>NC_134691.1:33268634-33636134 GCF_050947455.1 Rhinoderma darwinii
CATAATTGTAGGTTTACTTAGCAGTGCACAAACACATAATATCTAGAGCAGTGACTTGTTGCTATCCAGATGTTGCGAAACTTAAACTCTCACCATGCCCTGACATCTACAGGCTCTCAGGGCATGCTGTGTGTTATTGTTTTACAACAACTGGTGAGACACAGGTTGGTGTACACTGCTCTAGAGCAAACATTTGGCAGTGAACTTCTTCATTACTGACTAATGATGCAAAGTGGTCTCTATGTTATAGTCTTTCCAACCCAAATAACAAATGCCAACAAATCTGGTCACCACAAAAGGTCCAGGTGTGTCAGAGCTCAGCTACACAGACTTGGTAGCATTATTATTATTTCTTAAGCTTTCTGAACATTATTTAGGTATACTTTAGATGTCTTTGAATAATGACCCTCTTCTGCCCTGGAGCTATTCCAAAACCATGAATGGATGACCCTTGAAATCTAGTTTATCATTAGAAACCAAACTCATTAACACAATGAAAGACTGCTCAGTAGAGCAAAACATTACCTGTGTCCTGACCGACCTAACAATCCTCAGTGAATAATAGGATCTTGTGATATGTATCTCTTGCTCTTATTGATGGTAATTGTGATCACAGATGGAATAGAACCAATTCAACAGAATGATAACCTGAGAAATATTAACACAGCTAAATTAGTTTTATCTAAATAAAAAAACAAAAAACTGAAAAAAGGATTGTACAACTAATCTAAATAGATTGGTCAATATATGTCAAAAAATTACTTCCATTTTCCAGTTTCTTTTTATTTGTTTTTGAAATTCAATTGTAATATATAGGTAATGTAACATCTTTTTTTTTTTGTCTAGTTTCTGTAAAAAAAAAAATGGATCCTTATGGCTCATGCACATTGCAGAGCTGTACGTGTGACACTGTAAGGTGCTAGAGCCGTAATGCAAAAATATTCTTCCCTAGAACAATAATTCTAAGGAAGATTGCCTCCAGAATACGGCATCCAATGGATTATGGCATCATTTTTTCTGATGGGCCCCATATTATGGCTCTGTACAACTCTCAGGTTCTATGGAACCATAATACACTATTTTTTTTTTTAATAAGGCCTTAATAAATGGATGCAAACAAATTCATTTTTGAATGGAGTTTTGTCTGTTTCCAGTTATGGCCCTTTATCACGGGCCAATGATTGGGCGAACGAGTGCTCGTAAAATTCATTGTCCTGTGTAAACAGGGCATCAATTAACTGACCAAGGAGCAAACACTCGTTTGATGGCTGATCGCATATTTTATACTGCTTAAAAAAAAATATATTTGTTGGAAGCACATCTCCCTAGGCAGTGGATGTGCCGCTGACAAGATGTTAGATGTATGGGGATGAATGATTGTATTAAAGATCATTCGTCCCCATATATTCAGATCATTGCTCTGTTTAATTTAGCAAACGATTACCGATTGACATGCTGTTATGGTCGAATCTGCCCATGTAAAACCACCTTAAGAAAAGGGCAAATTATGGAGATGTTTTTGAGGTGCAGGTGACATGAGCGCAAATTAATTTATATATAGAGAAACATAATAAAAATATGAAACTTCTAGCATAAAATGGCAGAAACACAACTGGTGAACATTAAAAGGATAGAGTTGTTAATGATTTGAAATAACATATCTTTAAAAAAAAAGGGATTGCCAATCTGTTAGTCATTTTTAGAAACAGGGTGATAGAAAGCAGTCCTGAGTCATGTTGATCTAAATCTCTGTTACGTCCGGCTTTGAAAAATAGCCACACAAGATGAATATTTTGTAAACCCTGGAAAACACAATTGATAGATCGCTTAAATATATATCCCCCTCCCAAACAAAACATCATAATAATATAAAAAATCAATAATGATATTTTTTTTAAATTATACATATATATATATATATATATATATATATATATATATATATATATATATATATATAGGCAAACAAATAGATCCAGCAGCACCGGCAAACAGTGGGTGCAAATCCTCAGGAACAGACCACGTTCCAAACTCAGTAGTATTCTCAAGGCTTGAGAAAGGCTCTAGAGGACAGAGCTGAAACGTTGCACAGGGGGCAATAAAAGTACCCTTTTATTCACATTTACTGCGGAGTGCTGCCTATTTTTTGAATACTATATATATATATATATATATATATATATATATTTACTTAATATTATTATTGATTTTTTAGATTCGTTTGGGGGGGGGGACGACACGCAGGACCCGTTGTCACTGAACCCGTCAGTCCCGCTGACCTGACGGATTCAGGTCTCAGCGCAGGATACAGCTGCTCTTTATCCAGAATACAAAGCAGCTGTATCTAAAAATGTAAATATTTTTTTTAATAAAAAGCAATTACAAAGTTGCACCAAAAACACTGATACAGATTTTTATTTAAAAAAAATAATTGTTTTCAAATGTGTACCTAGCCTATAAGACTATGACAGACATTTAGGGTATGTTCACACGTAGTCAACAAAAACGTCTGAAAATCCAGAGCTGTTTTCAAGGGAAAACAGACCCTGCTTTTCAGATGTTTTTTTACCAACTCGCATTTTTCGCGGCGTTTTTCGCGCCGTTTTCGCGGCGTTTTTTACATCCGTTTTTGGAGCTGTTTTCATTGGAGTCTATGAGAAAACAGCTCCAAAAACGTCCAAAGAAGTGTCCTGCACTTCTTTTGACGAGGCTGTATTTTTACGCGTCGTCGTTTGACAGCTGTCAAACGACGACGCGTAAATAACAGGTTGTCTGCACAGAACATCGGCAAACCCATTCAAATGAATGAGCAGATGTTTGCCGACGTATTGGAGCCGTATTTTCAGACGTAAAACGAGGCATAATACGCCTCGTATACGTCTGAAATTTGGCCGTGTGAACATACCCTAAGACCTCTATTCACAATACAATCTTTTACCATCGTGCTTTCTATCTTTATTGTTTCTGTTAAAAAGCTTTAATTATATTTATTTTACAAGGGATTAGCATTTTATATTTCAACATTTTCATTCAATTTTTGTGCATCAGCCACTTTACAATTGATTGATAAAGAAATTAAAAAATTCTTGAGATTGATCTATTTTCCCTTCACTGTTAAAGTGTGGAACTAATGGTTCTCTCGATCTCTGCAGCCTGGGAACAATATACATGTTTTCCTGGTAGAATTTGATATATGTCTTCCTGCCCGGTTATGACCCCATTTTACTGGCTGATTATATTTATTCGTTAATTGCATTTCCAAGTGAAAATTCCCCTTTTTCAAATAAAATTCTGTGTTCAGCCTTTCTTTGGAGAATATTGATAAAATCTAGAGCTTAATCTATAAAATTGTGAAGTGACTCAGAATTTTAGACTGTTTTCCCATTTACAGAGTTTTTTTCTGCTTAAGAAACACTGCCCCTGAACTGCTTCAGCAAGCTTATAAATCAGATCACCAACCATACATAATTTATTTCGGTAGGTAACAGACTGTGCGGCACAGCATACAAATATGTTCTGAAAAATGTGTCTGTGTGCTGCACACCAGACCGGAAGATATATATATATATATATATATATATATATATATATATATATATATATATATATATATATATATATATATATATATATAGATATGTATATATAAACTAGGAAATAGACGCAGGTCAAGGACGCATAGCACCGTGATACTTGAATTCTCTGAAGTGCTGCTTTTTTCTACTATATATATATATATATATATATATCCAAGAAAAAGTTTCTGGCTATTGACACAGTGCTGCTCCTATGTTTGGATCTTCTATATATATATATATATATATATATATATATATATATATATATATATATATACATATACATATTTACACAATGTTAAATAACATTGCGGTGAAAAAATTATTTTCTACTACTATTTCAAAATGTATCATGTTCGGCTTGTGGAAAAATTATATTGGCTTAATATATATATATATATATATATATATATATATATATACTGTATATAGTTGTTTTTACATTACTTTATACTGCGGTTTTTAACCAAATACCAACATGCTTTATATTCTAATGGCCCAATAATGATTTCATACTAATATTAATTATCAAAGTTGTTAAAGCTTCTTAAACATTATTGGATAGAAATTATTTTACTGGTTACAAATGTTTTCAGATCATTTGTTTAATCACTTACTTAACTATTTCGTGTAACCACGATTTTTTTCTGTGTATATGATTTTATTGACTGAAATAAACATTAAGGCCTCATGCACACGACCGTGTTCGGTCCATGATATACGGACCGCATGTCAGCTGCATTTCCTGGGCTGAATACATTTTAGGGAGCCGGACTCCCCGTGGGATTACTGTTCCGTACTGAAATAAGTTTTCAGTGTGTCACAGTTTTCCCGCAGGCAGCCAGTGATTCACAGCGTCATACATAACTATGATGCTAGGAGCCCAACTCCCTGAACCGTGTTCGGTCCGGGAAATGTGACTGACATGCGGTCCGTATATTATAGACCGTTCATGGTCGTGTGCATGAGGCCTGAGGCAATAGTGGTGTATAGTGAAGGTGAATCCAGCACTCAAAATAAAAGTTGTAAGGTTTATTTAGTCATGTTAAAAGAAAGAAGTTAAAACAAAAAATCCCGGGACCACGCTTCAAACCAGTAAGGTCCTTAACATAACCAAATAAAGCTTACATTTTTTATTTTGAGTGCTGGATTCACCTTCACTATACACCACTATTGCCTTGATCATCTGCTGTCGACGCAGGACCAGTTTGGGAGTATCTGCGAGCACCTACAGCATTTGGATTTACTCCATACCAACTTGCATCAACTAAACTAAGCGTGGTGGACATGTGGTGAGCGAACTTATAGTAACACTTCCTCTATTTTTTTTAACATGAGGCCTGAGGGCCTGTTCACATTTGCGTTGGGCTTTCGGTTGGCTTTCTGTACTTCTGTTCCGCTAGAGGAACAAACAAACAGAAAGACTAATGTAAAATATTGCAGCACACTACGCTATTTTTTCAGTTAACAAAATGGAAACCTAACGGAACTGAGCCGAACTGACGCAACTTGAAATAAAAAAAAATACCAAAAAATACCATTGAAATCAATGTTAAATCCAAACGAAAATGATGCTTTACATTTGTCTGTTCCTCTGACGGAACAGATGAACTGAAAGTAAAGTCAAACTAAACCCAAATCTGCAATCAAATCTTTGAGAAACGAAAAAATACATAAATACATATACTCCAATATGTGTTCCCGGAGGTGAGACATTTTTCCCCACCTCCTTATCCCAAACCTATGTCTCTCTGCAATGTAATTGGCTGCAAACTGAGCCACCCCCCCCCCCCCCCACTGCTGTGTGTGCAAAAGGAGACCATGAACGATAAACCTGTTATTTGGGGATTCAGAAGGATTCTTGAATGAATTCTTATAATCAAAGCTTATTCCTTTATCAGAGTTACACGATTTCTAATTGACGGCCTTTCATTAGGATTGACCACTGTTTCCTTAAGGGGAGTCTGTCACCAGTTTTTTTGCCCTCAAGCTGGCACGGGATTTGGTTGAAGCAGTGTCTGATGCAGCAGCTTGGCTGAGGGAAGAGAAGAGGGAACGGGGAGGCGTTAGAAGTAAAAGTGCAGGAGGACTCTGTGCCCAATTGGCATACTGCCGCTTTGAAAGAACCAAGACGTCTACTGATAGTATGTGGGCAATGCTTTTAAGAATACCAGACCAGTGGTGTAAGCATCTTGCGCACAAAAAAACGTTTGAAAAACCCCTTTAAGGCTCTATCACCACATTATAAGTGCCCTATCTCCTACATAAGGAGATTGGCGCTGTAATGTAGGTGACAGTAATGCTTTTTATTTAGAAAAACTATCTATTTTTACCACTTTATGAGCGATTTTTTGCTTTATGCTAATGAGTTTCTTAATGCCCAAGTGGGCGTGTTTTTACTTTAGACCAAGTGGGCGTTGTACAGGGGAGTGTATGACACTGACCAATCAGCGTCATACACTTCTCTCCATTCATTTACACTGCAGATAGCGATATAGCTATATCGCTATGTGCAGCTACATACACACACTATAACATAGTGTTATAGTGTGTGTAACGCTTTGTTGTTAAAATATATATTTAAATATATATTCAAATTTTTATTTTTTTGAGGGGGGATAAGGTAATGCAGTCGTAGGAAAGCAAGAAAGACAGGCATGGCTAAGGAAACTATGGTTTTATTTTGTTTCATTCTCTGAACCTCTTCTTAAAGATGCTGAAATCTGCAAAAGAAGAAATACATTTGAATTTGTTGCTTTAAAAATTAGGTTTAAGTTGGCCACTAAGGAAATATAGAGAAAGGATTCATTTTAATTCTTTACTATATATATAGAAGAGCAAAAATTTTCTGACTACTCATTCTAATCTGACTTTCAAGAATAGATAAAAAGTACCGGAGAAATAAAAAAGGCAAATACACAGAAAGTGCGTACCCAGTATGTGATATGGAAAGTCCAGACATGCTTTGAAACTTAATATTCCAAAAATTTACACCAAATTTATTAATTAAATAATTTGAATATTTACCTACTTGCAAATTTTCTATATGTTAACAATATATCACAGATCAATAAACAATTTAGAAACGGTCCTTGAAATATAAAATAGTGCAAACTGTATTTTTTTTTTATTTTAGATGTAAGTTGTTACTTGGCGACACCTACCGTAATTATTTTTTTGCTGTCAAGATTTAATGTTTCAAAAATGAAGTTGCTGTTTCTACACATAGCTTCCACAGAGTCTTTTCCAATTTTCACTTGAAGTAAATTTCTACATCATTATTGCCTTGCTCTTTGCACACCAGGTTTATGCCCTAAATTTAGTGTATACATCAGGAAAGCTACCCACATACCCACTAGGCATATTCCTGGGGCTTCAATAGCCCGAAGGAGGACAGAAGGGTATCTTTGTTTAGGCTAGTAAACGTCAGTATACATTAAATAGATACCATGTTAGTCTATAGTTGAATTATGTGTTAAACGGATGCAACAGCGGCATCTGTCACCCATAGAATAACATGTTATTATTAATGTTGATTTTTGGATTATAGGGGTTGCCCAATTTGGACAAAACCTATTTTGTTTGGTCCTCTGGAAAAAATGACTGATCACAGAGGGTGATGAACCTTATTTAAAAGAAATCTGTTTGTAAAGAATTGCAGGGTGCCAAATGAAATATACTCCAGAGCTACTCACCAGTCTTGACCCTGAACACGAATCTTCTTTCAGTTTGCTCTATTCATAGGACATTTGAAGAAGCGTTAATTATAGCATGACATCCATAACATCTCAAATTTTAACCCCTTAATGACCACCGATATGCCTTTTCACAGCGGTCATTAATGGGCTTTATTCTAGGCTGATGCCTTTTCACAGAGGCCTAATAAACGACCTGTGCATTAGCGACTGCTGCATTTGAGTTGTTTACAGAGGGAGGGAGCTCCCTCTGTCACCCATCGGCGACCCATAAATGCAATTGTGAGCATCCAATGTGGTGCCAGGAGCCTAACAAATTCCCCCAGGTCTGCCCTTGCTATATGCCTATTAGGACGTGCCTCCGGCACATCCTAATAGATGCCTGTCAATATTATACTGACAGGCAGTAATGCTCTGGTATACGTAGTATACCAGAGCATTATATCTGCAATCTAAAGATCGCATAGTGAAGTCTCCTAGTAGGACTGAAAAAATAGTTAATGTGAAATAAAAATTAATAAAAAGGTACACATAAAAAAAACAGACAAACATTTTTTTCCCATAAAAAATGGTTTTATTTAGTAAATGTGTAAAAATAAAATAAAAACTACACATATATGGTATCCCCGCAATCGTAATGACCCAAAAAATAAAGTTAGCATAATATTTAAACCGCAAGGTGAACGACTAAAAAAAAACCTCAAAAAACAACGGAAAAATTGCTATTTTTTCCCCATTCCCCCCAAAAAAATAGTAAAAGGTTAATCAATAAGTCCCATGTACCCAAAAATGGTAGCAATGAAGTCCCGCAAAAAACATGCCCTCATATGGCAACATTGACGTAAAAATAAAAAAGTTATGGAAAGCAATGATGCAAAATAAAATTATTTTAGTTCAAAAGTGTTTTTATTGTGCAAAAGTAGTAAAACGTAAAAAAACGATACATACTTGGTATTGCCATAATTGTACCGACCCATAGAATAAAAGGTAGCATATTATTTACGCCGTACGGTAAACGGCGTGAATGAAAAATGCATAGAACAATCTCTAAATTGCTGTTTTTTTTATACCCCCCTCCCCAAATAAAGTTAATAAAACGTAATAAAAAAAAGTCTATATACCCCAAACCAGTGCCATTGAAAAATACAACTCATCCCGCAAAAAACAAGTCCTCATACAGCCATGTCCACGTGAAAATAAAAAAGTTATAGCTCTTTGAATGCGACAATGGAAAAACTAAAAAAATAGCTTGGTCATTAGGGCCCAGAATGCAAGCAGGGGGAAGGGGTTAATGGGGTTACACAGGATGAGAAAAACATTGCTGCTTTCTACAAAAACAGTGCCACACCTGTCATGGGTTGTGTCTGGTATTGCAACTCAGCTATATTGTAGTGAATGGGTTTAAAATGCATCACCACATACAACAAGTATGGTGCTCTTTTTGGAAAAAAGCAGGCACGTTCTTTTTAATCCTGTTCAACCCCATTGAAGCATTTGAGAACGGAATGTTATAGTACTGGTGATAGATAGTGTTACCTGCTTTGCTTCTTATTGAGCTATTAAGATAAGGAATGATATGAACTGTAGGATAAAAATGAAAAGGATATGATAAATGACTGTCTTTTGTAAACCTCTTGTTTTGTACTGGTATGAACCGTTATACCGTTATACCCTGAAGAAGAAAAAAATACGCTGGGCATGGTATAGTTATACAAGTACAGCAATTTTCTAACAAGAACAACTATCAGGCTTGTTCAGGATGTCAAGAAGCAGAATTATATTTTTAGACTGGCTTCATATTAGGATTGCTTCATTTTTAGTTATTTTTTAACAGTATGCTATTGAACAAAATTCGACAGGCATTCGTAAATCATCTCTAAATAGAGTAGTCCTTCAGACCACAGAAAATTACAAAAGATGAAAGCATTTTTGTTGATGTTCTAACTGAACTTTCTTACAATTCTTTTAAAGTTTATGACAATTTCAGTCGCTGAGAAATTCTGGGACAGGGCACTTACCAGACATAACGTTATTAAGAAATGGTAGTAAATGGGGTAAAAGTTGTGGGTCAAATGTCTTACAATATTTAGCTAAAAATACATCTGGTCCCGGTGCTTTCCCCAATTTTAGATGTTTGATAGCATCAGATAACTCGTCCTCCATGATATCTGCATTCAGTCCTTCTCTATCCAAAACAGTTATACTAGGGAGTCGTAAATCACGGGAAAAACAACACATATGCCGATTCTGGTACAGGATCAGGGGAGGAGTATAGATTGGAGTAAAATTCCATAATTTTATCATAGATCTGCTCTGGGTTGGAGGTATTGAGCCCTGGCCTATTTTGTAGGGAGTGAATATGGTTACTAGTTTTTTCCTCAATCTTCGAGCAAGCCTTTTGTCAGGTTTGTTGGCCAGTTTATAATACGTGGCTTGTGTCCATGATACGGCTTTTTCTGCCGTGTGTGTTAGTACCGAGTCTAACATCGTTTGGTTTCATTCAGTGCTTTATACAAATATCGGGAAGGATATCTAGAATATGCAATGTCTAATTTCGGCAGTTTATATTCTAGGTCTTTTTGCGCTTTGGTACAATCTCTTTTCGATCTAGAAGCCAAAGAAATAAAAGAACCCTGAATTACAGTTTTGTGAGCTAACCAAACAATGTCGGACGAGACGTCCAAAGTGGAATTATCATGGAAATGATCCTCAAGGGATTTAGTAATAGTAGTTATTAGTTCCGGTCTAGTGAGAAGAGATTCATTCAAACACCAGGTGGTCTGCAGAGTCGACTTATTGGTATAATCAAAAACTGGTAATACCATGTCGTGGTCTGACCAAACATAAAGTATATGTCTCTTGAATATAACATGTCCCATGTAGAAATAGCATTTGTAAGTATCCAGTCCAGTCTGTAATGTCTGTGAGAAGTTGAGTAATATGTATATCCCCGAACCATGGGATTATGTTCCCTCCAGGTATCTACCAATGTCAGCGTGTTGAATATATCATGTATTGCCTGTGTTTGAGGACATGTGTGATTGTCCACTGCCACTAATGTGGAATCAATAGAAGGCGTTAACGTAAAATTGAAGTCACCACACCAGATGAGTTTGGTATAATCCAATAACAGGAGCTGTTCGCATATCATTAGGAGCATAGGATTTAACTACACATACGGTTACACCATGAATTGTGCCCAGCAATATAGTGAATCGACCTTGAGGGTCTATAGCTGAATTTGTAACATTTATGGGAAAAAAGTTCCTGAATAATATACAGGGTGGGCCATTTATATGGATACACCTAAATAAAATGGGAATGGTTGGTGATATTAACTTCCTGTTTGTGGCACATTAGTATATGGGAGGGCGGAAACTTTTCAAGCTGGGTATTGACCATGGTGGCCATTTTGAAGTCGGCCATTTTGTATCCAACTTTAGTTTTTTCAATGGGAAGAGGGTCATGTGACACATCAAACTTATCGAGAATTTCACAAGAAAAACAATGGTGTGCTTGGTTTTAACGTTACTTTATTCTATCATGAGTTATTTATGTCATTATGGGTGTCAGGTCCGAGCATTCCTAGATGAACAGTTTCCTGGAAAGTGGATTGGTCGTCGTGGGCCAGTTGAATGGCCCCCTAGGTCTCCCGATCTGACCCCCTTAGACTTTTATCTTTGGGGTCATCTGAAGGCAATTGTCTATGCTGTGAAGATACGAGATGTGCAGCAACTGAAACTACGGATACTGGAAGCCTGTGCTAGCATTTCTTCTGCGGTGTTGCTATCAGTGTGTGAAGAGTGGGAGAAGAGGGTTGCATTGACAATCCAACACAATGGGCAGCACTTTAAACACATTTTATAAGTGGTCAGAAACTTGTAAATAACTCATGAAAGAATAAAGTAACGTTAAAACCAAGCACACCATTGTTTTTCTTGTGAAATTCTCGATAAGTTTGATGTGTCACATGACCCTCTTCCCATTGAAAAAACTAAAGTTGGATACAAAATGGCCGACTTCAAAATGGCCGCCATGGTCAACACCAAGCTTGAAAAGTTTCCCCCCTCCCATATACTAATGTGCCACAAACAGGAAGTTAATATCACCAACCATTCCCATTTTATTTAGGTGTATCCATATAAATGGCCCACCCTGTAGATACACCCCTACACTTGGATTGGAATATAGAGTGATAAGCCCTTTGGTATCTGGAATTAAAATACTTGGGGTTAAACATAGAGGTGAAATGAGTCACTTGGAGGCATTGGATATTTGGTTTATGGGTTTCATAGTTAAGAAATGCCTTACATCTTTTAGTGGGTGAATTGAATCCTTTGACATTGTGAGTTATGACTCTAAACATGAGTGTCTCGAGAGGCAATCAGTAACATGACTTCTACACCGAGGACACCAACAAAACCATAAAGTGTGAACAAAACAGTTTCAGTAATTAAGTCTTTTAGTACAACAAAATTGAAATGGAGAAAAGAACAAGTTATCATGCATAGTAGCATAACGTTATATTTTGTAACCAAGAGCATCTGTTTGACCTCAAGGGTTTACAAAATCAGGTGGCATAGCACTGGATCCACTCCAGGGAGCAAACCATGTGTAAAAAAATAAAATTGAAATACTTGGGTTATACACATTACTTATCAAGCACAAAAAGCAAATATCTCAGCATTAATAAGAACATTCTTATCATCTTAAGAATCCCTGAGTAAAGGGTACAATATGAACTAGACCGTATTGCAAGTACCTGAAGTATGGAGGGTCATTATCATTAAATAACAGTATATTACTGTCCAATACAGTATGAAACAGAAAGTCAACAAACTTAGTTCATATGACATTTTAAGCAATACTACGCCATCCTGAGAAACTTAGACGACTATAAGTCAGCCAGAGTCTTAACATGGTGGACGATTTGTAGTGGTTCTGCCATCCGGCGGACCCTTCCTAGTCCACGTTCTGATCGGACGGTGAGGAAGTGTTGACGGCCGGCCCTCATCTACTGGAGGTATCCCCTCAGCTCATAGTATGGCCTCGCCTTCAGCATACGTTTTTTATCAGGAAATCGTTGGTATTGAGCTGGAATGCCAGGGAGAAGGGTAATCCCATCTATATTTAATCTGGGCTTTTTGGAGTGCCAGTGTGAGGGGCCGGAATTGACGCCTCTTATCCAGAGTAGTCGGAGCTAGGTCAGCATATATGAGCACAGTAGTATCTAAACCTGGGAGAGTAGATAGTCGTCTAGCAGCAGACAGAATCATATCTCTGGCCTCAGGGTAATGAAGATTTAGCACCACATCCCTTCGGAGATTTGGGTTCCAAGGCTTAGTAAGGTCACAATGAATTCTATCAATGCGGAAAGTCGATGTGTCAGCTTGTGGCAGGAGAGATTTAAACAGTGTGAGTGAGAGCCGTGTCTTGTATTGCGGTAATATTTTCAGGGAGACCCCTGATTCTCAAGTTGGCTCATCTGGACCTATTTTCAAGGTCTTCTAGTTTGAGCTCCAGCCAATTCAATTTGGATTCATGGTCGTCAAGCCGTTGGCGGTCTTCTGTTACAGCATCTACCAGCTCATCCGCTTTATCTTCCACATCAGACACTCGCTGAGCTATATCCTGAAACTGTTTGGTAAACTCAGCCACCGCTTGTTGTAATTCCTCTCTGAACAGGGATTTCATTTTGGAAAATAGGTCAGGATTGGGGTCCTCTGTAGTTGAGGCAGAAGGGCTCTTAGGAGCAGAGTCTTTGGTTGCTGAGTCAGAGGAGCAGGCTGGTGATCCTGGATACGGCATATACCCCAAAACCCTCTGGGAGCAAAAGATCTCAGGAATAGTTTGGCTAGGTATGTTAGGTACATTCATGGAGACACTCTTGCGGCTTCTGGTCATAGCGCTCGTGCAGACAAGAATGTTAAGAAATCGATTTACATTCCAAGTATAATCAGTATTGCTTGTTAACTGGGTGGTGTGGAGCTCATAAGGATATCATCCCACCCTGCAGCTCACACAAAGGCACTCCCCAATGAAAGGGAGCAGTGGCCGGCATTACATTAGTAGAAAAGCATTTAGCAGAGTCAACAAAAGTTCCATAAACTTCATGGAGCAGCACAAGCAATTATATAGAAAGCAATGAACTGAAACAAGGTGACTGTCACAGAGGTTCTCCGGTTGTCAGTAATTAAGGCCGCAGCCTCAAGATGCAGACTAGGCCGCAAGTTCCAATAATATGTTATAGCGACAACAGCAAATGCAGATGCAGCTTGGTATCTCACAGGATCACTTCCACCAGTGATATATGTCCCAATAAGCTGTAGGCCGTCAGTGGAGGGCTCCTATTCCGCCGCCCGCTTTAAATTTAGTCCGCGGCTTCTGGTCACGGATTAGGCCGCAATGTGAAAAATTTTGCAGGGACTGCTGAGTTGTGTAGGGGGCAATCCCTATGCCCCTGTCGCTAGGTGTAAGAGCTCCAATAATCAGCAGGATGGCGGCAAGAGGCTCCAGTTTCAGCGGCCGCCGAAAATTTAGGCCGTGGCTTTAGAGTTAGTAGTAGGCCGCATTGGCCATCATGCTCACCTCCGAGAAATACGTGTGTCCCCTGATTCTGAATGATTCGCTGGTGTCCCCTGTATACTGTGAGAGGTGTTTGAGAGGGTGCAGAGGTGGAGCTGGATGCCCCAGATATGACGGAGCCTCTTAGAAATGCGGCCGGTCACCTCGATGCGCAGGCCACGGCCCAAAATGTGACAGATTTATTAAGACGTGTGCACCTCTAAATAAATCTGACACAACTTACTCCAGCGGAGCAGAAAGCTAGACTTTCATATGAAACGGCAGTCTTAGGCCTCATTTACACGAACGTGATATACGTCCGTGCGACGCGCGTGCTTTTCACATCCGTGCGAACTTCGTGATTCGCGCAAGAGCTGTCAAACTCTGAATGTAAACAGAAAAGCACCACGTGCTTTTCTGTTTACTAACATCCAAACGGAGTGTCTTAGAGATGAGCGAACCGTCCGAACCGAACCGAACTTCACCGGGTTCGGCCGAACTCGTTTTGACCGAACCCGGCAAAAAATTTTCCGCTACGCGACGTCAGGAGACAGTCACTGTGCAGGGTGCTGAAAGAGTTCAACTGGTTCAGCACCCTGTACAGTGACTTCCGATCACAATATACATGAACGTGTAAAAAAAAAAGAAGTTCTGACTTACCGATAACTCCCGGCTTCTTCCTCCAGTCTGACCTCCCGGGATGACGATTCAGTCCAAGTGACAGCTGCAGCCAATCACAGGCCAAGCACAGGCTGCAGCCAATCACAGGCTGCAGCGGTCACATGGACTGCCGCTTCATCCAGGGAGGTGGGGCCGGATGTCAAGAGAGGGACGCGTCACCAAGGCAACGGCCGGGAGACCGGACTGGAGGAAGCAGGACGTTCTTGGTAAGTATGAACCTCTTTTTTTTTATTCACAGGTTGATGTATATTGTGATCGGAATTCACTGTCCAGGGTGCTGAACCAGTTGAACTTTTTCAGCACCCTGGACAGTGACTGTCTCCTGACATCGCGTACCGGAAAAATTTTTGCCGGGTTTGGTCAAAACGAGTTCGGCCGAACCCGGTGACATCAATGGGAGGCAGAGAAAGCATACTTTGCTGTTTTTTTACCGCGGCGCTCAATGGCCGCGGGCGAAAAACGCAGCGAAAATCGGGGTGCAGGCAGAGCAAAATCTGCCTCAAAATTCCAAACGGAATTTTTAGGCAGATTTTATGCCTGCAAAAAACTCTGTGTGAACCCAGCCTTAGTAAATCTGCCTCTATGTGTTAATAGTTATTTTATTTAGTCTCAAAAAGATAGATTTTTGTTTTGCTTCATATACAGATCCCTAAATAAGTCATTGCCTATACTTGTCCCCATTGGTCAATTGACTGATGACGAGTTTGCTAGGATGCAGCTATACCCAGGACAGCGCTGACAGTGACAAATGTTGCTGTAAGGTCGGGTTGCCACGTAGCGTAAACACTGTGGAATATCCGCAACAGAATTTTGTGCAGAAATTATGCAGCATTTATGGAAGCAGCAAAGTGGATGAGATTTGACCAAATCTCATGCACACACTGCAGAAAAATACTGCAGTGTAAACGTTAATTGATCTGTGGTGCAGATTTTAAATCTGCAGCATGTCAGTTTATGTTGTGGATACGTCAATTTTTTGTAGCGGGTTTAACCCATTAAGTTAAATGGGGAGGTAAAACTTGCAGCAAATAGCAAGTGTTGCGAAATTTCAGTGGGAGCGTTTAGATTCCTCCGCAGAATGGAAAAAAAAAAATCACCTTTTTTTTGGTTTGAAATAATAAAAAAAAAAAATACTTTTAGCCAGGCCATAGTCATAGTGATTTGTTCCTCTGTTCTGAGTGCAGCTTCACCCCCTGGGATGATGTTCCAGACCATGTGACCACTGCAGCCAATCACAGACACGCAGCGATCACAATGTGCCAAATGTATTAAAGTGGTGCCTGCTATATGATAAATTTAGCGCTTTTAACAGACATCTTAGATACTTTTTATTCCTTATACCCCTCTTGGTTTGCTTAGTTTATGCCACAATTTTGGCACATGGGGTCATTTTAAGCCATTCCCCGTTTCTTCTAGACCACACCTCTTTTCCTCCAAAGCCACTTTATCGAGTGTGCCGAAAAATGTGTCTAAAAAAGTTGATAAATGTGGCACACAACCTCTATGCTAGAATTCTGATGGATTTTGAATAGTAAATTTGTCTGAATGTCTTTTGGACGTAGAAAATGTATAAAAATCTATACTTGCAGTTAAAATGAATGTCCACCTGTGAATGGCATGTTACAGTTTACATATAGAATTTATGTACATAAAAGTTGAGTAACTTCATAAATTGCTTTATTTATATTGTACAGATCCTGATCTACAATCTGTATTACAGAGCTGCATTCTTAATTCTGCCGGTATCAGAGCTAAAGTCTCACAGCATTCCGTGCTGGCTCAATATGTCTACGCAGAACTATCTCTGGAGATTTATGTTCTATGAAGTGTCATCTTTACACCAATCACTGTACAATACTATCTGTAAATACAAACTGTTTCACTACATTATTGGAGCCAAGCTATCCTGGAATGCCTGTGTCGGACTGTTTCCAATCACAACCAGAAGGACTGTGTATGCAGTTCTGGGCTATAATTCAGGCTGCAACTTGGGACCAGGGGATTAGAAGTAATGCAATAGGGAATATTAATTTATGCAATTATTACTAAAATAAAAGTATAGAAGTGACAGCACATCATATTACGATAGACAGTATCAATAACTACAGTCTCTCAAAGAGAATTTTAAAGAGGACCCGTCATCTCTCCTGACATGTCTGTTTAAGTAAATGCATGTATTCCTTATGAAATAACAATTCTGGATAATCTTTTCTTAGAACTCTACGTTGTGCCGTTTCTCTGTTATTCCTCCTAGAAATGTATTAATAAATTGCCAGCTGGGTGTTGCCAGCCAGGGGTGTTTCCCTACACAGACTGACACCGTCCAATCAGTGCTGAGACAGTGTAGGGACACAAGGGGAATGGTTACACCCAGTTGTCAATTTATTCATACATTTCTCAAAGGAATAACAGAGGAATGGCACAACACAGAGTTGTTCATACATTTCTCAAAGGAATAACAGAGGAATGGCACAACACAGAGTTAAGCCAAATTCAGACGAACGTGGCGAACCTCGGAAGTGGAAAAACAGCCGTTTTTCACATCCGAGTTGCCCCTGTGCATGTCCCGTTTTCACGGATCCCCATAGACTTGAGTCTATCGAGGGATCTGTGAAAACGGAACAAAATCGGACATGTTGTATCTTTCAACTGACCCTTTACACGGTCCGTTGAAACAATGGCTGTGTGAACAGCCTCATTGAAATACATGCGTCCGTGGGATAGCCGTCACATGGACGTATTCTACGTACGTCTGAATTCTGCCTTATAAGAAAATATGTTCCTGAATTGTTATTTCATGGGGTCTATAATGATTTACTAAACTAGACATGTCATGAGAAGATCACACAGAGTTTTTTGGCAATAAGAAAAAATCTGCCTCAAAATTCCTTCAGGATTTTGAGGCATATTTTGGAATACAAGCATTTTTTATGCATTTGTTTACACGTATTTGAGGCATTTTTTGACGTTTTTTTTCTCTATTCAGGGCTGTCATCTATTAGTCATAGTGGTCTCTTACTCTGGAGAACCTGACATGTCTGGTCATTTCAAAAACTTCAATGTGAGCTGGCACTGCAGGAGAATTAAGCATTTGCTTCTTGATTCCTCTACAGATTACTTGGGGTTTGCTTGGGGTCCCAGCAGTAGGATAATGTTGTGGAACACCCTTGCGGGAATGACTTCTAACAAAGGGAAGTTCTTCAAAGCGGACTACCCCTTTATCTTTTATTTATAAATGCTACTACCTGACTATCCAGTCTTTGCACTATCCTCTCAAGGCTATGCCTTTATGTGGGCTCTGTGTTTTCTTGCTCCTCTTACTTACTTTTTTGTTACACTGTGTTCTGGCAGACCTCCATATCTTACTGTCCCTTCCCCCATATTCCACGACTCTCTATAATTTGGATTCACCGTTAGCTCAGTTCTTCCTGTCAAATTTTGCAACAAACTGTATACAAAATCGAACTGGGCAGACAGATAACTTGTACAATGCACTGAAGCTACAGAATACATACTACACAGGAACCTAAGACAAGTCACTCAGGAGAAGAAATAGCAATTACTGCTAGAATAAAAACCAAAAATATATGCCCCCTGTCACAGATAGACGAACTCTCAGAATAACTGAGGTTAAAAAACAATAGATGTAGCTAAAAGAATCCATGATGTACTGCAAGATATATACAAAGACTAAAAAATAAAAAAAATGGATCCTATAAAAACACATAAAGAATTTTCAAAGTGAACTTTTTAAAACATTTTTCTCAGTCAAGCATCAGATTCCTATTGCTAGATTTTTGTCTCCTGGGAATTTCTCAAAGCTCATAGACTTGCTCAGAGCCTCAGCTGTAATGGTATCCGATGAATTGCCACTGACATGTTTGACACTTGATATGGAACTATATTGCAAATATTACTTTTGCTTCTTGATTTGAAGCTTGGCTACTGTGAGAACATTGTGCCCATGAGAGAGTTTTTGTATTCTATGTAGAGCCCAAACTTTGTAATATAGACAGCAAATTCCTTCTTTCCTATGCTAATGTTTCTCAGCCTTTCTTCTTTAGCCCAATATTTCCACTTTATATTTTGTATATAGGATTTCAAAGATCTCATGTGAACATCCTTTTCCCATATGGACTGCATTATTACATCATGTTATCCTCCTTTTTATCAGTGGGATTTTATAGGTGTAAATAAGTCCAGTATTTTTTATTTATGGATTACCGATTTAGATAACAGCGGCCGAACCACATTTGGGAATTCTGTAGTCAATAAATGCTGTATTCTTTATAGATATGACTTAGCCAAAATAAATGTGTTGAAGGATTTATAAGTATTGCATTGCCAATAATAGGATTCTATTGTAATGGGTTTAGCATTGTGTATGAAGTATTGTCTGATTAGATATATTATATATATGCAAGGTATTTGCCTGTCACCTTGTATGCTTTATTAACCCCTTAACTTCTGGTGTATAGTGTTTTTACGTCGGCCGTCCAGGGTAGTTCTTCTGAAGCGACGCGTTTCCACGTCGGCACTTCAGAAGAACTTTCCCTGCATCGTGCGGGGTGCTGCTGAAACCCGGGCTGTTAGTAACAGCCTCAGGTTTCAGGGCAACGATCGGAGACCACTAGCAGTGGTCTCCGATCATATTTAACCCCTCAGATGCGGTGCTGAATAGCGAGCGCCGCATCTGAGTGATTTTTGAGGGATGGGGCTCCCTCTCTCATCCCACTGGCATCACCGCGTGCATCGCGGGGTGCCGATGGGTTCTATGGCAGCCTGGGGGCCTAACAAAGGCCCGCAGGTCTGCCTTCAGTGATTGCCTGTTCGGCTATGCCAGAGGCATGACCTAGCAGGTGCCTGTCAGTTTTACACTGACTGGAAATAATACACTGCAATACCGAAGTATTGCAGCGTATTATAATAGCAATCAGAAGTCTGCACAGTAAAGTCCTCCAGTGGGACTAAAAATAAAGTAAAAAAAAGTTAAATAAAGTTTGAAATAAATAAATAAATGTCCCAAGTAAAAAAAAAAAAGGAAAATAATATAATAAGGGTTCCCTTGTTTAGGATCTGTATCTATTAGCCAGAAAGCTACAATGAGTGTCCCTCACTCTGAATGACTCAGCATGTTCATGACACATTCAACCCATTGATTTCAGCAGGCACTGTGAAATGGTTAATTTCCTCTGTCATGGTGCTGCAGTCACGTTGATCACTTGCTGTCGGGTTCCAACATAGATTACAGACGATTGCTAGGGGTCGCAGTAGCGCATCACCATGTAATCATGATATCCCTGGAGAACCATTCCAACAGAAAGGGATTGTCCAATGTGAATATCCTCTTTAATTTAAAAGGGTATGCCCATCTACCAATGTTATGGCTCACTAGGATATGAACATGGGAGAGGCACTCCCAGCCACCAACCATGTAGAGTACTACAACACAGCACCAAATAGCGCCACTAATATGACACGAGTATTTGGACCTCTACCTCTCAGTAAGTGATGGCATGTCCTAGAAATATGCCATACTTAGGACAGGAGTGGAGGAGAGGTAACAGACTGAAAGCTACGTAATGGTAAGAGCAGAGTTCACAGCAGCACAGAATCTGCACGCTCCTCTCCTGAAATACTCTGTGCTGCTGTGAACTCTGCTCTTACCATTACGTAGCTCAGTCTGTTACCTCTCCTCCCCTCCTGTCCTCAATAACACCTTCACATGATTGGCAAGTCACCACCCTGCACAAGATCCGCACGCTCATCTCCTGAAATACTCTGTGCTGCTGTGAACTCTGCTCTTACCATTACGTGGTGACAGGCCAATCATGTGAAGGTGTTATTGAGGACAGGAGTGGAGGAGAGGTAACAGACTGAGAGCTACGTAATGGTAAGAGCAGAGTTCACAGCAGCACTGAATCTGCACGCTCATCTCCTGAAATACTCTGTGCTGCCTTAAACTCTGTGGACAGGTCAGGATCCTGTTTCTTTTAAATGCTGCACTGTAGCGCAGCCTTATATAGTGGATCGAGCGGGTTCCCCAGCAGCATTTAAAAGAAACAGGATCCTGACCTGTCCACAGAGTTTAAGGCAGCACAGAGTATTTCAGGAGATGAGCACGACCGGCCACGGGCAGCCGGTCGTTTTTCCGAGCCGTGCTCCCATTATAAAGTATAGGAGCACGGCCCGTAAAATAAAAAAATAGAACATGTTCTATCTTTTTAACGGCACGGGCACCTTCCCGGGAGAAGATGGGAAGGTACCCGTGGCTAACAGAAGTCTATGGGCCCGCTATTTCGGGTCGTAATTACGACCCATAATAACGGGTGTTTTTACGGTCGTGTGCATGAGGCCCCGTAATGACGGGTGACTACGTGTGTGCACCCGTCATTACGGCAGCGTTGCTAGGCGACGTCAGTAAATAGTCACTGTCCAGGGTACTGAAAGAGTTAACTGATCGGCAGTAACTGTTTCAGCACCCTGGACAGTGAATTCCGATCAGAATATAGAGTAACCAGTCAAAAAAAAAAGACGTTCATACTTACCGAGAACATACTGCTTCCTCCAGTCCGGTCTCCTGGCCGTTGCCTTGGTGACGCGTCCCTCTCGACATCCGGCCCGACATTCCTGGGTGACGTTACAGCCCATGTGACCGCTGCAGCCAATCACAGGCTGCAGATGCCTCTGCAGCCAATCACAGGCTGCAGAGGCCTCTGCAGCCAATCACAGGCTGCCCCGTCAGAAAAGAAGGTCGGACTGGAGGAAGAAGAGGGACTCGTCACCAAGACAACGACCGGGTACGTATGAAATGCTTTTTATTTTATTTTTAATCAGCAGCCTCTTTCCTCTATCAGTGATTGATAGGGACAAGTAGCTGCCGATTTGTATAATATTTTTGACCAGGTTCGGTCAAAACGGGTTCGGCCGAACCCGGTGAAGTTCGGATTCGCTGCGTACCAAACTTTTCTTGATGTTCGGACCGAAACCGGGTTCGGTTGTCCCGGTTATGCTCATCTCTAATTAGGACATCAGTAGCAGTAATATCTAATTAATTGGGTTGGTATGTTAGATTTTTGATAACAGGATCTGTCTGAGCTCCAGCACTTGTGGGATTTAGTGGTAAAAGTGGCAATGCCGTGTGGTTGTGTTGGTGGTAGTTTATATTACTACTGGGGTGAGTAGTCAGGGTTATCTAGCTTAGGTGGATTTAAATGCTATGGACACCTTTGGAGCTTTTTTTTTAATGAAATATACGTATTTTCACCTAAAAAAAAATCCTTCTTTTTATAATTGGGTTTTATTAAAAATGTTGAATCATTTCGTTTCTGCAGCTTCTATGTATTGCAACACAGAACAATCTGCAGAATGCTGTTCTCAACCAAATATTTCAGAGAACTTATCTGACAGTTCGGTATCCAGCAACTCCTGTGGGCTCCTGAGCGATCATCTAAGCTCAATTCTGATCAAAGTTGATCCGATGAGCTCTCTGATGGATTTGGCTATGAACCAGATTCTGCAGTTTGCTATGTACAGATGTAGTCGCCTTTATCTTGACTCTTAACACATTAAATACACAGTAGCAAGATCCTTTATCTGTTTTTTTTAATGACTTTTCAATGGTTTTTGTTGTATGATATTACGCTGCAGCACGTTATCAGAGTCAAGATAAAGATGGCTACATCCGTATTGTCAATCATAGAAACTGCAGAAGCTACACAGTATAACGTTTTTAATAAAACCCAATTGTTAAAGTGATTTATAGTTGAAAATACACATATTTTATTACGGAAAAAAAAAGCTGAGTGTCTATAGCCTTTAAATCATTACATATCCAAGACTGGATTGGATAACTGTTTGACCCCCACGCGCTGAAGACTCTGTCTGAAAAGACATAGCGAAACCGGTTAGTATTTGCATGGAAAACTGGGCAATTTGGGATAGTCTATCTAGTCTGTTATTCCGGAAGTCCATGGAATACTAGTTTTGGGTTGACCTGGGGTCCAGTTTGAAGTTCTCCTGGGGCTTGAGTGCAGTCCTGGTAGGCTCTGGTGCCACCATCTACATACTTTATACAAGTTTAACTGTCCATATTCAAAATATAATGGCAGAACTCCCTACAGTTATATGCTGGTCTGAATAAGGCTTAACTACTAGTAATAAAAACAAAAAATTCACTAAGTGCACCAATACGATGAAACCTGACAAACTGGTATGCATAGTAGCTGTAGTGTGAGTATTTAACTCACCGTTTTGAGCTGCGTGATCCATCAATAGCGGGTCATCCCTTCCTATTTATCTAGCATTCTACTCATTAATTTTGTATGGACCTGACGAAGAAACCGTTGTTGATTTCGAAACGCGTTGTCCCTGAATAAAAAACAACCTTTTTAAATTAGTTTCGTTATTCCTAAGAGACTGGTGGCAAATCTACGATAAGTTCATTCACTTTATATTTCTACTGCATAACTAGTAGTAAGGCACATCTTTATTTATCTGTGTAAATGGAGCCATCGTTGTGTCTGAATAATCAGGTTTTTCAATTCTATTTAATATTTCATTGATGCTTGTCTACATATTTGACTGTTTTCTCTTATACTATCTGCGCTGTTATTTCATTGCATGTTTCGATGTGATGGGTTTTTAGTAAAACATGCACAATGAAGATTGTTGCTTCATCTTTACTCAGGTTATCTGGGATGAATGTACCACCACCAGTAGTCAGCAACAAGCATTGGTTAAGGCTTCATTTTGCTACTGATGGTAACCATCGATACAGAGGATTCAGCGCTCAGTACCAAGGTATGTAGAAAAGTTATTAAGTTGAGTTATTCATTACAATTTATTCAAATAAATTCATATCCTTAAATTAAATTTTCCATGATTTTCTTTCATCACATTTACTTTTTAAAAAGATGTTCTTGTCCTTTAATTAACAGAATAAATGGTATACTGTTTTATTATTGTCTTAGTCCATATAAATATTTATTATTAGCAGTATCATTATTATTATTATTATTATTATGACAATGATCATCATCAATATTATTCATATGAAAGGAATCTTATCTTTCATGATGATACTAATATATTTAGTAAAATAATTTAAACAGATTGGTACACATAGACAAAGAGCTCATGTACATGTCCAAATGTCTATGTACAACCTCTGAGTTGTATAGAGCTGTAAAATGGCTTGTATAGCAGTTTGTGTCTTCAATGTCATACAGAGGCATACAGAGGTTTTTTTCTACAAGATTCCATAAGAATTGTATAGAAAGAAATGGTGGTATGTTGCATTGGACTCCGTATTACAAAGATATTCTCCCCTAAAAGCATTGCTTCTAAGCAAGAGTATCTACGTAATAGGGTGCCATACATAGGCACTATATGGCAACACACTGTGTGCCTATGGCTCTGTATTACAAAGCTGTATGGACTCCATGTGCCACCATTTAACTTTTGTACGCATGGCTCTGGCATGTCCATGGAGTCTTACTAAATATTATCCAGGATTCCACCAAAGCATGAAGCAGGATGATAACAAAGAAGGGACAGTTCTGCTTCCCAATCGAGATATGTATATTATTGTTGATGGTTTTACTTTAGAGTAAATGTTATTAAAACAATAAAAATGCATATTTTGTTTTTTATATATTTTCTTATTTAAATGGGAAACACTTATTCTTACTCATGGCATTAGAATACAAATGTTATCTATACATAAAATTGCATTGAAATATTAATATAAAGGGCACAACATTAGAATTATTGAAATAATACACAAAATGAATCACATTTACATTAGAAAATAATTGATCAAAATTTTTTTTTAAATAAAATGTCCAACAATATATTTAATTAGTCTTTAAAAACTGCTTTCCAAAAACCATCTTTCATGTGGCTTGTTGTTCAATAGTGTTATATGATATGATTAAAATCATAAATTCTAAGTTAGTAGTTAGTTATAATATTACCCTTCCGAGTGTTAATTTATTTGCAAAACATCTCTGTGCCAAAATAATCACTTTACAGCCTACAAAAATACAAAGTAAGACTCTATTCATCCTTGAGCAGAGTTCTGTCCATTGGGGTCCATTAATAAGTGTGTCAAAAACACAAAATGTATTATACGTGAATAGAATTCATTAAGATTTGGGATTCTTTTGAAAATGGGTCACTCATAACTTTTATGGCTCCATTAAGAAAAGAAACCATGAGCAGTGAGAACGCAGCCTAATTCCATAAACTGCTACATATGAACGAATTGCAATGCAATCTAAAGTTAGATAAATAAGAAGCATGGGCTGTCACAATAGGTGCGCCGGCGCAATACAAACTTGGGAGTTATGCAAACAGCCTAGCTCACTTTTATGGGAGTTACGGAAAGAGCGTAGCTCAGCAAACTCAGCTGCTTTCATACTCCCTGCCAACTTGCCACATATTTTTCCGCTGGATGTGGCAGTCAGCGGGCGTGGGTTGTGTCCCCCATTATCGAGATAGAGCTGGGATATCTATCCTTTAATTTTAAACATCTCTTTTAAAAATATGTGTATGCAGGGAATTTGAAACTGTGTATCAGAAAAACAGCCTTTGACAAACTTCTGACACGTCATAGTGACATGTCAAAAGTTTGGATTGGTGGGGGTCCAAGCACTGAAACTCTCACCAATCGCAAGAATGAAGCAGCTGAAGCGCTCGTGTGAGCACTCAGCCACTTCATGTCTTTTCGGCTTTTTCCGGAAATAAATGTATCAGTGTACGGACTCAATAGAAAGCCTATGAGACCGTACTCCGATACATCGGCTTTCCAGAAAAAGCCAAACAGACACGAAGCGGCTGAGCGCTCACACGAGCGCTTCAGCTGCTTCGTTCTAGCGATTAGTGGGTGTCTCAGTACTCGAATCCCCACCGATCCGATCTTCTGACATGTCACTATGACATGTCAGAAGTTTGTCAAACGTTTAGCTACACTTTAACCACTTTAAAGATATATTAAGAAAATGGTCAGCACAGAATTTTGGAACTAAAACTGGCATGATGATAAAAGGTGGAGATTAATTTTAAAGTTGCTCTTTCATGTCTCCTATGTACCCCTATTTTAGGGCTGCTTAAGAGATAGGAGGAGACTCTTAGATCAAGAGATATACAGTATATTTCTGTAATTTGATTTAGTACTTACCTGTAAAAACGTTACCATGAATCATTCCGAAAGCCTGTGAGTTCTGCTTCCTCTGCCCACACACCGTGATTGTATAAAGCGAGGGCTGTCAAACTCATACAAAAAAGCAGTCAGTCACTGTATGTGGGTGGGGGAAGCAGGACTCACAGGCTTTCTCTATGACTACTGGCACTGGCAGCATTTAAAAGGCTTATTATATAAAAATACTGAATAAAATCATAGCAAATTATACATACCCAAGCTCGGTGCCTCACCCGTTACCATATTCTGTAATAAGATAGGAAATCTGATAGAAACACTTTTAAACTTTGCAATATTTAGAATTGTTGAATTTTTTAAAATTTGCGCCTCAAAACCATTGTATTATTTAAGACAATAGTATACAGTTAATATTTTAAAATTATTTAGTAAAGGCATACCCCCTATTATAATAATTTTTGTTACTTGTTTAATATACATATTCATCTATTTCATTAAATCATGATATTTTTCAGAAAAAAAATCTGATACTTTAGAGCTGTGTAAAAAAGTTCTAAATTAAATTATATTTATAATCTTTTACATCGTTTCATTTTTATTTAATTATTATTTGTTGTATTCTGTTTTACTTTCCTTTTTTCTTTTATGTGTGGTGTATATTAAGAGTCAATGTTTTACCAATATGTATCTTTTTATTTTTTTATTTTATTCTCTGTGTGCCATTGAACTATAGTTTTTTTTTTTTTTTGTATCTTAAAGATTATTGTGACATTTGCTATGGCTGAATAAGCAGCACATTGAATCCTTGTTTCAGAGCTGAATATATTTTATTTAGTAAGGGTTTAGCATAGTTTGCCAAGGATCGTAATTAGCAGTTACCCGAAATTCTATAACTTTAGAGCAGTGTACAATCACTCTTAAGATAGCATCACAACTTTTAAGCAATTAAGCGTTTAAACTATATATATATATATATATATATATATATATATATATATATATATATATATATATATATATACATACATATGTATATATATATATATACATGTACGTAATTATTATTTTTAGCGTTATTTAATTTAAGATCATGTTAAATGTACAGTAATTTATGCATTCTGTCATTTTTTATTTAATAATGTATCTCTATATGCATAATTACAGTATCTACATAATATATTAATAGCAGAATTATATGTGTTTTTTTATACTTTTATTCATATACCTATCTATTAAAAAATAGAAACTTGAATAATAAATTATAGAATAGATTTGAATAGATAACTTGCTTCCATGAAAATAATTAAAGTGAAGCATACGCAACTTTTAAAGGCCCTCATATTGGTTAAGACTAGCGACTTGACATTAGTGACATGAACTCCACTGTGAGTCCTAGAGAAATCATAGTATTTTCAAGACTGCACCTTGACACAAGGGACCTTGCGATCTGTTTTAAAAATCAAACTTTGTGTGTCACACATTCAATACTGACAGTAATGTTTCAAGATGACAGTCACTCCCTAATGTTAGAACGATGGTATCTTTTTTATTTTTCGTATGGGACAGGGAGTGTATTTGAGAGAGGAGATTGGATGTGTCCTTATCACAGTTTGTATTTAAAGATAAGTTACAAGTATATATAAAAAGTGCCTCCAAGTCATGAGATCATATAGCCTTAATATAGAATTAACCATTTTCAGTCTTATAGTATATTCTA
Source organism: Rhinoderma darwinii (assembly GCF_050947455.1). Taxonomy (NCBI): domain Eukaryota; kingdom Metazoa; phylum Chordata; class Amphibia; order Anura; family Rhinodermatidae; genus Rhinoderma; species Rhinoderma darwinii. The sequence goes on from NC_134691.1 coordinate 33,296,031, forward strand.
TATCATTTTATACATTTCATTTTATGATGTTCAGTTTTAATAAGGTTTGTACAAAGCATCTGTTTAGAAATATTTGCATTACATGTTAAAGTTACATAGGTGTTTTCATAAGTCATCCCCATCATAGTTATCACCACTGAGGACTCTGCAATGTTTTTAGATGAGTATGACAGCATGCTATTTGCTTTAATGAAGATTTGAGTCATACCTGTCACAAAGTCCTGGATTTAAATATACTTTGCGTTCCTAATTTATTAACTATCTCAACTTTTGTTGGCCATAGCTTGGTAGAAAATTAATAGGAAATCAAAAACTGCATAAAAAAAATAGGAATTAAAAGGGGACATGTAAAAGCAGCCTGTTCTCTGAATTACATAATAAAACGCTATGAATTAAAAGCAGCATCAATTAAAAAGAATGAAACTAGAGAGAGGGCAAAAAAAGAATGAAACTAGCATCTGCACGAAAAATGCACCTAAACGGCATGTGTGAACATACCCTAATAGATGGTATCTTTGATTGAACTAATTAATTAATTTTGTTAAAATGTAAATCATTGTATATGTTTTTAATATTTTGATTATTGAAAGATAATACAGCATAGAGAGATTAAATGAATGATTCTTTTTTTTCCCGGAACGTTGAACCAAACGCTATTTTAGAAGATGAGGTGAACATTTTTTTAATAGTTAAAATGATTATGTTAATTTAGAGAACAATATAATATAACAACTTTGCAAATGTTCTTACCAAAAAGGTAAACTGTAGATTAAAACATAATAAGTATTATAACTGCAAGTACACATAACAATTTATTATTATTATTATTATTATTATTATTATTATTATTATTATTATTATTATTATTATTATTATTTAATGTAACTTTGGAATTTGCCTTTAATTTTTATTAAGTAAATATAATGATTAATTATAGATTTTTTTAGTTTCTTCTGTATACCTGTTATTCAAGTAAAACATGCACTATATTAGGCTTCTATATGATAATTACTTCCATTCTGCTATCATATATGCCTCAACAAAAAGATGGGGGAGGGGGTGGCATCAATGAAAAACTCAATAGGGACCACTCAGGAAATGTTTTAAAATATCATAGTTAGGGTATGTTCACACGTAGTGTTTTCAGCCGTAATTCGGGTGTTTTACGCCTCGAATTACGCCTGAAAAAATGCCCTTAATACGCCTACAAACATCTGTCCATTGCTTTCAATGGGTTTTACGGTGTTCTGTGCCCACAAGGTGTAATTTTATGCGTCACTTTCAAAATACGGCGCGTAGAAAGACGCCCGCGAAAAAGAAGTGCATGTCACTTCTTGGGACGTTTTTGGAGCAGTTTTTCATTGACTCCATCGAAAAACAACTCCAATAACGTCCGTAAAATACGCAGCGAAAAACGCGAATTGCTACAAAAACGTCTGAAAATCAGGAGCTGTTTTCGCCTGAAAACAGCTCTGTATTTTCAGACGTTTTTGGTCACTGCATGTGAACCTACCCTAAAGGTTGGATAGCTTATATTGTGATAGACTTAAGTAACATATACCAGAGATGTGACATGAAGTACCTGGGTCCCATTGCAAAATCTGTAATAAGATCCCCCACCGTCCTTGTGCCAATCATAATATTGTTGACTTCTTTTATGGCCCAGGTGTGATTGCAACTAGAGATGAGTTAATCAAGTTTTTTACAAATTTATCCAAAAGTTATATATTTTACCTAATCTGAAACATTTGGGACTTGTCCCGCACAAATTGCTCAAAATGGCGACCACCATTTTGCAGATTAGAAGAAAACAAGAAGACAGAGAAGAAGGATCACATAGAATCACATGACTTCTGGCCGCGGCCCGGCGGGCTTCCCCATAATGCCTTGCAGGCAGCCCTCTAGCATAGCCAAATATGAGGGATATAGGTGTGAGTCACTAATGACTCAGTGGATGTCAGTCATATGAGTCATAGCCACATTGAACAGCCCGACCAGGAAATGCTACTGCAGATAGAGAGTGGATTAGTGTCAATGAGTGTGTTTTATAGTGTGGAGAAGAGAATAGAATATTAGATTTACAATTATTTGATAGAAGGATAGATTTTAGAGAAAAATTAGTCAATGTCAATGTGTTAGTTCAGCAGGGACAGGCAGCCATTGCTGTGAGCGAGTGCTGCTGCTGCTATACAATGCTTATATTAATTTGTAAATCACCAATCTTCATCACATAATTCACAAATCTTCAATAATTTAAATTCTGGTGCTGATAGCGCTTCTGCTGATACAGACGTCATGGATGTGACATCACTCATTTTTTTGCATATATCTAATAAGGACACCAACAATTGATGTATTGTTCTACATCGAGCATTTATTCAGTGAAGTTATACTTCAGTCTGTGTCCAAGTGACAATTTTTTTCAAATAAATAGATTTTATTTTTAAATCCTGGTGCTGATAGAGTTTGGCTGCCTGCTGATACAGACATCACAGATGCCATTACTTCTTAAAATAAAAAAACATCAGATAGTGCAGTGTGTTTCTAAACAGGCTGTTTGTTACCAACAGCTATCATCCATTTACCCATAGCCATATATGTTGCTGTCACTTCGACATTACTACTTCTGTCTCGGTGTTAAAGAGCTTGAAAGGGGTTGGATATACAGATGTAGCCATTTTTAGCTTGACTTTTAACGCATTAAAGACACTGTCAGTGGCAGATTAAGTAGACCGTAGGCCCTGGGCTGTTACCCAAATTTGGGCCCCCCTTCTCCACCGCCGCCTTGTAACTATTGTTTACACTTTCTTTTTATCCAGACATTAACAAATGGGTGTTACTAGTCCCCTTCAAAAAAGGCTGTGTCTCCACATACTGACAGTGCTTTAACCATCGCTGACAGTATCGCACCGTGTAGGGACACATTCTCCTGACAAGGGGAATAGTAACACTTATTTGTCTATCAGTCCTGGACTGCACAAAGACTTTTTGTGAAATACAAGGATTTACTATAATAAACATGTCAAGAGAGATGACAGATTGTCTATAAATCTAGTGACTCACAGGTGATGACGTAGTTATTTTTCCTCTTTTCTTCTCCACCCGGTCCAGACTTCATGATGACTTTTGCCGGCCATGACCAATTTCTGCAGAATTTGCCACTCAGATGTCTTTGGCTCCTCACTTTTCCAACATTTCCACACCTATAAACAAAGATAATATTATCATGGTGCCACACACTGTGCCCCTAAATATAATAGCACCAAACACTGCGCCCCTGAATAAAATAGTACCAAACGCTGGGCCCCTAAATATTATAGCACCATAGACTGCACCCCTGAATATAATTGTGTCAAACACTGTAGAGTAAAGCACCACATACACACAGCCCCTGTAGATAGCACCACACACAACACCCTGTAGATAGCGCTACACACAGACCCCTGTAGATAGAGCCACACACAGCCCACTGTAAATAGCGCTACACAGCCCTCCCCCTCTGTAAATAGCATCACATAGCCCTCCCCCTCTTGTATATAGTGCTACACAGCAATCCCCCTTAGATATAGTGATACACAGTGCTCCCCCTTCTATATAGTGCTATAAGGCAAATCCCCCCTTGTATATAGGGCCACATAGCGCCACCCCCTTGTATATAGTGCTACACAGTGCCTCCCCCTTGGACCTGCAGCTCTTGTAATTGCTCAGTATAATGTCCCCCATAGCTGCCCCCACAGTATATTGCCACCCATAGCTGCCCCATACAGTATAATGCCCTCCATAGCTGCCTCTACACAGTATAATGTTCCCCTTAGCTGTCCTATACAGTATAATGCCCTCATAGCTGCCACATAGTATAATGCCCTCCATAGCTGCCTCTACACAGTATAATGTTCCCCTTACCTGTCCTACACAGTATAATACCCCCATAGCTGCTACATAGTATAATGCCCTCCATAGCTGCCTCTACACAGTATAATTCCCACCATAGCTGCCTCTACACAGTATAATTTTCCCCTTAGCTGTCCTACACAGTATAATGCTCTCCATATCTGCCTCTACACAGTATAATGCCCTCCATAGCTGCCTCTACACAGTATAATGTTCCCCTTAGCTGTCCTATACAGTATAATGCCCTCCATAGCTGCATCTACACAGTATAATGTTCCCCTTAGCTGTCCTACACAGTATAATGCCCTCCATAGCTGCCTCTACACAGTATAATGTTCCCCTTAGCTGTCCTACACAGTATAATGCCCTCCATAGCTGCCTCTACACAGTATAATGCCCCCATAGCTGCCACATAGAATAATGCCCTCCATATCTGCCTCTACACAGTATAATGTTCCCCTTAGCTGTCCTATACAGTATAATGCCACCATATGTACGTATCTAATAAAAAAAGAACATAATTACTTACCTATACTCGGTTCCCACGATGGTGGGGGATGCTTCTCCTCCTCTGCACTGTCCCGTGAGTGACTCGGTGCAGACAGGTGCGATGACTTCACTACATCGCGCCTGCCTGCGTCGAGCCGCTCACGGCAGAGTGAATGCTGGAGCGAGGCTCCAGCATTCAACCCAATTGAATCTGCGTCCTGCAGACACAGGTTCAGTTGGAAGCGGGACCAGCACGGTCCGCAGCTGTAGTTAGTAGCGCTAGAGCGCTGCATAGTTTTTTAAGATTATATGCGGTTCGGGCGGCCATGGGCCTCCTGTGAGCCTCAGGCCCCGGGCAGCCGCCCAAACCACCCATATGATAATCCGCCATTGTACACTGTGACAAGAAACTTTAACTTTACTTTTTCAATGGCTTTTGTTGTGTGATATCAGGCTGCAGCAAGTTATCAGAGTCAAGATAAAGATGGCTACATCTGTAGCACAAGGAGACTTAGGAGTGTCATAGACAACTATATAGGGCAATCAGGACACTTTCCCTATGCAACATATTCATTTGGGCCAAGTCGAATCTGGTGGCCTGTTTAATAGAATCGGACCTGACACAAATTTTAGGAAATTTGCTTATCTCTAATTGCAATCTCTGCACCCTCTATAGCTAGTCCCCTTATTTATACCATGTATTTTAGATAAACTGAATTTAATCTGATTATTGATAATTTCCTTCACAATAACAGTGCTTTCTATATATCCTATCATGATTTAACTTTTCACTGAGAAAGAACTAATATATACTGTATGATAATATATACTATATATATATGTGACAAAATTTACTAACTTTATTTTTTTTCTACATTTATTTTAAATAATTACAATTATATCAATATTTATTTTAGCCTTAAAACTTTTCTTAAAGGTTTTTACAAAGACAATAAATATATACAAGCATTTGTTTTCTAAAGTATTGGTAACATATATTTTCCTCAAAAGAATAGATTAAATTGAAACAAAAAAAATTAAATTAATTAAATATTATAATATATAATAAAACTTGAAATACAACTTTTAAATAAAACTTTAAAATGTATACACTTTATTTATTAAACCTGGAAATGTGGACACATGAGCTCCTTTATAGGTTAAGTACTATTTTGTTCCTGCTTAAATCTAATTTTAATAGCAAACAATAACTAAGGAACTTCAACGTCATTTCATTTGAATTTTATAATTTTATTGCTTTCCTTTCCTATTTGGATCTGTATTTTCATAGATTGCCACTAAAAACATAATGTCAAACAAACCTGCTATATGAAAAGGTGAAGATATAAAAGGATCAAAGCATCACTTTATTGGTTATAGATGGGGAAGATGCAGGTGGCAACTCATGTACCAAATATTACATGACACATGTTCAAATGAGTTTCCCAGAGTGGAAGTTATATTTATGTGCCCTAATTGGGAATATGGATAGACATTGTCTTGATGGAACAAACCCATTTAATTTGATCTATTTAAAAAGAGAAGGTAAAAATCTCCAGTATCCCAGTGGAAAATATCATCAAACATAATATATGACACAACTTTCTTCTCTTACCTTAATTTACACTTTCTATGCATTGTCATTGTTAGTTATCTGTCTACCATATTAGGGAATTCTGAGTAAATAGACAGAGGTCCGTCGTTCTGGAGCCTCCTATATTACTTATAGCAGAAAGCAGCTACAAAGACTGTCTGTCTGTGGAGGACGCACAGTGTCCATGCATTTCACAGACATGCTAGTTATTTAAATGGAACAGTGTAATGCTTCACTTCCTCTCTGATGGTGCGGCACATCAATTTAACACTTGCTCCAGGGTTCTCCTAAAGATTACACATTTTTGATGGAGGTTCTAGCAGGAGGAGGTCAGCTTAACATCAAGGACAAAAAGATATTGTACAAAGTAGACAACCTCTTTATCACAAGAAGCTTGGCATGCCCATTTTATCAATATGCATTCATAGTAAAAATGCTGCCAAGACAGTGGGAATTGGGACATATTTAGCCATCACATCTGTCCTTTAAGATATGGCTATTAGTATAAAATATTTGTATGTTGTGAATAAATCATTAATTTAAAGCATTCTAAGAAACCAATAGAGTGTATTGACCAGTGTCCTGAATGACCGTTCCTTATATTCTCCCAGCTTTAATAATGTGATCAGTCCGGTACTCCTCCATAAGAACTGGCAGCCTGTCTGTCTGAAGATTCTACCTAAGATAATATACCTAATATTTTAGACTGAAATGACTGAGCAGTGCTGCTCTCTATCAAGCTCCAATGTGATATAGTTTAATACTTAATAGAAAATTACATGTTCAGCAGGCAAAATAACTCTCCTCCAGATAAGACCTATGTTTATGTGTGGGCAGTGTCTCTCCACTCTCTTCCGTCCTCCTCCTCTTCCTCCTCTTCCTCCTCTTCCTTCTCCTCACACAGTCTATGTGCAGCTCTGCTCTGTGTGACATGAGTCAAATCTGCATCTACTTCCATGTCTTAAAGTTTATTGTTTTTTCAGTGAGTGCAGAGTTTCTGAACAGTTACAGACACTGCATAAGGGGAAAGAGGGGTCTGGTAAATAGAGAGAAAGACTTTTTTTCTTTGACAAGAACATATATTACAAAGTTTATTACATTTGCATACACAATTGATTTTTGAAAGCATTATAGGTATGCTTTCAAAGGGTTTTCACCACAAAACACATGTGTGATCACTGGGGGTTCCGACAGCTGGGACCCCCAGCGATGAGGATAACGGGGACTGAAAGTCCCCCAAAGTGTTTCCTGAGAATGGAGCACAGGGGCGCATGCTCGGCCAGCACTCCATTCATTTCTATGGGACTTCCGGGACCACTGTCTCTGGCAGCTCCATAGAAGTAAATGGAGTGCTCATGGAGCTCTTCAAGAGACTTTCGGTCCCCCACTCTACTCATCGCTGGGGTTCCTAGCGGTCGGACCCCCAGCAATGACACATGTATTTGTGGGGAAAACCCTTTAACTATCTAGGGTTATAGGTTACACTGCCATAGACAACCCCAGAAAAGTGTACAAATGTAACATAAGCATTTTCTTTTTTTTTTAGCTACTTAATATTTATTTTTACACATACTCACTTTACACGGAGTATGTATTTTAGTCTCAGCAAGTGACAGACTTTGGTCAGTTTAATTTTAGGATCTTGTGTATGTTGCATCACGTGGCATATCACAAGTAACATTGTACTATTTCAAGAAGAGTGAATTATATCATTGGTCTTCAAGTGGATTTGTCCTGATAGTGAATCATGCAGGTGAAGTGCTCTATTTTGATATATACAGCTCTCAATCCCTTGGGTACTGCAGGCACACTCTATGTTAGAACAAGAAGTATTTATGAGACTGTTTTTATGGATCCTCATGCTCAGAATTTACAATAGGAGATAAAACAAGCCTATTTTGTGACTGCATTATGAGCAACAGACTTTAGCCATTGCTCATGGTACAAAAGTCACTGCACAATTTCTTTAATGTTATAGTTGGAGAACACAAGATCACCAATTCAACATAATGACAACTATATACATAATACATACTATTTAAACTTGATAATTTTATAACATTTACTTTATCAGTGATTAATGTTTGGACAATTACAATTCCACCATTCAAAATGTAAAATAATAGCATACTTAATAATATTATTGTATTAGCAAAATGTTTCTTTTTGGATTATGGTAAAAATAGAAGACAGGATGCGTAAAGGAATATTCCCGTCTTACACATTTATGGTATATACATGGTCCCCCGACCTCGTCCCGCCTCCTGTATCCTCACCAGCCTATGAGGGTCGGTACTGTGGCATTCAAACTCTACCATTACATTGAATTAATTTCCAGTCAAAACAGTACTGAAAGAATACCTTCAGTTATACTGAAATTTTATAGAAAAATTATTGTAGTGCAGGAGGGTGCACAATAATCGTTCTTCTAAATGACTTGTGCTACCGCTTCTGCTTCCTACTACAGAACCGACCGACTGTTGTTCGTGCGACCGGCTACTCATAACTCTGCGTTCTGCTGTGTATTCATGGCTCCCATATACAGAACGACCACAGGCGGTGTAGAATGCAATGTGATCCTACAGCGCTGTTCTGGATACCGGAGCCATGGACCAAGAGCAGGACGCTCTGTCTCCTAATGCAGAGTTATGAGTCACTGGCAGCGCGGATTGTAGATAGTCTGTGCTGTAGTAGGAAGCAGAAACGCTAATATAAATCAATTAGAAAAGCGATTATTGTGCAGACTCCTGCACTTTAATCATTTTTCTATATAATTTCAGTATAACTGGAGGTACTCTTCAATAGGCTCTGTTCACACTACCTGACATCAACTTTCTGTTATATTTATTTTCCTTCCAATTAAATGTAATTGTTGGTGATTGATTGATTGATTGATTGATTGATTGATTGATTGATTGATTTTTTAATTTATTGTTATGTTAATTTGCACAAATGGCCACATCACCTTGTAGTATAGAGTGAGCTGAATAATTTTCGAGTTATCATACTTTTGGGTTTACTTGACTTAAATTTATTTGAGAGGAGGGGCTTGACTTAGCAATGGTCTGCAAACATTTGTAAAACTACAACTCCCAACATTGAGATGAAGTACTCTATAGAGAGGAAAGTGGCATTTAGGTAGAATACAAAGCACAATCACTTTAGTTAGCTGAGATAACAAGTAACAAAACCAATAAAGGTATTCTGCCAACATCTTATCTTCAAGGTACACAATAGTTGGCCCCTTTTCTTATGACAGTTTGGTTTACTATATATTTTTTTCTTAACATTACACAACTGTTTTGGATGAAGTGGTAAATAATCCAGTTACATTTTATTAAAGATGCAGGTTTCACCGTCTATCGGCAATCCCCTTCATCCAAATGTGTTATTCTGTGAGAACTACAAAGTATCACTTGTCACTGCTGCCAATCTGCATAACTATGATGCATTGCTTTAGCTACGAGCAGACTATGTCCAAGAAATCTTCTGGGCTTTCCTATCATACAGCTTGTTCTTTCCAGCAGAATATGGAACATATACAATTCATGTTTCTATTTTCTAGTTCACAGCAATAAATCTTACACAAAGCCCAGGCTCTTTACAACAGCAATACTGTTGTGATACAAAAATACTACAATTAATAGATTTTTTTTTATTATAGAGTGTTAAATTAATTAATCCAATTTTGGGGGGAAATGATAAGGCAGATGTATCAAAGATTTGTAATTAATACATTAATAAAATATATTGTTTGGGCAAAACACAATATTTATGAATCCCTTGCAGCACTTTTTCTGACAGAGATGAATTGATTGGAAAGAGTGGGCAAAATTGGCAGAAAACATTGCCTGTTCTATAGTTATATGCCATTAACCAGCCTGTGAATACAGGGACTTGCAAAACTATTTACCCCTGTTGTTTTTACTGTTTTTTATTTATTTTTTTGTCTTACGACATTGAATTAAAATACATTTTTGGGTGGGTTTGTACCGTTTGATTTACACATCATGTCTACAGCTTTGAAGGTACAAATTTATTTTTACTGTGATACAAACAATAATTTAGACAAAATACAGAGAAATTTAATGTGCATAAATATTCACCCCCTGAAAGTCAATACTTTTTGGATTTGACCTTTTGCTGCAACTACAGATGGAAGTCTCTTGGGTTATGTCTCTATTAGCTTGGCACATCTAGACACTGGGATTTCTGCCCATTCTTCCAGGAAAAACTGCTCCAACTCTTTCAAGTTAGATGGATTATGTTGGTGTACAGCAGTCTCCATATCATGCCACAGATTCTCAATTGGATTGAAGTCTGGACTGTGACCAATTAATTACAAGACAGTTAAATGTTTCCCCTTAAACCCCTCCAGTGTAGATTTAGCAGTATGTTTAGGGGATTTGTCCTGCTGGAAAATGAACCTCCGCCCTAGTCTCAACTCTCTGGCAGACCGAAACAGGTTTTCCTCTTGAATTGCCCTGTATTTACTGCCATCCATCTTTCTTTCAATCCTCACCACTTTTCCAGTCCCTGCCCCCACAACATAATATGCCACCACCATGCTTTACCTGGGGGAATGGTGATCGTGGTGTGATGGGAAGTGTTGAGTGTGCGCCACACATAGCGTAATCCATGATGGCCAAAAGTTCAATTTTAAGTTCATCTGACCAGAGTACCTTCCTCCATTTGCTTGGGGACTCTGCCACATTCTATTTGGCAAACTCAAAATGTGTTTTCTTATATTTTTCTTTTAACAATTGCAATTTCTTCCATAAGGCCATGTCCACACGTAGCAGAATTTTTCCGCTGCAATTGTTGGTGCAGATTCGGGGCAATTACGCAACAAATTTTCACTAACATTTGCATATTTGACAGATAATTCAGACATTGCAGATATCACAGTGAACTTGCCACAGATTTCAGTTTTTGGATTGCAAAGGCTGAAATCCGCAGTGAAATTCTGCTGTTTCTCCGCAACATAATGAGCATGCTGCGGAGGGAAAATTCTGCACCGCATCCTAATTTTCGCACAGTTATTTTTCGCAACGTCTGAACTAAGTTTCCTAAAAATATATAGAAACAAATGTAAAAAATGGCTGCTGCAGAATTCCACAGCGGACTGTCCGTAGCGGAATGTAACAGCAATTCCACCACGTCTGTACATGGCCTAAAACTCCACTCTGTGTACGGCTTATAATGGTCCTATGGACAGATACTTCCATCTCTGCTGTGACTCTTTGGAGCTCTTTGAGTATCATCGTTGGTGTCTTTGATGAATCTCTGATTATTGCCCTCCTTGCCCGGTCTGTGAGTTTTCGTGGGCAGCCTTCTCTTGTCAGGTTTGTAGTTATGCCATAATATCTCCATTTTGTTATGATAGATTCAATGGGGCTCTGTAGGATGTTCAAAGTTTGGGATATTTTTTTATAACCCAACCCTGATCTACACTTCCCCACAACTTTATCTCTGAACTGTTTGGAGAGCTCCTTATCCTCCATTTTGCTTGCTCAATGGTGTTGCAGATTATTTAGGGGTTTCATAGTTTATATATATATAAATATATATATATATATATATATATATATATATATATATATATATATATATATTATTATTACTATTATTATTATTATTAGTAGTAGTATTATTATTGCTATTATTTTTCCAACAAGGTGTTTTTTTTTTCAATCCACTGTAACAATTTCGACTATTTTGTTAGGTCCATTAAATAAAAATCTAATTTAAAATCCATTTTAACTCCAGGTTGTATAGCAACGGGAAAAACACTAAAACGGGTGAATACTTTTGCAAGGCACTGTATTTCTATGACTAGGAATATATATTTTGCTTGGGCCAAATTTTCACTTTTAAGTATCTTTAAAAATCAGACGTAGCACCTATTGTGTTGCCTGTAGGCTTATTGAATGCAGCAGGCACCACTTCTTAAACCTTAAATGACCAGCCTATTTTGTTTCTTAATAAGCAAGCAATTTTTTCTTTTTTTTCATTGTCACATTCAAAGAGACATAACTTTTGTATTTTTACATTAATAAAATTGTAAGGGAACTTGTATTTTTGTTGGATGAGTTCTATTTTTTTAGGGCTATTTTGAGGTACACCTAATTTATTGATTACCTTTTATAATTTTTTTGTGGGGAAAGATAAAAAAAAGAATTTCAATGTTTTTTTTGCTGTTTTTTAATGTTTTTTTGAATAAGTTGTTAACTTTATTTTTCAGTTCAACACAACGTGACAATACCATATAATGTACACTTCTATATATTTTTTACATTATACAAAATAAAAACACTATTTTTTGTTTCTGTGCACTTTTTTTTATGAATGTTATTTCAAAATAATTAACAACGTTTTTAGTCCCACTAAGGGACTTTACGATGCATTCTACTTCTATAATGTTTTGATAGTGTATTATGCCGTGGCAGGCAGTATTGCCTGGGTATACTTAGTATTACCCAGGCAATACTGTCTATCACGGCATAATAGACTGCCTGTCAGTTTACATTGACTCTGGCAGGGCATAACAGGCATACAGTCATGGCAAGCAAGGGGGCCTGTGCTAGGGGGGATTGGTGCCCCCGATCGCGTTCACGGGCCACCGATTGGTGACAGAAGGAGCACCCTCCTGCTGTAAATATCTTAGAGGCCGCAGTCGCATTTGACAGACACCTGTGCTGGGCCTGATTTCAATACACTATGAAAAGGATTATTCATCAGAACGGCCCCTTAGTGACCTTGGTAAAAAGGCGTACCGGCTACCACTAAGGGGTTAATGCAGTTGTTTTTCAATGACACGTTTAGTAACACATTTTCATTACAATGCTCAAGTTGTTGTATAAAGGAAATGTATCCTCAGAAATTCTCAAATTATTTGAGGTTTTTGTTATAAATATATATATATATATATATATATATATATATATATATATATATATATATATAAAATATTTATTTTTTCACCATTTATATCACTATCTATATATGAAGTATAGCAGTTTTCTCACTAGCCCTTGGGGCGCACACAATAGGCTGACAGTTCATGTTTTCTGAAGCTCACTTTTCAGCTTTGCTGTGTAGAGTCATTAGCACGATCACATTATCATTAGGGGAAGGGGAGTTAATAACAGAGGACAACTCTATTGTACTACTGAAGGCCTAAATAGAGCAGAGTAGTAACAATATGCACTCATTGAAATATAAGATTTTGTATGCAGCTCCCATGCCATTCCCTGGTCTCTGGGGAAGAGGCAGGTCTCCATCTTTTTCTGTAGAATATATTAGTCTATGGATCGTTCTCTGACAATTAACTGCAATTGATTTTAGCTGCCATAAAGCAAACACACTCTGTTGCACAGTCTATACAGACAATACAGGAAGGAGGTGTGGCTCTTCAATGTGGCAGCCCCTTGTTTAATCAGGGGGGCACATGCCATATGTGCAACGTGTGCAGCAGCACAAGGATCGAGTTAATATGGAGCCCAATGCCACCTTAAAACAAGCTTCCTACTGTCTAGGAAGATTACAAGGGACTGAGCTAATAATAATGGCTCGCATTTATTAGAGGATTGTTGGAGAGGCATTAAAAGGCGTGCTATATGATGAGCCATTGTCAATGGGGCCCTTATACTGTTTTTAAACAAGGGCACTCTGCTGTTTGTGTCCGCCAATGTGTATAATAATACAAAAGAATATATAAGCCAGAGCATTTGAAACACATATAAAATATATACATTATTACTCTTCTACACACTTAGATTTAAGTAATGACTCTAAAATTACATTTATGATTTGAATTTTATTATTTTAATTAAAATTTAATTTTACGTCCCATTGCTCTATAGATTTCAACATCTTTTTATAAATTATGAAAACAAAATTTAATTAATAAAATTGTTCACTGCAGCATATATTATATTATATTGTTATTGTATATTATATGATTATATTATTTAATGTATGGAAATAACAACTAGTTGACGCAGTTATAATTTATTTTCATATTATGAAGTGCTTGCCATTGGCATATTATATTTTTATATTATTCATATATTAAAGCCATTCTAGATATTTTTTCATCAAGGACTGTATTGTTTTTATATAGATTTTACCTTACTTTTAATAGACAAGATTTATTTCAATGCACCAATGTACTTCAATAAAATGGCTTTAACATTTACTAAATCAATAATTTAGTCATACTCTTTAAAATAATGAAATTCTGTAGACCGTTATTTAATAAGGTATGAAAACTTTGTTCTAAAAAACAATAAATGTATCTTTAAAGAACAGCATTTTTAAAGTGATGCTTGCTAATGCATACACAGACAATATTGACACTAATAAGAAGTAAAAAAATAAATGAAATTGTTATTCATCTGCTTATAGACAATGTAGTAGCCATGTTTTAGATACACTCATATTTTTAAAAGATTTATCAAATAGAGTCGTTGCTGTTTTGTGGAGAAATATGTGAAGAAATTTATACTCTACTGCTGGATATTTATTTTTATTTTTAAATTGACTTTCAAGAGGTATTCTTACATCAGTATATCATTAGGAAATGCCATAATATTATAATAGGCGCCCCCTCCAATCTAGAGAACAAAGAAACAAAGGTCCCTATGGCATTTCTGCTGCACAGCTTTGCTCCTGGCCACCAGCTGTGCAGGGAAATGTAACATACCGAGATTTAAGTGCACAGGGGTGTGTTATCGTTTTCTGCACAGGGGGCAGTCAGGAGTATTGCAATGTAAAAGTTGTGATTACTTTATGCAATATTTGGTGCTTAGAAATTACACTAAGGCTGGGTTCACACGACCATGTTACGTCCGTAATGTACGGAACATATTTCGGCCGGAAGACCCGGACCGAACACAGTGCAGGGAGCCGGGCTCCTAGCATCATAGTGATGTACGATGCTAGGAGTCCCTGCCTCGCTGCAGGACAACTGTCCCGTACTGTAATCATGATTACAGTACGGGACAGTAGTTCCACGCAGAGGCAGGGACTCCTAGCATCGTACATCACTATGATGCTAGGAGCCCGGCTCCCTGCACTGTGTTCGGTCCGGGTCTTCTGGCCGAAATACGTTCCGTACATTACGGACGTAACATGGTCGTGTGAACCCAGCCTGATTGTGTGTGATAGAAATTTTCGTATCCCTGGAGATTGTCCATAGTTGGTGTATGGTACCACGCCATCTAGATATCATTTTCTAGATACTGCAGGTGATTATTGTGTATTGTTTATTTGATTCAACCCTGGTTGTGTCAGGGGTATTTTCATTCAAAAGAATTACCCAGAGTATTTTAATCTTAACAATGAATAAAGGTTATGTTTTATGAAGAGTTCTCACTCTGCGATACTACTTGTTTCTTTGAGGAACCCTCATATTGATTTCAGTGATAATATTTGACATTAGATGTGCTTATCTACATGCCACTTTGGTCAACTTGAATCAGCTCTTCCCTTTCCCACTAACAAGGTGATGTGAGGGAAAATTCCAGGAGACCAGCATTTTCTGAAAATACTAAACCCATTTGCTTGGCACCAACAATCTTTCCATGGTCAAAGTCACTCAGATAATATTTCTTCCCCAATCTGGTGTTTGACCAGTATAAGAACTGAATGTTTTACTATATCAGAATGCTTCTATCCTTTGAGTTGCTGCCAGGTGGCCGGTTGTTTAGATATTTGTTTTAACAAAAACCACAGAAAGTGTCCAATAAATCTGGTAAGGACAGTAAATATAGAAGAAGAAATAACATCATTATATATGTGGGAAAAAATGCGAAAAAACACCTGGTTTTAAACCGTGTCCTCCTAACAAAAGTATCCCAAACACACCTTAGCTGCCTTGCTAATTTCTTACTCATGTGCATTTAATGGTATATTTCTGGGATAGGTAATAAATGCTAAATCACTGATAGACCCAACCCATTGCTAGTGCAGGCGTCCTAAGTCCCAGTTCCTCCTCGCAAATGCGATTACGATAAGGAGTTAGTATAAAACATGGTGGTGATAAATAACAGCAAATACACTATATCATTCTTTGCTTGTAGCAATGCTATCAATAAAAACTGTGCTATTATAAATATTTTCCGACACAATATATCTACATGTCTACAAAAATTATTTATATGAAAAAATGTGAGATTTCAACACTTTAGTGGCATAAAAAAGTTGCAAATATAGTCACATGGCTCTTGTGCGCCACATACAGAACTTAATAAGTTACTTGCATTTTACTGCTACGGCCTTCTGACGAAGACGAGTGTATGAACCATTAGGGTATGTTCACACGTAGTCAACAAAAACGTCTGAAAATCCAGAGCTGTTTTCAAGGGAAAACAGACCCTGCTTTTCAGACGTTTTTTACCAACTCGCATTTTTCGCGGCGTTTTCACGCCGTTTTCGCGGCGTTTTTTACATCCGTTTTTGCAGCTGTTTTCATTGGAGTCTATGAGAAACCAGCTCCAAAAACGTCCAAAGAAGTGTCCTGCACTTCTTTTTACGAGGCGTAATTTTACGCGTCGTAATTGCCGTACGACGCGTAAAATTACGCGTCGTGTGGACAATACAGCGTTCTACCCATAGAAAGTAATGGGCAGATGTTTGACGACGTATTTGAGACGTATTTCCAGACGTAAAAGGAGGCAAAATACGCCTCGTATACGTCTGAAATTTGGCCGTGTGAACATACCCTTAGCCTTAGCAACGGTCCATAGTTTATCTAAATCTATCTGACAATACTTTAATATTTATCATAAAGAAATGTAATGTAAATGTTGTATAAATGTATCAAATTAAGTTTATTTACTATTTTCTTAAGCTTTAAGAAATTCTAGGAAAATTATATATCTGAGACATATAAAAAGTATATAAGTATAAGATGTAGATAATTGGGACCCCAAAGAAACAACATTTAAAGTCTATTAGACCATTAAAACAATCACCATTGGATAAGAAGTATTTTAATTTTCCCACAATAAACAACACTTAGCTATCCATGGAATAGGTAACAAATGCTAAATTACTGAGGGACCCGCCACTTTGATAGTACAGACGTTTTAAGTCCCGGTCCCCCATTACAAACACAATCATGTCCTGCTGTTCCATAAAAACTCTATGTGAGTAATGGAAAGAGCTCTCATTTAGTTGGTCCTACAGAGGACATGCTCGACGTCTGATCCATAAAAACACCTCCTCACCGCGGTTGTGCAGGTTAGAAGGAACATGGGACTTTAGACCCCTTTAATAGTGATCATGGTAGAGCCCCCTATAATTGAACAGTTATCACTATTCTAATATCACTTGAGGGCTTAAGAAAAAAAAATTATATCCTGTTTTTCATAAAGCACCAACATATTCCGCAATGCTGTGCAGAATTATCAGTTTCTTTCCGTCTCTATCAGTCCTGGTACACAATGGCGCTCACAATCTAAATTCCCTGTCTCAAACACACACATACACACTAGGGACAATTTCACAGAAAGCATGGTTTTGGAGTGTGGCTGGAAAATGGAGCACCCAGACGAAACGCACGAGAACATACAAAAACTCCAAATACTATGAGCTTGATTGGATGTAGTAAAAGTGTAAAAAATCCATTACCAAGAAAAAGTAAAGGAAAAAACAAACAAACACTTGCACTAAAAAAACAAACTGTTCACATTTGCTGTGGAAAAAGATTTCATGGTGTAGTAAATCTAAATCTGAGACATTTGGAAGTTACACAAAGTAGTATATTTTTGAACCATAACTACTAACATCAGTGCAGCATGGTGGATGATCAGTGTCAGTTTGGGGATGTATACCAACATTTGACTTTGGTTATTTGTTATGAATGCTGATAAGTACAAATACCTTTAATACATCTCCCTCGGGAACTATTCATTATATAGGAAGATAGCAACCCTAAGCAACTGCTGCGAAGATCAAGAGGTCCTTATCAATCAAAGAAACTGCTGGCCACCCCAGAGCTCAGACCTCAACTTCGCTGAATCTATTTAGGAATTTTTGGATTATGAGTATTTTAAAATATCCCTAAAAAATTTATAACAAGTCCACCAAAAAGAATGAATTTTGTAATAAACAAAAAGAGGGAGCCACATGAAATACCCAAAAAAATAAATAAAAAAATATCTCATTTAGTTGTTGAGACTTTTGTCATTTTTCGACAATGACTGTATATGTTTTATGATTCTTCTCCTGACACTGAAGAATAAATAATTTGCAAATTTATAAGTAATTTTGACGGTAAATTAAATAACAACAATTATGGGAGGGCGTTAGGCCATGTTCAGACGTGGCAGAATTTTTCCGCTGCAAATGTTGGTGCAGATTCGTGGCAATTATGCAAAGAATCTGCAGCAACATTTGCATATTTGACAGGTAATTCAGATGTTGCAGATATCACAGTGGACTTGCCACAGATTTCAGTTTTTGCATTGCAAAGGCTGAGATCCGCAGTGAAAGTCTGCTTCTTCTCCGCAACATAATGAGCATGCTGCGGAGGGAAAATTTGCAGCCTAAATTCCACACAGTTATTTTCTGCATCGTCTGAACTAAGTTTCCTAAAAATGTATAGAAACAAATAAAAAAAAAGGCTGCTGCAGAATTCCACTGCGGACTGTCCACAGCGGAATTCAACAGCAATTCCGCCACATCTGAATGTGCACTTGAAGTTATCCTCTTCTTTAGGCCTGATTCACACAAACGTGTTAAACGTCCGTGGGACTGCCGTTGAAACAGCGGCCGTCCCACGGACCTATGTAATTCAATGTGGCCGTTCACACAGCCACTGTTTCAACGGACCGTGTGAAGGGTCCGTGGGAAAATAGGACATGTCCTATCTTTTCACGCATAACCCATCCCTCCATAGACTCACAACTATGGTGGATGCGTGACATCGCGTCCCGCAGCGCTGGGCACGGGTGCACCTCGGACATGAAAAACTGCAGTTTTTTACGTCCGAGATGCGCAGCGCTCGTGTGAATCAGGCCTTAGACACAGGTTGATTTTTCACAAGGCAAATTACTCTACTTCACTGCAAAACTTGAACATGTTAACCCCTTAATGACCAGCCTATTTTAAACCTTAATGACCAAGCCATTTTTTAAGTTTTTCCATCGTCGCATTCCAAGAGCTATAACCTTTTTATTTTTGCGTCGACATAGCTGTATAAGGTCTTGTTTTTTGCAGGACAAGTTGTATTTTTTAATAGCACCATTTTGGGGGACATATTATTTATTGATTAACTTTTATTAACTTTTATTTGGGGGGAAATAGAAAAAAACCTGAAATTTTGCCACTCTTTTTCGCGTCTTAAATCTACACCGTTTACTGTGTGATATAAATAACACAATAACTTTATTCAGCGGGTTGTTACGATTGCAACGATACCAAATTTGTATCGTTTTTGTATGTTTTACTACTTTTACACAGTAAAAACGCTTTTTTTTCAAAATTATTTGTTTATGTGTCTCCATATTTGAAGAGCCGTAACGGTTTTATTTTTTTGCCGATGCGGTTGTATGAGGGCTTTTTTTTTGCGGGAAGACTTGTGTTTTTATTAGTACCATTTTGGAGTAAATGCGACTTTTTGATCACTTTTTATCACATTTTTTTAAAGTCAGTATTCACAGAAAACAGCAATTTTTCCATAGTTTTTTATTATTTTTTTTACGGCGTTCACCGTGCGGGTTAAATAATGTAATATATTTATAGTCAGGGTCGTTACGGACGCGGTGATACCAAATATGTGTAACTTTTTTACTTTATTTAGTTTTTTTAATAGTAAAGCATTTTTTAAGGGGAAAAGCTGGGTTTTTCATTTTTTTCAATTTTTTTTTAAAATTAACTTTATTAAACTTTTTTTTCACTTTTTTACTAGTCCCACTAGGGGACTATAATATGCGATTCTGCGATCACATTTATAATACACTGCAATACTTTTGTATTGCAGTGTATTACTGCCTGTCCGTTTAACACGGACAGGCATCTGCTAGGTCATGCCTGTGGCATGATCTAGCAGGCATTCATTACAGGCAGACCTGGGGGCCTTTATTAGACCCCCGGCTGCCATTAGAGACACAGACACTCGGCGATCGTATCGCCGGGTGTCGGTGGGAGAGAGAGGGAGCTCCCTCCCTCTCTCCAAAACCGCTCAGATGCGGTGCTAGCTATTGTGCACCGCATCTGAGGGGTTAAACGGGTGAGATCGATACTAATATCGATCTCACCCGGCAGAGCAGGGACGCTCCCAGCCCTCAGCTGCCTCTGGCAGCTGAGAGTAGGGAGATCTGACAGCTCCCTGCTCTGTTTACTTATTCCGATGCCGCGACGTAAAAAGTCTATGGCATCGGAATAAGGCATGTTAGTGACCGACGTAGAAACACGATGGGCCGGTCACTAACGGGTTAAAGTGACCTACCAGGCATCCATAATACAACTCATTTGCTCCAGATTATGTGAATAAATAACCTAAAGTCCATCTCACTGGTTGCTTAGTAAGCTGCCCTTTATAAAAATGCTGTCCTTGCTGCAGTATAATGAAAAATCAGCTTTACATGCATTGACGTCCTGGACTTGTGTTTAAACATAGCAGCAAATCTGAAGAGGCAGAGCTGAAGGGAGGAGGGATAGCAGCAGCCTGGACCAATTAAGAGACAGGAGATGTGTTTCAGACTACCTCATACTCACTGAGGTACTGTAGCTAAATTGTAGTCACAGATCAGAGTTGTGCCCAAATGGAGCTGAGCTAAAAGGCAGCCATACTGCAAGATCTAAGGAAATAAATAGTAGGTAATCATCCCCTATAGATACTGATTTATAACTACATTTTGAGCTACTTACTAGACAGTTGCTTTAAATCAATATTTTCATCTTATACAATAAAAATGTTAACATAAAAAAAGTTACTTGCTCCATTAATTAAATGGATTCTAATGTCTGTTATTGTACCACTTGTGCTATTAATTTACTATAATGAAATGTTCAAAGAATGGACCTGTACTTGCCATTATCTATTATCCATCCATATTCTCTGGAAGGCTACAATGTCTGCTTTAATTTTATGCTTTAGAGAAAATTACACAGATCAAAACATAAGTCTTTATTACCTTACAAATTTATAAGCCCTCAAATGTTCCTTTATGTCTATTAGCTACGTTAGAATGTAATTGTTTGTGTCCTTAAGCTGGCCTTACATAATGATACTTCTAACAGAGCAATGTGCAAAGACATTTTTCTGTAAAAAAAATATATGAATCTTATCATACCTATAGAGAAAAGATATGGCATAATTTTTCAGGTCAGGTTTTAAATTAATCATTTTTGTAGACAGTAATGGTTAAGTATTTGATAAAATAGTGCAATTTCTATAAAGCTAATTATAAAAGAAGAGCTGTTCTGTTTTAGATAAAAGTGGGGTAGTGGAAAAAAGTCTTGACGTGCTTCATTAAGACTATCTAAATATCTACAACACTAAGAACAGTTCTATTGAGAATTGTCTTTTAAATCATTCTCTAGTGATAATTTTAATATGCATAAACAGTTAAGTAAAATATTATATTATATATTATTTTATCCCTTAACCCCTTCCCTCTTTAGCCACTTTTGACCGTCCTGACAGAGCCTCATTTTTCAAATCTGACATGTTTCAATTCATGTGGTAATAACTTTGGAATGCTTTCACCTATCCAAGCGATTCAGAGATTGATTTCTCGTGACACATTGGACTTTATGTTACTGGAAAAATTTGCTCGATACATTCAGTATTTAAATGGGAAAAGCACCAAAATGTAGTGAAAAATTGCAAAAATTAGCATTTTTCTAAATTTAAATGTATCTGCTTGTAAGACAGGCAGTTATATCACACATAATAGTCGCTAATTAACATCCCCCATATGTGTACATTAGAATGACATCATTTTTTGAACATCCTTTTGTTTTTCTAGGACGTTACAAAGCTTAGAACTTTAGCAGCGATTTCTCACATTTTCAAGATAATTTCAAAAGGCTATTTTTACAGGGACCAGTTCAGTTGTGAAGTAGCTTTGAGGGCCTTATATATTAGAAACCTCCAAACATTCACCCCATTTTAAAAACTCCACCCCTCAAAGTATTCAAAACAGCATTTAGAAAGTTTCTTAACCCTTTAGACATTTCACAGGCATTAAACCAATGTAGAGGTGAAATTTACAAATTTAATTTTTTGTTGTTGCAGAAATTCATTTTTAATCCATTTTTTTTGTAACACAAAGTTTTACCAGAGAAACGCAACGCAATATGTATTGCACGGGTTCTGCAGTTTTAGGAAATATCCTACATGTGGCTCTAGTGTGGTACTGGACTGAAGCACAGGCCTCAGAATCAAAGGATTTTGGACACTCCTTTCTATTAGAATATATTTTAGGCACCATGTCAGCTTTGAAGAGGTCTTGTGGTATCTAAACAGTAAAGAAACCCCAAAAGTGACCCCATTTGGGAAACTACACCCCTCAAGGAATTTATTTAGGGGTATAGTAAGCATTTTGACAAGCCAGTTTTTTTGCAGACATTTTTGGAAGTAGGCCGTGAAAATGAAAATCTACATTTTTTCAAATAAAATGTAGGCTTAGCTAATCTTTTTTAATTTCCAAAAGTACTAAAGGAGAAAAAGTACCACAACATTTGTAGAGCAATTTCTCCCGAGTAAAACAATACCCCACATGTGGTCATAAACAGCTGTTTGGACACACGGCAGGGCTTTGAAGGGAAAGAGCGCCATTTGGCTTTTGGAGCTAAAATTTAGCAGAAATGGTTTTCGGAGACAATGTCGCATTTCCAAAGCCAATGAGGGACCAAAACAGTGGAAACCCCCAACAAGTGGCCCCATTATGGAAACTGCACCTCTTGAGGAAATTATCTGGGGGTATAGTGAGCATTTTGATGCCGCAGGTTTTTTGCAGAAATTATTGGAAGTAGGCCGTGAAAATAGAACTCTACATTCTTTCAAATAAAATGTAGGCTTAGCTAATCTTTTTTAATTTCCAAAAGGACTAAAGGAGAAAAAGCAACACAACATTTGTAGAGCAATTTCTCCCGAGTAAAACAATACCCCACATGTGGTCATAAACAGCTGTTTGGACACACGGCAGGGCTTAGAAGGGAAAGAGCGCCATTTGGCTTTTGGAGCTCAAATTTAGCAGAAATGGTTTTCGGAGACAATGTCGCATTTCCAAAGCCCCTGAGGGACCAAAACAGTGGAAACCCCCAACAAGTGGCCCCATTATGGAAACTGCACCTCTTGAGGAAATTATCTGGGGGTATAGTGAGCATTTTGACGCCGCAGGTTTTTTGCAGAAATTATTGGAATTAGGCGGTGAAAATAGAAATCTACATTCTTTGAAAGAAAATGTAGGTTTAGCTAATATTTTCTCATTTCCACAAGGAATAAAGGAGAAAAAGCACCGCAAAATGTGTAAAGCAATTTCTCCCGAGTAAAACAATACCCCATATGTGGTCATAAACGGCTGTTTGGATACATGGCAGGGATCAGAAGGGAGAGAGCGCCATTTGGCTTTTGGAGCTCAAATTTAGCAGGAATGTTTTGCGGCGGCCATGTCACATTTGCAGAGGCCCTGAGGGGACAAAACAATGAAAACGCCCAAAAAGTGATCCCATTTTGGAAACTATACCCCTTTAAGAATTCATCTATGGGTGTAGTGATCATTCTGACCCCACAGGTGTTTCATAGAATTTATTAGATTTGGGCAGTGAAAATAAAAACAATCCTTTTTCTTCAATAAGATGTAGCTTTAGCTCAAATTTTTCATTTTCTCAACAAATAAAGAACAAAAATAACCCCAACATTTGTAAAGCAACTTCTCCCGAGTACGGCAATACCCCATATGTGGTCTTAAACTGCTGTTTGGGCACATAGCAAGGAACAGAAGAGAAGGAGCGGCATTTGGCTTTTGGAGCACAGATTTTGCTGGATTGGTTTCTTGACACCATGTCGCTTTTGCAAAGCCCTTAAGGTACCAGTACAGTGGAAACTACCCAAAAGGGACTCCATTTGTGATACTACACCCCTTGAGGAATTAATTTGTTTTCCAATAAGACGTAGCTTTAGTGCAAACTGTTTCATTTCCTCCAAAAATAAAGGAAAAAAAGAACCCCAACATTTGTTAAGCAATTTCTCCCGAGTGCGGCAATGCCCCATATGTGGTTATAAACTCATTTTTGGGCACACAGCAGGGCTCAGAAGAGAATGAGCGCCATTTGGCTTTCGGAGTACAGATTTTGCTGGATTGGTTTCTGGTCGCTATGTAGCATTTGCAAAACCCCTGTGGGACCAAAACAGTGGAAACCCCCCAAAAGTGACCCCAATTTTGGAAACTACACCCCTCAAGGTATTCACCTAGGGGTGTAGTGAGCATGTTAACCCCGCAGGTGTTTTGCATAAATTAGTGTGCACTCCATGTTGCAGAGTGAAAATGGGATTTTTCAATAGATATGCCAATATGTAGTGCCCAGCTTGTGTCACCATAACAAGTCAGCCCTCTAATTATTATGCTGTGTTTCCCAGTTTTAGAATCACCCTACATGTGGCCCTAATCTTTTGCCTGAACATTTGACAGGGCTCAGAACTGAGAGCATACCATGCGAAATTGAGGCCTAATTTGGCGATTTACACAGAATTGGTTCACAATTGCAGAGGCTCAGATGGGAAATAATAAAAGAAACCCCCCGGAAGTGACCCCATTTTAGAAACTACACCCCTCAAGGCATTTATTAAGGGGTGTAGTGAGCATTTTCACCCCATAGGTCTTTTCCATAAATAAATGTGCTGTGTATGGTGCAAAGTAAAAATTAACATTTTTCCCCAGAATTGCCAATTCAGTGGCAAGTATGTCGTGCCCAGCTTATGCCACTGGAGACACACATCCCAAAAATTGTTAAAAAGGTTCTCCCGGGTATGGAGATGCCATATATGTGGAAGTAAACTGCTGTTTGGGCACACTGTAGGGCTCAGATGGGTGGGAGTGCCATTTGGCTTTTGAAGCGTACATTTTGTTTGGTAGTAGATTTGTTTGAGTATTACTTGTGTTTCCGTTTATAATGTGGGGGTACATGTACATCAGGGGCATAGTCAGGGGGTATAATAATGGGGTAAACAATGAAATAATCCATAGATGTGTGTTACGCTGTGGAGCAATCCTTTCTGCACAGGCCGGTGTTGCACTGATAAACGGTGTCTTTACTTATCCCCCTTTTGGTCCACACTCCGCACCTTTGCAGTTTGGGGAATTTTGCTAGGAAGTGTTGTCCTGGTATAATACGGTTGCCCTCGCTTCTAGCAGATATGTTTGGGCCCCCCTTCCTGGTTTCCTAGTTTTAGGGCTCCGATACATCGCCTCTTGAAACAAACTAAATGTTCCCCTCTGATCTGCACAACTGCATATTTTTTTATTTCCTGACTTATGGAAGCCTTAACTAATTTTATTTTTTCATAGACGTAGTGGTATGAGGGCTGTTTTTTTGTGGGACGAGCTGCAGTAATTATTGGTACCATTTTGGGGTGCATGCAACTTTTTTATCACTTTTTATCCTATTTTTTGAGAGGAAGGTGATAAAAAAACTGCAATTCTGCCATAGTTTTTTATGGGTTTTTTTATACAGCGTTCACCACGCGTTATAAGTTACATGTTAACTTTATTCTGCGGGTCTGTACGATTCCGGCGATACCTAATTTATACCTTTTTTATGTTTTACAACTTTTTGCACAATAAAATTACTTTTGTAAAAAGAATGTATTTTTTCTGTCGCCATGTTGTGAGAACCGTAACTTTTAAAAAATGTTGGCGATGGAGCTGTATGAGGGCTTGTTTTTTGCGAGACAAGCTATAGTTTTTATAGGCACCATTTTTGGATACATGCAACTTTTTGATTACTTTTTATTTAAATTTTTGTAGGGCAAAGTGAAATTCTGGCTGGTGAATTCTGGCATTATTTTTTACTTTTTTTTTACGCCGTTCACCGTGTGGAATAAATAACATAATATTTGTATAGTTTAGGCCGTTACGGTCGCGGCAATATCAAATATGTATGGTTTATTTCTTTTTTTCAATAATGAAGGACTTGATAAGGGAAAAAGGGTGGTTGTGTTTTATTTTATTACTTAAAACTTTTATTATATTTTTGACAACTTTTTTTTCACATTTTTTTTGTACTTTTTTTTTTACACTTTACTTTAGTCCCACTAGGGGACTTGAAGGTCCAACTGTCAGATTTTTTTTTCTAATACATTGCACTACCCACATAGTCATTCAATGACAGCAAGCAGATTAGACTTCGCCTTTGAGCGGGGCCTAATCGGCTTCCGTAATGGCAAACAGGAGGCCATTGTTAGGTTTCCTGGTGTCATAATAGCAGTCGGCAGCCGTGCGATTGCAGGGCACAGCTGGCGATCTGCTAGCAACCACAAAGATGCAGCGATCGGATCCGATCACTGCATCTGAGGGGTTAATGGCAGGGATCGAAGCTAGCTCCGGTTCCTGCCGTTACAGGTGGATGTCAGCTGTAACATACAGCTGATATCCACCGCTGATGATGCCGGACGGGGGCTGAAAGTTTTCCGTGCTAGGCATGCCGGGAGGGCAGTATTAGGCCTCCGGTTGCCATTGCAGCCACCGACACATTTCATTGCTGGGATGTCGATGAGCTGCAAACATCTTAAATGTAGCGATCAGTTTTGACGGCTGCATTTAAGGGGTTAATGGCGTTGATCGAAGCTAACTTCGGTCCCCGCCATTACTGCAGGATGTCAGCTGTCAGATACAGCTGACATCCAGGGATGATGGCACCGACTCAGCTTCTGAGCCGGTGCCATGCATTTGTCGTAAGTATACGACATTTTGCGGGAAGCACTGGCCTTCCATGTCGTATACATACGACAAATCTCGGGAACGGGTTAAAATATTGTCAGACAGATTTAGACAAACTATAGGCCAGATGCATTAAGACTTACACCACTCTTAGAATGCCATAGCACTAAGATGTGAGCAAGTTATTAAGAGATGCCCGCCTCTTAATAAATCAGTTGCATCTTATGCTGTCCGTGCACCTGACTTTGAAATCTATGACTTTGAAATCTATGGCAACTCTGGAATTTAAGTTCATATATCTGTTGAGCTGTGGTGGCCTCGCCCCCTTTTTGAGCTTTGCCATTTTTTATAAAGTGTCGAGCGTGGCGCAGAAAGGCTATGAGCCTATATTTACAACTTTTTTCAAGCACTAAAGTGGCTTAATCCCTTAACCCCTTCAGGACTGAGCCTGTTTTGGCCTTCAGGACGAAGCCGATTTTTCAAATCTGACATGTGTCACTTTATGTGGTAATAACTCCGAAATGCTTTTACCTATCCAAGCGATTCTGAGATTGTTTTCTCGTGACATATTGTACTTGATGTTAGTAAAAAAATGTGGTTGATAAATTCAATATTTATTTGTAAAACACACCAAGATTTGGAAAAAATGTGCAAAAATTAGCATTTTTCTAAATTTAAATGTATCTGCTTGTAAAACAGATAGTAATACCACACAAAATACTTACTAGTTAACATTTCCCATATGTCTACTTTAGTTTGGCATCGTTTTTTGAACATTCTTTTATTTTTCTAGGACGTTACAAGACTTAGAACTTTAGCAGCGATTTCTCATATTTTCAAGAAAATTTCAAAAGGCGATTTTTACAAGGACCAGTTCAGTTCTGAAGTGGCTTTGAGGGCCTTATATGTTTGAAAGTCCCCATAAATCACCCCATTTTGAAAACTGCACCCCTCAAAGTATTCAAAACAGCATTCAGAAAGTGTATTAACCCTTTAGGTGTTTCACAAGAATTAAAGCAAAGTAGAGGTGAAAGTTACAAATTTCATTTTTTTTTTACAAAATTCATTTGTAATAATTTTTTTCTATACCGCAGAAGGTTTTACCCGAGAAATGTAACTTATTATATATTGCCCAGATTCTGCAGTTTTTAGAAATACCCCACATGTGGCCCTAGTGCGGTCATGGACTGAAACACCGGCCTCAGAAGCAAAGGAGCACCTAGTGGATTTTGCGACCTCCTTTTTTTTAGCATATATTTTAGGTACCATGTCAGGTTTGAAGGGGTCTTGTGGGGCCAAAACAATAAAGACCCCCAAAAGTGACCTCATTTTGGAAACTACACCCCTCAGGGAATTTATCTAGGGGAAAATCTACTTTTTTTCTGAAAAAACGTAGACATTTTGAATTTTTTCAAGGAATAAAAGAGAAAAAACACCCCAACATATGTAAAGCAATTTCTCCTGATTATAGCAATACCCCATATGTGGTAATAAACTGCTGTTTGGACCCACAGCAGGACTCAGAAGGGAAGGAGCACCATTTGGATTTTGAAATTCTGATTTTGCTGGAATAGTTTTCAGTGCCATGTCGCGTTTGAAATGCACTGGAGGGAACAAAATAGTGGAAACCCACGGAAAGTGACCCCATTTTGGTAACTACACTCATCAAGGCATTTTTCTAGGGGTAAAGTTAGCATTTTGACCCCACGGTTGTTTTGCTGAATTCATTGGAATTATTCTGTAAAGGTAAAAATCGACTTTTTTTTCTGAAAAAAGGTAGCCATTTTTAATTTTTACAAGGAATAAAGGAGAAAAAGCACCCCAACATTTGTAAAACAATTTCTCCCGATTACGGAAATATGCCATATGTGGTAATAAACTGCTGTTTGGACCCACAGCAAGGCTTAGAAGGGAAGGAGCGCTATTTGGCTTTTGGAGCTCAAATTTAGTTGAAATGGTTTTCGGGTGCCATGTCGCATTTGCAAAGCCCCTGAGAGGCCAAAAACAGTGGAAACCCCCCAAAAGTGGAAATTACACCACTTAAAGAATCTATCTAGGGATATAGTGGGCATTTAGACCCCACAAGTCTTTTACAGGATTTATTAGAATTAGGCCGTGAAAATGAATATCAACATTTCTTCCACTAAAATGTTGAATTTTTTTCAATTTCACAAAGGATAAAGGGGGAAAAAGCTGCCAAACATTTGTAAAGCAATTTCTCCCGAGTACGGCAATACCCCACATGTGGTCATAAATGTTTTTTCATTAGAAAGTAATTAACCCTTTCTGGACTGATCCATTTTTTTATTTTCCTTTTTAGTTTTTTTCTCCCCGCGTTCCAAGAGCAATAACTTTTTTATTTTTCAGTCAATAGAGCGGTATGAGGGCTTATTTATTGAGGGACGAGCGTTCATTTTTATTGGTACTATTTTTTGTACATACAACTTTTTGAACACTTTTTATTAAATTTTTAGGTAGAGCCAAGGTGACCCAAAAAAACAGCGATTTTGCCATTTTAATTTCTTTATTTTTCACGTGAGACGCTCCATACATCACCCTCCACACTACGACATGCTATGTTGTGGTGCGCGAAGGGGTTAATGCGAAGCGCATGGTGCGGAGTGAAAATTTAAATTTTCCACTCATATGCCATTTTAGTGCACTACATGTTATGCCCAGTTTGTTCCACTGAAGACAAATACCTCATAAAATATTAACCGGGTTCTCCCGGGTATGGCGATGGCATATCTGTGGACGTAGACTGGTGTTTGGGCAGGCTGCAGGGCTCAGAAGGGAGGGACGCCATTTGGCTTTTGGGGCGCAGATGTAGCTTGGTAGTTGTTCTGTTTGGGGTTTTACTGGTGTTTCAGTTTATAATGTGGGGGCATATGTTATCTGTGCGGAGTACATCAGGGTAAATGTTATCTGTAAAGCAGTAAAGAAGGGAGGAAACCTCCAGCTCACCAGTTTGATGCGTCTCCAGACTCTCCGCTCGGATCCCCGCTACTGCCTACTATTTACACATGTCTTGGGACTGCGTCTCCCTCCAATTTTAATCTCAATACCCCAATAACGGTGGGAATACTGCTTCCTTTTTAAACTCAAAGTACGACTCAGCGCTGGATCATTTTTCTTGTTTCTTCTACATGTTATCTGTGCGGGGTACATCAGGGTATAATAAGAGGGTATAATAATGCAGTAAATAAATAATAATCCGCAGATATGTGGCCGGTGTCGCACTGATAAATGGCGCCCGATCTTATCTACTTTTGGAACACCGCACATTTTGCAGCGCCATATTCTGGGAGCCAGAACTTTTTTATTTTTTCACCACCGGAGCTGTGTGAGGGCTTATTCTTTGCGGTACAATCTGTAGGTTGTCATTGGTACCATTTTGGGGTACGAGAAATTTTTTTGATCACGTTTTATTCCATTTTTTGGCAAGCAAGGTGACCAAAAACCATCAATTCTGACAATGTTTTTTATTCGTTTTTTTATGGCCTTCACCCTGGGCTATAAATGACCATTATACTTTATTCTGCGGGTCGATACGATTACAGAGATACCAGATGTATATAATTTTTTTATGTTTTGCAGCGTTTGTGCAATAAAATCACTTCTTTATAAAATAAAAAAAAATTTGTGTCACCATATTCTGAGAGCCATAAAGTTTTTATTTTTCAGTCAAAAAAGCGGTGTAAGGGCTTGCTTTTTGCAGGACGGGATGTAGTTTGTATTGGTACCATTTTGGCGTACATGCGACTTTTTGATCACTTTTTATTGTATATTTTGGGAGGGGTGGTAACCAAAAAATTGTGAATCGGCACTGTTTTCTCGTTTTTATTGTTCACCGTGCGGGAAAAATAATATTACAGTTTTATAGTTGGGGTCGTTACGAACGCGGCGATACCAAATATGTGTACTTTTTTTAACGTGTTCATTTTTTTCCTATAATAGAAGTCTTATTATAGGAAAAAAAGCATTCTTTGTTTATGACACTTCTAACTTTTATTTTTACACTTTTTCAAACATTTTTATTATCTTTTTTTTAACTTTTTTTACTTGTCCCACTAGGGAACACTTAGACTTGCAGCTCTGATCGCTGCTGGAACACATTACACTACACACGTAGTGTTCTAACTGTCATTGTGACGTGACAGTGACACTGAGAGGAAGCATCGGAGGACCGGCCGGAGGCTGATCCTCCGAGGCTTCCGTACATGGCAACCCGGAGGTCATTGTCTGGCCTCTGGTTGCCATGATAAGGATCGCCAGCCCCCGCAAATACATGTGGGGGGCTGCCGATCCGCTGTAAACCTCTTCGATGTGGTGATCGCAATCGACCACCGATTCGAAGGGGTTAATTGCCGATTTCAGCGGCGACAGGCCGCTGATCGACAACGGGGAGAGCAGGGCTGACACCCTGCACAGTTAACCGCCGCTGCGATGTAGCGCCGCGCGGCGGTTAACTATTAAAGCGCGGACGTAACTGCACGCCCAGGTGCGCGAACTTACTGCTCACCTGGACGTGCATTTACGCCAAGGTGCGGGAAGGGGTTAATGACCAGGCCGTTTTGCGCGTTAATTACTTTTTTATTTTTTGACGGTCTCATTACAAGAGTTGTAACTTTTATTTTATTCCGTTGACTGTATTCTAATTTTCAATTGCACCATTTTTCGATGCATATACTATATCGATTAACTTTTATTAACTTTATTTTAGGAGAGAATTGAAAATAAGCAGCTATTCCAACATTGATTTTCAAATTATAAATTTACGCCGTTTTCTATACAGCATAAATAACATATTACCTTTATTCTATGGGTCGGCACAGTTACGGGGATACCAAATATGTAAAGGTTTTATGTTTTCCTACGTTTGCACAATAAAAACCATTTTAAAAATAATTTACTTGTTTTGTCGATGTGGGCTTGATTTTTGTGGGGCAAGGTGTAGTTTTCATTAGTACTATTTTGGGGTACATTGGATTTATTGATTATCTTTTATTTCATTTTTCTATAGGGGGAATGGGAGAAAAAAAAAGGAAATTTGCATTTGTTTTTTTTGGATGCCGTTCACCCGGCGGTTTAATTAACCCGTTAGTAACCGCCAATATGCCTTTTCATGGCGGCCACTAACGGGCTTTATTATGATACATACGCCTTTTCATGGCGCTGCATCAGAATAAATCTGCGGTGCCGGGAGCATTTAAAACTCCCTGTTCTCAGCTACCTCTGAGCTGAGAACTTGGAGCAGCGCTGCTTTAACCTTTGAGATGCAGCGCTCAATAGGAAGTTTTGGAGAGAGGGAGCTCCCTTTCTCACCCCACTGGCATCCTGCGATGAGATCGCAGGGTCCCAGTGTCTTCTATGGCAGCCAGGGGCCTAATAAATTCTCCCAGGTCTGCCTGTAGTGGAGGCCTACTAGGTCATGCCAGATAGCAGATACCTGTCCGTTATAAACGGACAGGCAGTAATACACTCCAATCCAGAAGTATTGCAGTGTATTATAAAAGTGATTAGATGATCACATAGTGAAGTCCCCTAGTGGGACTAGTAAAAAAGTTACAAAAAGTTTTATAAAGTTATTAATAAATAAATAAGTGGAAAAAAATATGAAAAACCCACTTTTTCCACTTACAAAATGCTTTATTATGAAAAAAATATAAAAGAGTTACACATGTTTTGCATTACCGCATCTGTAACGACCCCAACTATAAAGCTATAATGTTATTTAACCCACTCGGCGGACGCTGTAAAAAAATAAAATAAAAAACAATGCCAGAATTGCTGTTTTCTATTCATCCTGCCTTCAAAAAAATGTGATGAAAAGTGATAAAAAAGTTGTGTGTACTCCAATATGGTACCGATACAAACTACAAGTTGTCCTGCAAAAAAAAAAAAAGCCCTCATACAGCTACATCGGCGTAAAAATAAAAAAGTTATGGCTCTTCAAATATGGAGGCACAAGAACACATTTTTATAAAAAGAAGCAGTTTTCCTGTGTAAAAGTAGTAAAACATAAGACAACTATATAAATTTGGTATCATTGCAATCATAATGACCCGCTGAATAAAGTTATCATGTTATTTATACTTCACGGTAAATGGTGTAAATTAAAGACGCAGAAAAATAGTGACAAAATTACTGGGTTTTTTTCTATTACGCCCCAAAAAAAGTTAATAAAAGTTAAATAATAAATTATATTTACCCCAAAATGGTGCTATTAAAAAATACAACTTGTCCAATGAAAAAAAGATCCTATACAGCTATGTCGATGCAAAAATAAAAAGTTATAACTCTTGGAATGCGACGATGGAAAAACGTAAAAAATAGCTTGGTCATTAAGGTTTAAAATAGGTTGGTCATTAAGGGGTTAATGTATTAACTTTATTTTTGTAGTCATTACGATCGCGGAGATACCATATATGTGTATGTGTTATTACATTTGACACTTTTACTAAATAAAACCACTTTTTGGGGGAAAAAAATTGTATTTTATTTTATTTTTACTGTAATCTTTTTATTTTTATTGTCATAAACTTTATTTAACTATTTAACAGCTTTGTTTGTACTGTTTATTGTACTTCACTTTGCGATCTTTAGATCACAGATATAATGCTTTGGTATACTTAGTATCTCAAAGCATTTTTGCCTATTAGTGTAAAACTGACAGGCAATCTATTAGGCCATTCCCCTGGCATCGCCTAATAGGCAGTAGCTGAAGGCAGACCTGGGGGCTTTAGTTAGTCATGGAAACCCAATGGCTCCCTGCGATTTCTTTGCGGGGGTGCAGATGGGTTCAACACAGGGAGCTCCCTCCGTCTGTCAAACACATTAGATGCCACTGTCGCTATTGACAGCGGCATCTAATAGGTTAAACTGACTGTGGGTACAGTGGCAGTACCCACGTAATCAGAGGACGGATATATCCGTCCGTATGCGGGAACTAGCTCCTGAATAGGGCGGATATATCTGTCCTTGATCGTAAAGGAGTTAAATGCCTTAATAAATGAGGGCCTACATGAAGAAATATTACTTTTTTTTTCATATACATACATTTTTTATGGACGTAAATATATTGCATAGGAGAAAATTTAAGGAATCAACTCTGTGATTGATAGCATTGCTACAAGCAGGGAAAGATAGAGAATGGTTGCTGTTATTTATCACTATCTATGTAAATTGCTATCAAAGTTCACTTTCTTGCAAGCAATACTAGATTGAAATTTACAATGGGTAGCAAGCCCAGATTGGGGGCTTAGATACAAAGAAAAAAATTCAAGCCCTGGGAAAATTGTGACTCATTTTACTCAAGAATAAAATTCCCCATAAGAAAATTTGTTCTGCACTGGTTTCAATCTGTATATGCTTCCAAGCATATATTTCATAACACTGTCAAATTTTGTCTCTCATAAAATATGTAACCCTTTGATCTTTGACTAAGGAATAGAGAAGACACCACAAATGGTTGTTTTGAAAAAAATAAATAATATAAATTATTTGAATATTTCATTTAGCATGTAAATATTGGTCAAATGTATAAAAAATAGGTAATGTCAGGAGCTACTTTAGTTGTTTTCTTTCAAAATTATGTAAAATATCTTAATTTGTCAAAAATGTAAGAATTGACACCCTATTAGCTTTCCTAAGGGGTTGTGGAGTTGTTTCCATAACCACAAATTAGTTGGGCTACCACATGTCAAATTTATGAAACCGCATTGTAACAACTTCCTGCACATGGTGGGTTTATAACCCTACTAGACTGCCGTGCAAAATATTAGATAATTTATAGATGCTCATTGCTGAATATTCAAATTATGTTATCTTAAAGTATTGAATATATGTCAATGTTATCTCACAATCTCTTACATAATGGAACTAGAAGTGCAGTAAGTACATGGATGGCTACTTATTTACAGTAATTAAGTACAATATTGTGATATGCTGGATTACAAAATAAATTTGTAACACTGGAGCCCCTAGGATAATCATTTGGTATCATAATGTATGGTGAATTTCAACTCTGGACATAATTAAGAATGTTCAAGAAAGATTTTAGGGACATCTCTAAACCAAATTTAAAAAATATCTAAAACATGCCCCTCCCCCGAAAACATAATTTTCATACTAGACAAGGGTCAGCATATCTTTTTTTTTTTATGTCGTTTTCAGAAAAGTAGATATTATGCACCATGTTGCTTGAACATCCTTATCATGGCTGATTGAAGTGAACAGACTACAGGTACCAAGTATAACTAAGGAAAAATCTGTACGGACCCTACTTAAGCTACTAATGACATTCAGAAAGTCAGGTTGTATTCAGTAAATAAGACTTTGTTTTCCTCACCATGGATAAGAACCTGCACAAAAAGAAATGAGGGTGAGGTAAAAAAAAAAACAGTCCGTACTCAGTCAGTTAGTAGAAGGAAAAATACGTCTGCAGGTAGTCACTGTAAAGTCTATAGTGGTATATAAAATAAAAACAGGATTAATGTTAGATGTAAGTACCACTAACATCTAGTATTACCATCCATCTATTGAGTTCACATTGCCTACAAATAATTTTGTTTTATAGTTAATTTATTTAATTTTGACCTTGGTGCTGCATAATATGTATGAATAAAATGAGGGACAGCCATTGAAGTTAAAGTGTTGGAAGCAGGAAAAATAGGCCCGCGTAAAGATCTAAGTGACAAGAGCCTGATTGTAATGACTAGCATCACCAAAATAGCAAGTCTTGTCGGTTGTTCTCAGTATGTAGTAGTTAGTACCTACCAAAAGTGGTCTAAGAAAGGACAACCGGTAAACCGGAGACATGCTCATTGATCCACATGAGGGCAAAGGCTAGCCTGTCTAGTTTTATCCTACAGAAGAGCTACTATAGCTTAAATTGCTGATAACGTTAATATTGACTATGATAGAAAAGTGTTAGGACACAGTGCATCACAGTTTACTGAGTTTGGGGGTTGGAAAGCTGTAGACCAGCCAGAGTGCCCACGCTAACCTCTCTGCAATGGAAGAAGGTGGCCTCGTTGGATTAGTCACCTTGTCTTTTACATCATGTGGATGGTGGGGTGCATGTGTGTCGCTTACCTGGGGAAAATATGTCACCAGGATGCACTGTGGGAAGAAGACAAGCCAGTGGAGGCAGTGTGATGCTCTGGCCAATGTTCTGCTGGGAAATCTAGGTTCCTGGCAATCATGTGGATGTTACTTTGACACGTACTACATATTTATACATTGTTGCAGAACAAATGCACCCCTTCATGGCAACCTATTCCCTAATGGCAGTGCCCTATTTCAGCAGGATAATGCCCCTGCCACACTGCATAAATTGTTCAGGAATAGTTTGAGGAACATGATAAAGTGTTCAAGGGGCTGTCTTGGACTCAAAATTCTCCGGATTTCAATTTAATCAAGTATCTGTGAAATGTTCTAGAAAAACAAATCCCCATGCATCCATGGAGGCCCCAACTTGCAACTTACAGAACTTTAAGGAACTGAGGCTAATATCTTGGTGCCAGATACCATAGGACACATTCAGAGGTCTTGTGGAGTCCATGGCTGAAGATGTCACATCTTTTAATACCTTAAATAATTCACCATACCATACCCACCATTCTATGAAAACCCATTATCTGTTGCCATGAGGCTGGTTTGAATGGCTCATATTTATTGTTACTGATTCATCTCCATTATCTAGTCAAGAAATGCAGTTTAAAGGGGTTTTCTAGCCAGTAAAAATTGCTGGCCTATCCTTACAATAGGCCATCAATAGCTGATGGGTCAGCGTCCTACTCCTGGGAATCCCGCCGATCAGCTGTTTTGAAGGGGCTGCAGCACTCGTATAAGCACTTCTTCCCCATTATTTCTTCATGCTCACTGTGAATTTTCGACACACATTTAGCAGCCATTGAAGTAAATGGGAAAAAAGTCTGCAATACCTGTGAATTGCCGCTAAATGCATGTCGACGATTCAGAGTGAGCCAGAAGAAATGGAGGGGAAGCAGTCCTCCTACGAGTGATGCGGCCCCTTCAAAAACGCTGATTGTCGGGGGTCTTAGAAGTTGGACCCCGACCCATCAGCTATTGATGGCCTATCCTGAGGATAGGCCATCACTTTTTATTGGCTGGAAAACCCTTTTAAATTTTGCACAAATAGTCTTTTACTTAGTTGATAAATGAACACCATTTGAATCATTATGCTTCATCTAAATGATCAGTTTTGCATCAGATTTCACATTTACTTTGTTTATATGGTTATCTCTATTTGTTATTATTAATTTTGTATTGTTTGCTCTCTTTATTGGGTACTGAGTGAGGTCTAGGAAGGCCAAAATGTGAAATATATATATATATATATATATATATATATATATATATATATATATATATATATATTCTAAATTAGTAGATATTAATGTTGGATACATTGTTGGACTTTTGAAATTACTTTACACTTTGTGTTTTGCAACCCAAGCACCCTGAAATGAGAGTACTGACATACTTTTTGCTTTAGAGCTGAAAAATGTACTTTACTCAGTTTACACTTTAAAGAAGTAATATATTGAATGCTATATATATTGAATTAAAACAAAATATACACTAATTTACACTTTATGGGGTCAACAGACTACAATTCTGTACATGGACAGGAGGGGTCAGAGTGGAGGTCACTGGGGTTGCCAACCGTCTGAAATTTTTGGACAGTCAGCAAAAAACAGATGTGGCCAAGTGAGTAAGTGGTCTGAGTGAGGTCAGTGCTGGGAGTGGACCACTCCAGTCACCTGACCTGAGTCACTTGACCTCATATCAGTGACATGAGGTCAGGTGACTGACTCAGGTCAGGTGACTAGACTGGTCCTCTCCTGGGCTGGCATAGATCTCACACAGACTGCCGCCGCATGACCTGCTTCTAAATGTAAGTCACGTCAGGCAGAGCAGGGAGCGCTAGCGGTAGGCTACAGTTCTCCACTCTCGGGCCTATGTGCCACTATCTACAAAAGGATGAGGCTGTGTGGCACTAGCTACAAGGGGCAAACTGTGTGGCACTCTTTACAAGGGGGGAATGTGTGGCACTCTGTACAAGGGGGGCTGAGCGGCACTCTGTACAAGGTGGGGCTGTGTGGCATACTGTACAAGGGGGCAGTGTGCCACTATATACAAGGGGTGGCTGTGTGGTACTCTCTACAAGGGGGGCTGTGTGGCACTCCCTACAAGGGGGGGGGGGTGCTGTGCGGCACTGTGTACAAGGGGGGGCTGTGTGGCACTATATACAAGAGGGGGTGTGGCACTATCAACAGCAGGCTGTGTGTGGCACTATCTACAGGGGCACAGCTGGGGTATTATTACTGTGTGGGAGCACGGTAACTGAGGGGGCACCACATGTGGTTATGGTGTGGCGGTATTATTCATTAACAGTATAGGGTGTTATTCAGTCACTATGTGGTTATGGTGTGGCAGTATTATTAAGTAACAGTATGGGGAGTCACTATGTGGTTATGGTGTGGCGGTATTATTCAGTAACAGTATGGAGGTATTATTCAGACACTATGTGGTTATGGTGTGGTGTTATTATTCAGTAACATTGTGGGGGTATTATTCAGTCACTATATAGTTATGGTGTGGGGGTGTTATTCAGTAACAGTATGGGGGTATTATTCAATCACTATGTGGTTATGGTGTGGCTGTATTATTCAGTAATAGTATCTGGGTATTATTCAGTCACTATGTGGTTAAGGTGTGGCGGTATAATTCAGTAACATTTTGGGGATATTATTCAGTCACTATGTTGTTATGGTGTGGCGGCATTATTCAGTAACTGTATAGGGGTATTATTCAGTCACTATGTGGTTAAGGTGTGGCGGTATTATTCAGTAACGATATGGGGGTATTATTCAGTCACTATGTGGTTATAGTGTGGTAGTAGTGCTCTGCAACAGTATGGGGGTATTATTCAGTCACTATGTGGTTATGGTGTGGCGGCATTATTCAGTAACCGTATGGGGGTATTATTCAGCCACTATGTGGTTATGGTGTGGTAGTATTATTTAGTAACCGTATGGAGTATTATTCAGTCACTATGTGGTTATGGTATGATGGTATTATTTGGACCTTATATTGTGTTATTATTGGTAACATTGGTCTTATAATAGTGAGTTTTGTTCAATAACAGTATGCAGGTAATATTTAATCTGGTATAGTGGTGTGATGTAATAACTGTATGTGTATATAGATTTTTTGTGAGAGGGGGACATATGCTTTGGGGCTTACAACACTCCTGGATGCGCTAAAAATCAGTAATGCAGTTCTCTCAACACCGCCTTCTGAATAGATACAATAATTCAGCATTTGGGGCCCCACTTTTATTTTTGCCCAGGGCCACACTTTGTCTAATACAGGCTCTGGCAGTAGCATTAGTGGGGGTGAGGGGGTGGAGTGAGTGGTGAGTGAGTCGGACTCAGCAATCACAGCCCCACTTGCAGCTTTCCCATGCTAAGTTCTTGTGGGAAAGCTACAAGCGGAGCTGTGACTGCTGAGTTACACCTAGCACACTGCACAATGCACAGGCAGTGATTTTGTAATGTGTCCATAAAAATTTTGGTCTGTCCGTAATTTCTAGCTCAGTTGACCTGAAATTACTGAAGTGGAGTTTGGCAACCCTGAGATCACATGACAGGACGGTCCAAGCAGAGTTGCATGTCATGTTAATACTGCCAGAGCAACTTCAGAAAAGCACAACATATACATTATGGCAGTAGTTAATAGATCCAGAGAAGGAGAGAAAAACAGAATATGTGTACATATATTAGTAAGTCTCATTACGTAATTTTTTTTGAACTACACAATTTAAAGGCTATGTTAACCTTTGAGGGGCATATACATATATATGTTTTTAATAAACAGGTCAGTCAGTGTGTTTGGTGTAACTTTTTGAGATACAGCTTCTGTGTATTCTCTATGCAGATGAGCAGTATTCTTTGTTTTGATAATTAAAGTGTACTTCCAGTGATCCACCTAAATACCTCTTAGGATATGCACATCAGAGTGTAATTTCAAGTGTCTGTGATGTTGGGTAAGTTCTTTCATTTGCAAGCTGTACAATCTATTAATTTTAGTTTGGGTCAGAGTAGGGGGAGACTGTGGGTGGAATCTGCAGCTAGAGATATAAAGATAGATAGAAAGATAGATAGATAGATATGCTGATAAAATAACTAATAACGGGATTTACAAGCTGTCTGTGTGTCTGTAGAGAACTTGCTACCTAGAAATGTCCTGTAATTACAGCAGACTTGCCGCTACATTCAGACAGTCTCTGCTATGTGACCTGTGATTACAGCAGCCTCAACACTACATTCATACAGTACCTAATATGAGAGAGGAGTGTGACCTGTGATTACAGCAGCCTCGGCACTACATTCATACAGTACCTAATATAAGAGAGGAGTGTGACCTGTGATTACAGCAGCCTTGACACTACATTCAGACAGTACCTAATATGAGAGAGGAGTGTGACCTGTGATTACAGCAGCCTCGACACTACATTCATACAGTACCTAATATGAGAGAGGAGTGTGACCTGTGATTACAGCAGCCTCAACACTACATTCAGACAGTCTCTAATATGTGAGAGGGTGTGACCTGTGATTATGGCAGCCTCAACACTACATTCAGACAGTCTCTGCTGTCTCTGCTGTGTGAGAAGAGTGTGACCTGTGATTACAGCAGACTTGGCAATTCATTCAGACAGTCTCTAATATGTGAGAGGAGTGTGACCTGTGATTAAAGCAGCCTCAACACTACATTCAGACAGTCTCTGTGCTGTGTGAGAGGGTGTGACCTGTGATTACAGAAGACTTGGCACTTTATTCAGATAGTCTCTGTGCTGTGTGAGAGGAGTGTGACAAAAGGAATGTGCTAACGGTGGAGAGAAGAGGAAAGAGTACTGTTAGCGAAAAATGTAAAATCTGTGATCTGTGAACAGGCCTGAAGATCCACTGTACCTTAAACCGGGCAGGGAATGATACCAACCCTGTGCTAGCCCTGCACTATAACGCTAGAACGCCGCCTATTCCGCCTTTCTCCT
The DNA here is from genome assembly GCF_050947455.1 of Rhinoderma darwinii. Lineage (NCBI taxonomy): Eukaryota > Metazoa > Chordata > Amphibia > Anura > Rhinodermatidae > Rhinoderma > Rhinoderma darwinii. The sequence continues at coordinate 33,336,991 of NC_134691.1, forward strand.
GTCCCGCCCTTTATAACACCTTCCTGTTAGTCAATTAGGAAAAAGGAGAGGTCTTCAACACAAATGACTGAGCTTTGAATGGAAATTTTTCACAAAGATACTGTACAATAGGACCTAAGAGCACTTAAAAGTCTATATTTTTCACTGGAGGTATGCTTTAAAACAGCTGCCATACACAGCTATCTGCAATTACCTATAAATTGTGTGATTGTAGTTTTGTTTTACCTGTGTAAAATTACTAATTAATAAAATCAAGCTATACATATACTTATTTTGCTTAATGCATTTTCAACAGTCACGCATGACTATTAAAAATGGCTTTTATTTTTTAAAAACAATATGAAATATGTGTAAAAAAAATATATATAAAACTTTTACCTTTTGCCAGTAATCACTTTAAAATATGCAGGTAGTTCTGCAATGCATGAGAACATATACAGTACCTGACAGCCTTCCTAGCAAGACATGTAATTATCAGCAATAAAAGATTTAAATAGAATGTACTAAAAAGGTAGACATAACATTTTCAGGAGAAAGGGATACCTCACCCTATCAAAGTCCTACAATATCCACACAACCGCACTCACTAAGTACTTCACACAGTAAGTTAAACTTACTTACGTCTAAATAGTAGTAATAGGAAACATACCTGAGATACCGGACAATTCATCACCTGCTGACAGATACCTGTTCAAAAACTGAACTATGACATCACAGGTAGAAGTGCATGGTATCAGCATTGACAAAACAACTCCAATACGTTATGCTCTTGAAATGCGTTTGTTTTTTTTGTCCATGCTACTACTACCAGTGAGGTCACAGTTCAATTTTTTACCGCTAGCCACACGGGAAGGGCCACCGGCCAGAGCGCCTCCACAGTACTGCAAAATCCTCTGTTACTTTCTTGTTTTTACAATCACCAAAGAACAAGGATGTGTGAGAAAATAGCCCAACGGTTGCTCAGCAGTCATCTGTTACCAAGTGGTGAGTTGTCCAGTATCTCACATGAGCACTTAGTGAGCACATTTGAGTAAATATTATAGTACTTTGATAGGGTGAGTTATCTTCCTCCTGTTCCTGATTGAAACAAAGCGCTGGTGGTGCATTTTTATTAATATATTTGTGCCTCTTAGTTTATCATATACTTATGATTTAAAGTGGATAAAACTGTCTTTATGTGTTCATGTCATTTACCTTCATTAAAAAAAATACTTTTAGATTATTTCTAAAGCAAAAATGAATACAAATCAGGAAAATGTACAATTCAAAAGAAAAAGTTAGCATCCAGTGCCACTATGTGTCCCACAGGTTTCAGAAAAACCACTTCCACCGCTGAGTTGGAGGAGCAAATTGAGGCTACTCCTGGTGCTGTAACACTTGCTCTTACTTCTGCTGATGTTACTGTATCCTGTTTTACTACTACCCCCAACAAAAGACTTACAGAAGAACTCCTGGTCCAAGCCGTTGAACATGATTTGGAATCAAGCATAACCATGGACCTGCAGTCTTCACCAACAGCACAAACCCAAAGCTTACGAAGACGGCCAAGAAATTCTGTACAGATAGAAAGAGCTAAAGAACTTGCAGGTGTTACTAATAGAGGTATCTATACTATTTTACTTGTGGCCTTTTAAAAGTCCTTGATTAAGGCCATGGTCACTTATGTTTGTCATATCATGGCTAAAAGTAACAAATTTATTTTTTCTTTAAAATCAACCCATTTTGAAATATATACATATATAAAAAAGAATTATAAATTTACTCTCATAGTTAAAATCAACCCCAGAAAATGAAAGGGGTTTAAGAAACTAAAAACAAAATAACACCCAAAAGCTCCAATTTAAAAATGTATCGAACTATGTCATAGCATGAAATGACAATACAATCATTGACAATGGCCATAAAAATGAATTTATTTATGATTGATTTATCATTAAGTTCTGTTTTGGAAGAACAGTTAAAATGTTTTCTTCCTTCATTGAATGACACTGAATATTTTTATTTAATGAATATTCTCTTGATTTTTAACACCTGGGATAGTCTAAAAAAAAAAAATAATGCTTATTGTGCAGGTAAAATATTGGCATATTATTTTTTACAAATATATATTTGGGATGCAGCCTGATTATCCAAATTGTATAAAAATATTGAATAAATCATATATTTAGTTAAGTAAGCCCATGTTAGTAAAAATTTTAGTAAATTTTGTTTCCTTCTTGCTTCAATTATTTCAAATTTGCTGTGTGGTCAAAATTAATGTACTGTAGTCTAGAAAAAAACATTTTTCTTATTTATTTTAACATTTATTTATTAAAAAAAATTGTAAAAATAAATTTTTGCTATACAGCAAAACGTTTTCAACTTTTAAGAATCATATCATCAAATCAAACTAAAATTGGACCTACTTTTAACATCTTTTTATCTCTAGAGGCAGCTTCTTACCCTTTTGAAATAAACAAAATCTACAAAAAATGTCAATTATTATCATGTCATCAACTTTCTCTAATATATATTGGACTCTTAGCCATCATATGGGACAAAACAACTAATTTAATGATTAATAAGATACCAAAATACGGTAAACTGCTTAGAAGTTCACTTACTATTAAATGATTAAGCTGTGGTCTACTAATATTGTACATTTTATAAATATACTTAAAAAAACATTTGAGAATTTTCTCTCAAAACATAAACTGACAAGATATATTAGTAAATCAGAAGTTAGAACAGAAACCAAAGTTTAATAACTGTGTTGTTTGTACTTAGAGATATCAACACTTTTATGTTTAGTTGAGGTAGCCTATTTGCAAAAATCACAACAAAAAGTGCAGCCATATTGGTTGTCCCTTTGAATTATTTTTACAATCTGTATGTGCCAAACAGAAAACCACTTCGTATAAAAATACAGAATTGGTTTACGTACTGGAAATATTATATATGCATTGGTATTTTTTTTTTTTTTAATTAAATACATGCATTTTTACATTAGAATTCATTTAGTCAGTCCCAAATATAACTAATAAATAAATTATAAGATGATGATGAAGAGGATGATAATCTCATTATCCGCAGTAGTCATAGTAGTCGATTTGTAAATTTTTTTAAAACAATCTTACTGACCTAAATTGCTTCATTTTGCATCCACATGGAATTGTTTTACTCAGGGTGCATTGACATTAAAAGGTTTTGATGCAGTTTGTTTGGTTTGTTTTTTTAGTCAAAACTATGAGTGGATTTAAAGAAAAAAAAATAAATCTTTCTTATACTTTCCTTTCCTTTATGACCCACTCCTGCTAAACAGAGTGCATCAAAACCTACCCACATACAAGAACTTAATACAAATTTCGATAGACCTATTAACTTAAAGAAATGTTATCATCTAAATGACGTTTTGTTTGAGGTTTGTTTTTTTTACAAACTCAACCAATCACATTCAGTCTAAATATCAATCAACAAAGGGGAATCAGGTAAAAGCGTAAATAGAAGAAAATATTGAAGCACATTTTTAAACTATCTAGGGACTGTGACAAGTATATGTGATTGGTTCAAGGTGTTTAATCATAATGGATCAGTTTGTATTTTAGGTTGACACATGATAGTGAATATGAAAAAGACTGGAATATCTATAGTGTAATTTTTTGGGAAAAAGGTATGTTTGTAACATGAAGTTCTGTTGTCTTGTACATATCAATCTATGACCTTACTGTCCTAGACATAAACAGCCCATAGAGGTAAGCAAAAGATTTGAGATAGGATATGGATAGTTTAGATAGATAGATAGATAGATAGATAGATAGATAGATAGATAGATAGATAGATAGATAGATAGATAGATAGATAGATAGATAGATAGATAGATAGATAGATAGATGATAGATAGATAGATAGATAGATAGATAGATAGATAGATAATAGATAGATAGATAGATAGATAGATAGATAGATAGATAGATAGATAGATAGATAGATAGATAGATAGATAGATAGATAGATGATAGATAGAATATCATTTTTCTATTTTTTTTTTATTTGACTTGTTAGAATTTAAGGTTTTGTATGAACATAGCATTTCATTATTTTGCTATTAACATATATTTATACATTATTGCACTTTTGGCCATTAAACTATTGAAACTTATAATAGTGTGCAATGCAAACTTTGTGTTGTGTGGCCTTGTGTATTAGGTATATACATAAATTATTGATTAAGCTATTTAATATTTTTAGTTATGTATATATTGAGATGTTTATTTAAAAACATATAAATCTGATATGACACACCATGTGTCTCCATACTTTACTTTTTTAATATTATTATTATTATTATTATTATTTTTACTATTACTTTACAGACTATTATTATAGTTATTAATTGTTATATTAAAACTGAATTAGGACTCTAATCAACTCTATGAAATAGTTTTAATTCATATGATAATTATAGAGACGAGTGAACTAATTGTCTGATTCACAGATTCAACAATAATATAAAATAATGGCAGGTTTAAAGAAACACTCTGGTTATTTTTTTTATCCACCCTCCCCCATTTGAAAATGAGTGGGAGGGTGAGTTAGTCTGGTGTATTGGCTTACCTGGTGCTTTATTTCAAGTGTAGATGCTCTGTTCTGGGCCGTCATTGCGTCATGTGATCTTCACTCTTCACCACCCAAATCTTACAGCGTCTGCTGTAGGAACGAGAGGTCAGTCTCTCAATGCAGGTCTATGAGATTCACATTGAAGCTGTCATAGAGTTGCATTGCAAAACTGACTTCCGTTCCCTAAAGTAGATACTGTAGGATTTAGAGAGTCAGGATGGAGATCATGTGACCTAACGGCGGCCCGTAACAGAGCGGCTAACCATGAAATAAAGCACTAGGTAAGACAATACACTGGACTATCTTGTACCTTATCACATTTTCAAACAAGGGGAAAAAATAGCTGGAGTGCTTTTATGAGTCAGTTTATTATCATCAATGAAAATTTGAAACCTAATAAATTAATTTGCCAATGCAACATTTGAAACAGCTGAATAAAAAAAATCACTCTTCTCTAATTACAAAGTGACAGCTCTGCCTATTTATTTTAAATATTAGTGAGAGCTGATGCAATCTGGTAAGTTTAACATGTATATATATATAAATAAATGAAAAAAACATTGCAACAGCACTCTGAAAACGCTAAGACTACCTAATGCACTGAATCTAGCTTCATTTGCATTACCTCTGAGTTTACTTACAAATATCAGGCTTTTAGCACATGTTTTGATCAAATTGTGTGAGCACATATGCCAGGACAAGGCAACCTTTTTTTTAAGTGGGTCCCTAACCTAAAGATACACCTCTCTTCTGGGTTTAAGCCAGCATAATATATTTGGGGTAGGTAGGAACCAGCTTTACTCTAATTAAAAGCACCCTTGGGCAGAATGGGAGGAGTGCCTAACCAAAAATGGAGGCAGTCACCACCCCCACATGTACAACATAAAACACAAAAAAGTTTGGGCAGCACATCCCAGCAAAATGAAAAATGTTCAGGTGCAAAATGCTAAGATTACCTAATATATAGGGGCAATCTCTAATGTACAGTTAGGGTAGTTTAGAATGCATAGAATAATAAAACTAAATATGTTTTGACATGTAATATTAAATTTTTCCCCTTATAGATGTTGCTACTTTTTTTTTCATATAATTAGTAATCATAACTCTTAAGCCTTGTTCACCCAGTGCAGATTTGCTGCAGATTTTGCCTGCATTTTCTTTAAGCTAATATCAGAATTGGATCCAGGATAGCAGACCTATAAGGCCTTCCCTTATATATTTCTTCTCTTTAAGTCACTTTCCTGGTTTTGTCTTAAAAAAAATACATGCAAAATTTGCAGAAAATCTGCACTGCGTGAACAATGCCTTATATTCTAAATGCTCTGTCTCATTATTAGTCTCTAGTGTTAATATCAATGAAGCTTTTTTTTTTTTTGCGATGCAGCAAATGAGAATTTACAATTCCTGTGAACCCCATCTGTGCCAAATGGAAGCTACTTTATCGTTCAGTGAAACAATACATAATACTTGTTAATAATTGTAAGCCGATATGTATGGAGGGGAACAGTCCTCTTTGCTAGAGATAAGTACAAAAGAAAATCACCTGTTTTGTGATTTGAGGCATAACTGTCTCATTGGCAATATTTTGTAAAAAATTTTCTTTTCAAATTTGCTCATGGACAAGACTTAAAACAGTTTTCACCTGCAAGAGAATGTAATGCATAATACAGCCTCACTATTCAAGTCATTTCAGAATTGTAGTAGGCTTCAATTTTCACATAGGTCTGTTGTCTCATTTAATCGTTTTTTTTAGGGGGTAAGGGTATGATAATGTGCATACTATACATATATTGCTATCAGTCTTAGTTATTCCTTCAACTATTTCTATGTAGCATGTCAAAGTCGCATTAATTTTCCCCATTAATTTTCATGGTGTGTCAATTTGATATCCCAATAGTACATAAAAAATGTGATGTTTGTAGGTCAAACCCCCACCTAGAACCCCATGAACCATTCGTCTATGGAATATCTAATTGCCACATTGGGAAACTCTAGTTATGAACTTAAAAGTGATGAAAGGAGACACAGCCGGTAGATAAGGTAGTCTGCTTACCTAGGCAACTGGAAGCTTCTGAAAATGAGCTAGTTCCTTATAATACAGTTTTAACAGTGGCTATACATTGATTTGAATACTTATATTTTAATATTAGTTTAGTCTTCCTGTAACTTTGCAAATTTATTTATTAATATTTATTTAAAACACAAATGCAATTGCTGCTCTGCTACTTATATGTGCAGTGCAAACAAGCTTAAGATGCTACGCAATTATCTGGCATATTGCTCATTAACATTGCAATATCCTTTATTGTACAGTGGTTAATTAGGCAGAACATGATAGCGTATCACCATTACTTATTGTCACATCATTCCATGCACTAACTACAACATTACGGCTTAATGTTTGAAATCATCTCGCTGTTAAGTGGAAGACATTGCAATTCTATTAAGCAACAGTGACTGGTTCCCCAGAATTCACTTAGCACTCCCATAATCTGAATAAAATGAGTGATGAGTGTTAAAAACAGAACAAAATGCTAACTACTATACTTCCGCTCAATTAATACAAACTGCCAAAGATAAGGACTCATTTTCACTTCTGTTTAAGACCTAATATATGTTTAAAGCATACCTAACTTTTCACGTGACTTTTCAGAATTAGCTGTCATATGTGTGCACATGAGGAATAACACTATTTCTGGCCATTATAAGTCTTTTGTTTGGCATTTTATTTTTTCAGTTTTCCCCTCTGCAGGCTCTATCTCTAATTCCCAGTTCTCTCTGAGCTAGTGGTAGAAGCCTAACTGTTATCATGTCTTTTTTACACTGCACACATAGGGAAGAGAACATCATCTTCCCCAATCTTTTTGTAGCACACACACAGAAGCAGCAGTAACGCAGATGATATCATACAGCAGTAATGAGCAATGAGCTGTGAATCCAGCACTGGGGTGAGATGTAAAATTTAGTAGGAAATTGCTGTGCCATCTGTGTCTTGTGCCTCTCTCTCACTATGCTTCTCCCACCCTCCCCTGTCCATACACTTCTATAGGCAGCTGTAACCTGGTCCCTCAGTGAGCTTATCATTTGTCTGGTCTAAAACAAGACGGATAAAGCAGTATATTAAGAGTGAGTAAACAGTGAGGGAGGAGGGAGGGGGGGAGGAGCCTGATAAGTGGAATATGAGACATTTTTTTTCTAATAAGATAAATTACAATGTTTCTTATATTCACTTGTAGTATTAATTTCTGCAAAGTTTATTCAAAGTATATAAAGATGAAAATGTTAGAATTTTATAGAGGGGGAAGTTAGTTTTAAAAAAAACAAAAGCAGATCTATCATTAGACTATGTTAGGACTGCATAGTGTGAGAAAGTTCCGCTCTCCTGTTAGCCCAAATGGCACCAAGAAAGACTTGGGGGACACCAGCTACCATGACAAACCATCGGCACCCTGCAAATGCTGCAGAGGAAGCCCAGTGGGGTAACAGAGTGAGCCCCTCCCTTCTGTCTAACAGTTTAGATGCCACAGTCCCTATTGACCGTGGCATTTAAGCGGTTAAACGTCCGGGATCAAGGTTATCTCCAATCCCTGTCGTTAGTGGGAGGTATCAGCTATAACATGCAGCTGACACCTGCGGCGTATAGAGAGGGCTCAGCTCCCCCCACCCGTCTAAGACATAATCCATGAATAGCTTGAAAGACGCAGACTCCGAATCTACACTTTTTTATCTGTCTACTCACTTGTATTTCCCTGCTGTAAGCCGGTCAACAGGCCGTATGCTAGATGCTAATGAATAGAGAGAACTACCGCTACATGCTAATGAATAGAGAGGAATACTAAGCTCGGCTATATAATGGAGAGGACTACTAAGCTCGGCTATATAATGGAGAGGACTACTAAGCTCGGCTATATAATGGAGAGGACTACTAAGCTCGGCTATATAATGGAGAGGACTACTAAGCTCGGCTATATAATGGAGAGGACTACTTAGACTTAAACTTTTCTAATTCTGCTCAACCAATTTAATTTAGACTTTAGTTAAATTAGCTTGTGGTGTTGTACACAGGAGTAGCGCAAGTGTTTTAAAAGTATAAATTCAGCTCTGCTACATCTATAAGCTTATACAAATGAAGTACAGCTATTATTATACACACTTATTGAGCCTTATCTGGTCGTTATTGTACTGATTTAAGGGCTATTAATTTATATAATCCATCTTATTAGAAATTAGACACTATTTTATATTATGATCAATGCTCTCTTATTAAAGAGGATCTGTCACTAGTTTAGGAATGCCCAATCTCCTAGCTAATCTAATAGGAGCTGTCACACTAATAATGCTGGTGAAAATTGTGTCCCAACATTTTTATTATTTTTAAAGCTATGAGCTTTTTTCTAAATATGCAAATTAGGCTAAATTAGACAAGTGGGTGTTAACACCAGTGATTCTCCTGAGGTGGAGCTGCCTCACAGCCTCTGACCTATCAGCATGAAGCTGCTTCACACAGTGTGAGAGACTGAGGCTGGAGGGAAGGGGGATAACTTCAAATAGCCATATCTCCGGCTGTGGACCACCTAGAACATTGGTTATGGTGGCATATGAAAGATGAGATCCTCGCACTAGGAACGCAGTTCTAGCTGTGAAACAAGCGGAGGTATCACCAGCTGAAAACAAAGTCGGGAATGGAAGCAGTATACTATATGATCACGCTGTGTTGCTGGGCTAGGAAGAGAAGAACTGTATGACGCTGATTGGACAGCGTCATACAGAAAACATTGCATCGCCCAGTGAGAAAAGAAAGAGTAACCTCCCATTTGGCAAGTATAGCCAAATTAGCATATTTATAAAAATGCTCAGAAATTTTCAAATAATAAACGTTTCTGAGAAAAAAAATTACTGTAGTTATCAGCATCATAGCGCCTATTAGATTAGTTAAGAGATTAGCTAGGAGATAGGGCATTAATAAACTCGTGACAGATCCTCTTTAAATCACTGCCCTTGAACTTATAATCCGATTTGATGTTCACTCTTGCTGTAATACCACAATGTGTATAAAAACACTGTCAATTACCTTTCATTAGAATACAGATCAGGACCTTCTGGCACATGATTTAGTTTTTATATACTGCATAATGTAACTCTTTACATACAGAGGGAGACGTATTATATAAACCGAATGATTAAAAATCTGCGAGCTCGCCAATTATCACAATCATGGTGCATTACTGATTAAAAATGTATTTAAGCACAGAGTTGACCTTGCGGAGCGTGAGATTTATCAGACAGTGTTCTTTTAATAAGCAGAAGGGCAATCATTTTAATTCATTTGTTTTTTGCTGACTAAGGACTCTGGCAAGCTAGATCTTTTTTTGTCTATTCTCTCCTTCATCTAAGCACTTTGCTGAATTGGAACTTCCGCCGCATATAATTTACTAATCTGCTTATCAGTGTCAATTTCCCATTCATTTCTCAATTTTGCTAGATCATCAGTTAACATTGTTGGGAAAAAAATTTGTAATAAAATAATCATTGCTTTATTTATATGAAAGGTGATTAATTTTTTTGAAATGCTCAATCTTCTATCCAAATCTGGCATATAAAATAGTAGTAATGACAGAGGCTTTTCTCCATTTGACAGTGACTGAGTTTTATAGAACCACAAATTCTGGGTAATTTAGACGTAATAAGCAAACATTTCATCTAATGACTACCACACTTCTGTCTCTGCCCTTTAATATCTCTTCACCTTGAAATGTCCAATTCAACTGTATAATAAAGGAATATAATAAAACAAAATTGAAACTATCAACACAAGCATTTATAGTATAGGAATTAAACTATATCACCTTCCATCCTTTATAGGTAATATGCATGAAACGGATTTCATGCTGGCAAATTTTGGTGCAAATTTTAGCATCCATAAATTCTTACATGGGGCCTGTGGGACAGCTCAGAGTCCCTCCATAATGCGGAGTTGTAGACACTTCCTGTATCTCTATATAACACCTAGAAGCAATGGCCATATAGATACCAATGGGTACCATATTAGGGCTCCATACAACTTGAATTTTGTAAGGAGCCATAATACACCCATGTGCATAAGTTCCTACAGGTATAACACTTGGACTTCTGCCGTATTACAAACTTGTGAGATTGGCCGAACTTGGTATTGTTTATTTAATACAAAGTATTATATTTATTAGTATTGAATAATGAACCAGGAAACAAGAATAACCGGAGAAAACAATAGTTTACCAATGGGTACAGATGTAGCATGTGCCAAATAATACTTGGCATCTGTTGTATCTTCTTATAACCATATTACAAAATTTTAAGTTAAAACGTTACTGAGAAATTATAAGGCACCACATTAAGTTTTAAGAGGTTTTTGCCAGTAAAAAAAACAGTTGCAAATTTTGGTGCACGCCATAGTTGCGCTAAAATTTGTGACCTTTTACTTTTCTTGCTGCTTTCTGAAAGTGATGAGAATAGGGACAGGGTGCAGATGAAGGGGACAGGACCTCTACCAGAATGAGAGATTTATCATCATTTATTCCCAAAACTGCTGTAAATTAGAAACGTTTAAGAACATTTGCAATAATATGTAAAATAAAAACATTAAAAGCTTTCCATCTATTATGTAAAAAAAAACAAACAATAAAAAATAAATATAATTGGTATCATCATGTCCATAATAATCCAAAGTATTCAAATATTTTTAATTATTCGGCTCGTTGGACGCCGTAAAAAAAATGGCAAATCACCTTTTTTGATCACCTCACCTTCCCAAAAAATGGGATAAATATTTATCAAAAGTCATGTATACCCCAAACTAGTACCAAAATAAATTACAGCTCACTCTGCAAAAACCAAGCCCTCACACAGCTTTATCGACCGAAAAATAAAAAAATAATTTGGGTCTTCGAATAAGACGGCACAAAACAAATTCAAATAATTGTACTGACCAGCAGAATAAATGTAACATGTAATTTTTACTGCACGGTAAACGTTGTACAAATAAAACTAAAAAAACTGTGTTTTTTTTTCAATGCACCAGCAATTGTGGCAATTGGATGGTGGGGGATGAAAAAGGAGAAGGGGTTAAATGAGTATTCCAACTTCAGCAATTAAATGTTTTTCTTTGTATAATGGAAATTGTTACAGCAATTACATACAGTTTCAAGATCTCTGCTTGCAGTCATTCAATATGAACCTTCCTTATTTACTTTCAGTGGATCGAAATCTATCCTGGCCATGTGATGGACACACAGGTGCAGGGCTTGTAAGGGCACGGCCAGACGTGGCGGATTTCCTCCGCAGCTGTCTGCATCAATGCCGCACCTAATCCGGGTTGCGGATTACGGCTGCGGATCTGCCCAAAATGTGCAGTAAATTGATGCGGACTAGCTGCTGCGGACTGCGGAAAAAGTGCTTCCCTTCTCTCTATCAGTGCAGGATAGAGAGAAGGGACAGCACTTTCCCTAGTGAAAGTAAACAAATTTCATACTTACCGGCCGTTGTCTTGGTGACGCGTCCCTCTTTCGGCATCCAGCCCTACCTCCCTGGATGACCCATGTGACCGCTGCAGCCTGTGATTGGCTGCAGCCGTCACTTAGACTGAAATGTCATCCTGGGAAGCCGGACTGGAGACAGAAGCAGGGAGTTCTCGGTAAGTATGAACTTCATTTTTTTTTACAGGTAGCTGTATATTGGGATCGGTCGTCACTGTCCAGGGGGCAGAAACAGTTACTGCCGATCGCTTAACTCTTTCAGCACCCTGGACAGTGACTATTTACTGACGTCTCCTAGCAACGCTCCCGTAATTCCGGGAGCCCCATTGACTTCCTCAGTCTGGCTGTAGACCTAGAAATACATAGGTCCAGCCAGAATGAAGAAATGTCATGTCAAAAAAGCAAGACGCATCCGCAGCACACATAACATGTGCATGACAGCTGCGGACTTCATTGCGGAATTTAGAATCTCCATTGAAGTCAATGGAGAAATTCCGCCATGAGTCTGCAACCAGTCCGCAACTGCTCCGCAACAGACAGAGCATGCTGCGGACACCAAATTCCGCTCCGCATCCTATGCTCCGCAGCGGAATTTTACTCAACGTCTAAACGAACACTGCTAAATTAAAGTGGAAGTCAATGGAGAAACAGCTCCGCTGCGGATTAACGCTGCAGAGTGTCCGCAGCGGAATTCAAGTGAAATTCCGCCACGTGTGAACCCAGCCTTACAGTACAGGTATCAGAGCTGTGTCTTGTAAGGACTGTGTGATCTTCACATGATCAGGATAAATTTTTATCCACTGGAAAAAAAAAATGTATGAAGGTTCCTATTGAATCACTGCAAGCAGAGATTTTAAAATCTGTGATGAATTAAAAGGAATTGAGCTCAATTTAGAATGACCATCTTAGCATGAGAATATACAGATGTAGCAGAGCTGAATTAGTAAGGTAACTTTTTTATGTTAGCTTACTGGGGCGAGACACCTATGGAAAATTCAAGATACGGTACTACATGATTAGATCACAATGGATGGTGTCAAATGACAAACTCAGCTGTAGTACATCTGTACGGTTACAATTTCTTCACAGTATATATTGTATGACTTGAGTACCAATATCAGTTTGATATTTGGCCCTCTAATAAATATAAAACTTCCTGTTCCAGTGAAATTAGTCATTTTTGGAATTTCATTGGTGGTATTAAGAGATAATTTTGCTTAGTTGTATTGCAAATTAGTCGGTTATTTCTGTATTTTGGCTGCATCTTAAGACTTAACGTGACCATACAATGGGCTATAAGTAGCACTAAAGAGCCTTTGTCTGCTTTCCTGTGCTATATATATATATATTGCTGAACACCATTTCACTTGTTAAATGTTCAACAGCCTGGATACTGGCAAAAAGCAGATGTAGATGCCATTTTTATACAGTTGAATGGATCACATTATCTTTTGTCATACTTGGGTGCATATAAATGGTTTTACTTTGTTCCAAGATTTTGAACAGTTTGTGCAACATTTTATCCGCATGAATTAATAAATAAGTAGCCTGTTAAAAGCTTTTGGCAAAATATCCAGATTCCAGTTATTTCATTTCCAATAATATATCTGTGCGGATTCACCAAGAGCATGTTTTAAATTCCCCATGGCCTTTTGATATCTTTTTTTTTTTTTTACTATTTTAGATAATTATGTGTTAGCCATTAAAACATATTTTATTTTATTATCAATATTTCACCTTTACATTTCAGCATATTTTTAAAAAAAAATTTGTGGCATAAGGAAAAAAGAGAAAATAAAATCTCAGCAAGTTCCTAACATTTATACATTGCGTACAGTCTAGAATATTTACATCAATCTTTTTACACAGCTCTGATTGTCATATTTCATGTCTTCATTTTATTAAGCTTTCATTAAATATCAAAAAACTTTAAGCTGAATGGTATTTTGTTCTAGTCTTGAAAATAAACATTTTACAAGATTTTATTAAAAAATCAAAAAGGCATACATGGCATATTCTAGGGGGAATAATAGGGTGTATAGTGTATAGAATTTAAAAAAGAATACATTTAAAAAAAAATATATATTTTAAGAAGTGGTGTATTTTATAATGGCAGTAGTTTAAATTGTTTCCCCTATATAAAGTTAATATTTAATTAAAATATAATTTGAATTGTTGTTAGACCATTTCTGCATGGATCCAGTATAGTTTTACATGGAGTACCTATGATTAGATACTATAGAGCCACAGTTACTCCGGGTGGTGCACAGTACGATGCCTCCGTAAGGCATCTCTCAGAACTACGGTGTCCGATGAAGCATGCCATGAGTTTTTTCTTTTGGATTCCATAGGAATCAGACAGAAAAACCTCTGAATGCCTAGGTATGAAATCAGAGGCATATGGAGGTAAAATAGGGCCTCATAGCGGTCTATAGGTGCTATATTACGTCTCCATACAAGAGATTTTACATACGGTTGGGTGCAGTAATTTGTTAGTTAGCTATCTAATAATATTCTAGTAATTTTCTGTGTTATTGCTGCAGAAATCTTGACAGCATTTTACAAAATTCCCTTAACCACTTAACACATTGTCATGTACATGTATGTGACAAGCGTTAAAGGGAAGTATGGAGCGCGCTTATACTCAGCAGGTGTTGGCTGTGTAAAACAGTTGACACCTCACTGCAACGTGTATATAAAAAATAACCCTAGCACTCAGTGGTAAAGATGAACGTAGAGGTAAAGGTACATTTTTCAAATGCTTTTATTTCCAAGGTATAAATGTTTTTTTTTTGGAACATGCGATTGTTTTAGGACGTTTTGGCCTATCCCAGGCCGTTGTCACAATCGCTTATCTGATCAATAACCTGAATGGAAGAAAGGTTTGATGTGTCGATATGGCGTCTGCCAGACGCTCTGAGATGAGTTTCTTTTCTACCTCACTGCAACGGGCAGAATCAAAGATCACTTTGATTTCGCCCGTTTAAGCCCTTAGATGCCACGGTCAATAGCGAAAGGCGAAAGATAGAGGGGGCGACATCGTCCGACAGCTAATCACCCCCCCCCCGCGAAGCGCTCATGGGGTGACAATGATTGTCATGGCAGCTTGGAGGCCTAATAAAGGCCCCGAGGTCTGCTATCTTTGTACTCCTATTAAGAGCTGCCTCCAGCAGGACTTTATAGCAGCGGGTCCAAATCATTATATTACTGCAATATATTAGTATTGCAGTATATAGTGCTAGCAATCAAACGATCCCTAGGGCTAATAAAAAAGTTAAAAAAAATAACTGTTAAAGTTTTTTTCAATGGAAAAATAAATACTAAAAGCTAAAACAACCTCCCCTTTTCCCATTTTTTCTCTAACGTATGGATGTCATGGCAGCCTGGGGGCTGCCATCTTTGTACTTTTATTAAGCTCTGCCTCCGGCAGGGTATGATTGCAGCCTTTCAAAATTGCTATATACTATATAACATTAGTATTGCAGTATACAGTGCTAGCGATCCAACAATCCCTAGGGGAACTAAGAAAAAAGGTAAAAACAAAAAGGTAACTAAAGTTTTTGTTAATGTCCAAAAAAAATTATCTACAAATAAAAAAAATCCCCCTTTTCGCATTTTGCTCTGTAAGATAATGTTAAAAATAGAAATATTAACATAACTGGTATTGGCGCGTCCGTAGAACTCTGTAGAAAATTCCGTAGAGAATTTTAAATGCCAGAATTCCTGTATTTTGGTCACCTTAGCTCCCCAAAAAATAAAATACAATGTGATAAAAAAAGTCACATGTACCCCAAAATGGTACTAATAAAAACCGCTAAAAATAAGCCCTTATACTGCTCAATCGATGGAAAAGCAAAAAAGTTCTGGCTCCCATTTATGGCGTCACAAATATATATTTTTTTTTTCACAAATTGTTTTTTCTTTGTAAAAGTGGTAAAACACAAAAACAATATATAAATTTGGTACCCCCGTAATCGAATCATCCCATAAAATAAAGTTAACATGTTATTTTTACTGCATGATGAACGCCGTAAAAACTAAACCCAAAAAAACAATAGCAGAATTGCTGTTTTTTGCCCATTTCACCCCACAAATATTTTTTTTCCCGTTTCCCAGTACATTATAAGGTAAATTAAATGGTGCCATGAAAAACTACAACATTCTGCAAAAAGCAAGCCCTCAAACAGCAACATAAAAAAGAAAAGTTATGGCTTTTGGAAGGCGGGGAGGAAAAAGCAAAAATGATAAAACAAAAATTAGCCCGGTCATTAAGGGGTTAAACAAACAACATTTAGCACATTGAGCACTAGCTACAGAGGTGTTAGCAATAGTTGATAATGAATAATTGGTGTTCAATGTTCATCTATATTACAATTTAATAAATTTTATTTTTTTTAGCCACTTTCCCTATTTACAGCGAACTTTACCAACTTTTTGGAAAAAAACAGTTTGTCAGATATTTTGAATGATATTTTTACATTACTGAAGTTTTAGGGCATGCCCACACGTGGCGGATTTCCTCTGCAACTGTCCGCATCAATGCCGCACAGATTCTGTGTGGCAGATTCTGCCGCGGGTCTGCCCAAAATGTGCAGTAAATTGATGCGGACTAGCTGCTGCGGACTGCGGTAAAAGTGCTTCCCTTCTCTCTATCAGTGCAGGATAGAGAGAAGGGCCAGCACTTTCCCTAGTGAAAGTAAACGAATTTCATACTTACCGGCCGTTGTCTTGGTGACGCGTCCCTCTTTCGGCATCCAGCCCGACCTCCCTGGATGACGCGGCAGTCCATGTAACCGCTGCAGCCTGTGATTGGCTGCAGCCGTCACTGAGACTGAAACGTCATCCTGGGAAGCCGGACTGGAGACAGAAGCAAGGAGTTCTCGGTAAGTATGAACTTCTATTTTTTTTACAGGTTGCTGTATATTGGGATCGGTAGTCACTGTCCAGGGTGCAGAAACAGTTACTGCCGATCGCTTAACTCTTTCAGCACCCTGGACAGTGACTATTTACTGACGTCTCCTAGCAACGCTCCCGTAATTACGGGAGCCCCATTGACTTCCTCAGTCTGGCTGTAGACCTAGAAATACATAGGTCCAGCCAGAATGAAGAAATGTCATGTCAAAAAAGCAAGACGCATCCGCAGCACACATAACATGTGCATGACAGCTGCGTACTTCATTGCGGAAATTAGAATCTCCATTGAAGTCAATGGAGAAATTCCGCCATGAGTCCTCAACCAGTCTGCCACAACTCCGCAACATCCAGTGCATGCCGCGGACACCAAATTCCGCACCGCAGCCTATGCTCCGCAGCGGAATTTTCAGCTTCATCTAAACGAACGCTACTAAATAGAAGTGGAAGGCAATGGAGAAACGGCTCCGCTGCGGATTAACGCTGCGGAGTGTCCGCAGCGGAATTCAAGAGCAATTCCGCCACGTGTGGCTTTGCCCTTATTCTTATTTTTTAGATATAATAAAAAAAGATATATCATAATTAAGTTTGCAACAAAATCATGGTGAAAACACAAACCACTAGTTTTTATTCTACAAAGAATTATTGGCGGACCTGGTCTATTGCTGGATTCCTTTGATGGACATTTATTTGAATGGTGCTTGTAAAACTACAAATCCTCTAGTGGCGCTGCAGGGAAAATAAGTATCCAATCTCAACTTTCCCAGGAAAAAAATTATATTTGCTGCTATGTCAGGAGTCGGACCGGGGGCAAACAGCCGTAGCTCTCATTTTAAAAGGGTTGTCTATGATAAGACTAACCTTTTAATTAAAACAAATCGAACAGTACGCTAGTCAATATTATTTATGATGAGAGAAAGCTGAAGATCATGAAAAAAGAAAAACATTAACTAACTAAATAAGTAAATAGTAATGAAATAGTATGAACACTATTTAGGTACTAGGTTACTTGTTATGGCGAATGAAATACATGTAGTATACTAAAAGCCACTCTAATAAAAATACACTAGACACAAAAGATACAATATAGATATTAATACAACATCAGACAGGTTATAGATACAGATGTTTTCAACCCAAATTTTCATCTATTGCTCATTCTATCGTTCTATGTTATGTCTTGTGCTGACATTTTTTTACATAAGGCCAGAGTGTTTGCAAGCTATGTTTTTTTCAGTGTGCATAACATTATCTAGAACTACTGTACTTAAAAGAAGGTAGTTCTCAAAATTGGTTGACTGACAGCCCACATGAAAGATCACAAGATCTTTACAGCAGTAAAACCCAGGACAGCCTAAAATACTCTAAAAGAGCAGCTAGAATGGTCAAAGTTGAAGCCATGAAATCTACTACACATAACTGTCCTAAAAATATTGAGCAAAATGTATATTTGCATCTTTTTGTTTTTGCAAATGGCTCGAGAGAAATGATGACCATCGCAAGTTTTAACAAAAATGATTCAACTAGACTGTTTTACCTTATACATGTTCTTCTTTGTTTTCCTAAATAGTGAAAAAGTCCATAGATTATAAGTCTAGAGGATTTAAATTGTTTCCAGGGAAAGACATCAGCAGCAAGTTTTCTATCTGTGAGTCTACCCATTTTTGTTTCTAATTTGGTGCATCATTGACCTCTTTGTGTCTGTTTTTATTCTTGTTATTAAAGCATTGTTTAATATGAAATGTTTATATATTTTTTTTGCCTTTAGTCTGTCTGCTATTCTTTGTAACATGATGGTCTAACATATTGACATTGAGGTTACATCATTTATGGTATTTAGTATCTTAGGGTCGGCTTACATGAATCTTTTTGAATGCAGAAGGTACCGGATTTTGAACCTGAAGTAGTCAAAAGAATCAAAAACAGAATTGAAAGTCTCCACAAAGATTCCTTTGACTTATGAATTTAATGAGGAATTATTTTATGTAAACTGTATTAGGGGTGTCTGTCTGTCTGTCTGTCTGTCTGTCCAAATAATGCTTTAATTATACATTTTAAGCCTTTTATACATAGTTTTATGTTATTTATAAAGGGAATTAGACACCTTAGAGAAAATGTATTTGTATAATTATTTATAAGACATGACAGAGGTATTTCTAGAGCAGAGAAAGCACCATAGAAGGACCATTCTCATTTGAGTTTATGAGTAAAAACACTAAGTACTTCCCCAAAAAATTGGAGGCATAAAGATGTAAAGTATGCGTCTATAGGAGGCTATGGTCACCATATTACAGATGCGTTACATGGCCAAGTGCATGAGAACTTACTGTGTCAAACCAGTTTTGAAGAGTTATTTAAAGAACACAGGATCATGTTTGAATTTGGACAGTAGTGAGTTAAATAGTGGTAAATGAAATAGACCCTCACTGATCATTGAATATTAATTTCCATAATTAAAGTAGAATCATTCTTTGAATATACTGGAAAACTCATGTCACATTATAAAACTAAAGGCCCTTTTATATGGGTCAATTATCCAGAAAACGAGTGTTCATATGAACGTGTGTTCCCGATACTTGCTCTGTGAAAACAGGGCAACGATCATCCGAGAGAGTAGTCTCGTTGATCAGCGCTCATATACACGGCCCATGTTGGCCCGTGTAAGGCTTTGTTCACATCTGCGTTGGGGTCCCGTTCTGACATTCCGTTGGAGCTTTCCGTCAGAACGGGACCCTGAGCAGACACAAACTGACACCGATGGAAACAAGAGGTTTCCATTTCCATCACCATTGATTTCAATGGTGACGGATCCAGTGCCCGTGGTTTCCATTTGTCTCTTTTGTGCACTGGATCCGTCGTTTTGCTGGAAGCAATAGAGAACCCTCAGTCCATCCTTTTAACCATCATTAGTGAGAATGGAAGATAAATCGATATACCATTACATTATAATCCCATATGTTGCCTGAATTGAACTGACATTTACAGAGAATAATCTATTATTTATCCATAATAACATAAGCAATTTGTTCAAGCTTGATCCATTATGCCAAAAATAAAAAAGACCAATCTTGATGGAAGTTTTATGTGAATACAATCTTGACATTAAATAGTGTAGAGCTTATTAATTGCATAAATGAGGATAGGTTTAGTAGTAAGAGTGGACGAATTACCCAGCAGTGATTGCTCTAAAAGAGTACATGGCGGGAGGAAATTAAATAACTGAATAATGGAAATAAAAACATTCTGGAAGCTTTGATGTAGATATCTTAAAAGATACACAGCAGGAATTAGTTTGTCGAGCTACGTAGGATAAATAGTTATGTTTCAAGAGGTTTTACGTGACTAAATTTGAATAAGGACACTGGATGTGTACTGGGGTTCTCTGATAGTTTAGCTTTAACAGGTAAAGCAGTTTTTTGTTTTTTAATTTTGTAGCAAAGTTATTAGGGTGTACATAGAAATCATAGGGGCACATAGCAAAACTCGTAATGGCCTCCACCTACCAAAAGGGGGTAAAAATGTGGAATGGCAACTGGTTATGCTGTGCATATAGTATTATAGACTACAGGTGCATTGTGCTTGTACTCACTCATCCATGTGACACACATTTGGCTTGGATCATTTAGTGATCTTTATGTATGCGGCTGATTGGGATAGAGGAACCATATATAAGATACATAGCCAATCCATAAAGCTAGCTGCATGGCTGAGTATGTGCATAGCAAAACATACTGTATGCTGTCCGTACATCACTGGTCCCTGAGACCCTATATAATGTCAGTGACCAATATTTTGTCTTCATTCAAATAAATATTAAAGGGTTATTCCCATCCGTGGCCATTTATTCCCCGTCTGGATGCGGCTGCCTATCGCCACCTCACTGGGCATAACGGGCTAAGGTAACGCACAGCTGTCCCATACAGGAATCTAGAATCTAAGATGTAATAACCATTTATATTTGCAAACCGTAAAACCCCACTCATAAATATTAAGAGTTGTATGGCAATTGAATGCCTAATTTAATTGTAGTCAGACTTGAATGGACTGGATTCTCTAATCCTCAGATGTGGCCGCTGCTGGGAAAATGTTGTATTATATGGCACCATTCAAATAAATGGCCATCCGTTTAATAGCTATATGGGCTGTGACTGACAAAGTGAGATCGGCTCTTTGGGAGTGGCATTTAGATCTATGTTATAAAGGGGGTCCCGAACTTTATGATGGAACCACTTTAATGATTAAAAAAAGATGAAGCTCTATATAAAGTATTACTATTCTGCGTATTCAGTTTCCTTAAAGTGTAGCTAAACTTTCGATATGTAATAGTGACATGTCAGAAGTTTTGTTCGATGGGTGTCCGAGCTCTGAGATCCACACTGATCCAACAATGCTGCAGTAGCGCTGTGCCGCTTCGTTTCTGATCAGCTTTCCTTGGATAGCCAAGTGAGCGGTGTACGGGCTCAATAGAAAGTTTATGGAAAGTTTAGTTACTCTTTAATTCAGTCAGAAATATAAATGTTAGAAAATTTCACTCTAGTTGCCAGGGCTATGTAAAGGGATATTTATACTGTGTGGGGGCCTGGATACTAAGGCCCAGTTCACACAGAGTTGTTTGGCACTGACTTTCATGGGGAAACCGCGTCGGAATCAGTGCCAAAAAAGTTTGAAACCGCCTACCATTGATTTAGCCACTCGTGGGAAAAAAAGTGGCATGTTCTTACATCCTGTGGTTTCGCCTCTGACCTCCAACTAAAATCAATGGGAGGCAGAAAAAGCGTTTTTTGCTGCATTTTTTGCCCGCGGTCCTCAATGGCCGCTGGGGAAAAAAGCAGCGAAAACTGCAACAGGAAAGTGCAGGCAGGTCAAAATCTGCCTCAAAATTCTACGTGTGAACAGGGCCTAAGACTTTCCTAATGGCTAAAACATAAGGATGTCAAGCGCTGAGCCTACTTGTCTCCTGCCAGCAATTCTCAGTTCTCTCGGAAAGCCATGTACACGTTCTATACTATCTATATCAGTTATGTAACCTCTATATGGCACTTTAGGGAGAGTCCATAAATGGCAAAAGCATCATGGGAGTCCCAGAACTTAGAACTCTACTGATCAGAGTTTCTGAGATGTCTCTATCACAGGTGAAATGTTTTTGGGGATGACAGTGACCCTTTAAGCTCAGAAATTACTGCAGCTCTTTAACACTTCCTGGCATATAGATTCTACATAGCTATGATGTAGGTGAGAACACTCTATCTATTCTCTAGTCTATGGTAGATATACGAATATACAACATACGTTTGGGAAGTTTAGGTTTTGTGCTCATGTTTTTCCCTATAACAATAAATATAAAAGAAGAATGATTATTGTAGAAACATTTACATGTCACAGGATGCAGCTATGGCAACCAAAATAAAAACAGCTATTACGCTGCTGGCTGCATTCAGAGAACTGGATAATGGTACACAAAAGAAAAAAGGTTTATATTACAAGGTTGTTTCTGTTATATCTAGTGACTAAACAGGTAGATATGAGATAGATAGATAGATAGATAGATAGATAGATAGATAGATAGATAGATAGATAGATAGATAGATAGATAGATAGATAGAGAGATAGATAGATAGATAGATAGATAGATAGATAGATAGATAGATAGATATGAGATAAATAGACAGATCTGTAATAGGGCCCCCCCCCCCACTTACTACAGCTGTAGCCATCTTTATCTTGACTTTTAACGCATTAGATACAGTGTCAGGAAACTTTTTAACTTGGCTTTTTCAATTGCTTTTCAATGGATTTTGTTATGGAATCTCATGATGCAGAAAGTTATGAGTCTAGATAAACTTGGCTACATCTGTATGTGCTATTTCTAATACTCATTTCTTCTTATATGGCAGAGGAGCCTTTGGACCATTCTGGCACTCAGGTGTGACCGCTACCTCTGTATCCACATAGCTATGCCCCTGCCGATCTGTGCCCCTGCCAATTTATTCTAAGGCCGGGTTCTGATACATGAAGCTAAACAGCTCCCTGCATTATCTAGAAGGAAATATCTACCACTAGGTAGGCCCACCAGCATACCAGATGTTTATCCAGTGGGCCAAGGATCTGACACAATAATGGGACCAAAGGTCCAGAAAAAGACAACCATCAACCCATTTTGAGCTGATTTGGAGCCACTTACTACTGTGGCCTTTTTCTTTAGTTAATTCACAAACCCATTAGACCTTATTGATCATATGTCCTATATATGCAATGATAACAACAATGATTACGGTGCAATTAAAAGTGGACACAAGGAACCCCCAACCAAAAATGGTGCCAGCAACAGTACCCCCATAGGAATGATAGCCATAGGAATGATAACTAAAGTACTTCTAATGACAATACTCTCCTCTTCTGTGCTCCCACACTGCTTTTCTCCACTGGCAGGTAGATACATATGTGCAATCTGTTACTGATACTCATCTCTTACTAGTAGACTCCGAAGGAATGGCACCTTCTAAAAACAGAACTCCCAAATTATGAAGATATAATTTGGACGTGTACAGTACATGTTCTGTATAGATGGAGGGTAGACCCTCAGAATCATTTCCACTGGGTGGTGCCAGGAACCCCGGGAAAAGCACCACCTACCATCTATGTGAGATACAAAAATGTGTATTTCCTTAACTTATCTCTAAGCCCGACATATCCCGAGATGTATAGTGCGAGATCTTAAACAGACATGCAAAACAAATGTTTCAATTTGGTGGATGCCATCCGTCAGCCATCCGTCGCCCAAAAACTTTACACGTTTGACATATACTATTTTTATTGGATGGTTGTGATGGGTCCCTATGATGGATGCCACCCGTCAGCCACCTGTTGCCCTAAGACTCCCATGTTAAATTAAATTGTACATTTTTGAAAAAATTTTTTTTACTGGATGGCGCGAGATTGTATTGTATTGGTATCGTGACAAATTGTATAACTTAAAACAATGCTAGAAAAGTTAAGAGAGGACACATCTAAGCATGTTGGGGAATTCATGAAACTGAGCCTTTAAAAAAGTTTAAAAATTAAAAGGCAAATGACAAATGGCTCCAAGACAGTTTTGAAACTAATATTAGTTATAATAATTAACGTTAAATCTATCTCGGTCTAACTTGGTACAGTTAAGTTACAGACAATCCCTCTTCTAATGTCCCACTATTTTAGGAACCCAAATTAGCATGTTCTGTAATCTGAATTCATGAACTGGAAAATATCCATTTAGAAATAGACAAATAGCACATGGCACTAAAAGAGCAAAATGACATGCTATGTATAACAAGCTTATGTTGTGAATTACAACATCTCTATGGGGGAATATAGAATTCCCAGTTGACTGTCGAATTTAGGAAGAAAAACATGACTAATCTGCACTTTACAAATGTCTAAACTGTCATTTCATTTTATATGGAGCATATATATTTCACTTCCAAATCTTTCCCTAGGCAGAACAAATGCTAATCATTTTATAATTATTTAAATAAAATCGTGCTAGCATCACGCAAAAGATGCTTGCTAATTATAGCGATGTGATAGATGTTTTATATATATATATATATATATATATATATATATATATATATATACACACTACCGTTCAAAAGTTTGGGGTCACCCAGACAATTTTGTGTTTTCCTTGAAAACTCACACTTATATTTATTTTAAATAATAATTTTCTCCTTCAAGCTTTGCTTTCGTCAAATAATGCTCCATTTGCAGCAATTACAGCATTGCAGACCTTTGGCATTCTAGCTGTTAATTTGCTGAGGTAATGGGGAGAAATTTCACCCCATGCTTCCAGAAGCCCCTCCCACAAGTTGGATTGGCTTGATGGGCACTTCTTGAGTACCATACGGTCAAGCTGCTCCCACAACAGCTCTATGGGTTTGAGATTTGGTGACTGCGCTGGCCACTCCATTACAGATAGAATACCAGCTGCCTGCTTCTTCCCTAAATAGTTCTTGCATCATTTGGAGGTGTGCTTTGGGGCATTGTCCTGTTGTAGGATGAAATTGGCTCCAATCAAGCGCTGTCCACAGGGTATGGCATGGCGTTGCAAAATGGAGTGATAGCCTTCCTTATTCAAAATCCCTTTTACCTTGTACAAATCTCCCACTTTACCAGCACCAAAGCAACCCCAGACCATCACATTACCTCCACCATGCTTGACAGATGGCGTCAGGCACTCTTCCAGCATTTTTTTCAGTTCTGTGTCTTACAAATGTTCTTCTGTGTGATCCAAACACCTCAAACTTTGATTCGTCTGTCCATAACACTTTTTTCCAATCTCCCTCTGTCCAATGTCTGTGTGCTTTTGCCCATATTAATATTTTCCTTTTATTAGCCAGTCTCAGATATGGCTTTTTCTTTGCCACTCTGCCCTGAAGGCCAGCATCCCGGAGTCGCCTCTTCACTGTAGATGATGACACTGGAATTTTGCGAGTACTATTTAATGAAGCTGCCAGTTGTAGACCTGTGAGGCGGCTATTTCTCAAACTAGAGACTCTAATGTACTTGTCTTGTTGCTCAGTTGTGCAGCGGGGCCTTTCACTTCTCTTTCTACTCTGGTTAGAGCCTGTGTGTGCTGTCCTCTGAAGGGAGTAGTACACACCGTTGTAGGAAATCTTCAGTTTCTTGGCAATTTCTCGCATGGAATAGCCTTCATTTCTAAGAACAAGAATAGACTGTTGAGTTTCACATGAAAGCTATCTTTTTCTAGCCGTTTTGAGAGTTTAATCGAACCCACAAATGTAATGCTCCAGATTCTCAACTAGCTCAAAGGAAGGACAGTTTTATGGCTCCTCTAAACAGCAAAACTGTTTACAGTGGTGCTAACATAATTGCACAAGGGTTTTCAAGTGTTTTCTAATCATCCATTAGCCTTCTAACACAGTTAGCAAACACAATGTACCATTGGAACACTGGAGTGATGGTTGCTGGAAATGGGCCTCTATACACCTATGTAGATATTGCATTAAAAACTAGCCGTTTGCAGCTAGAATAGTCATTTAGCACATTAACAATGTATAGAGTGTATTTCTGATTAATTTAATGTTATCTTCATTGAAAAAAACTGTGCTTTTCTTTCAAAAATAAGGAAATTTCTAAGTGACCCTAAACTTTTGATCGGTAGTATATATATATATATATATATATATATATATATAAAATGTGTGTGTGTGTATATATATATATATATATATACACATTTTACAGGTTACTCATATATTATCCCAATCAGTTTTGATTTATACCAACACATGGAAAAACAAATCCATTGAGTAAAGATTTGTGATATATGCTTTAGTTAATGGTATATTGATCCAGTATAAAAAGTGCTTCTTGTAAATTGCAATGTTCATTAATTTATGAACTCCTGATGTTGAATTGTGGTTTGTGATGTTTTATATTTTAGACTATACAATTCTTCCTTCATCACGAAAAAAAAAAACACTTCAAGGTCATTTCCAGCCTTAAAGGGGTTTTCTAGTTTTTTTTTCCTTCATAAATCTATTACAAATTTACAATTTTTAAATATACATGAACTAAATATTCTGCTCAAATACCTTTTTTTATACCAGCGTAGTAGGCCCCCTACACATTACATGTTACACAATGCCAATGGATTAGTTCTGTGTAATGCCACCATGGGCTAACTAAATGGCAGCAAATATGTGACCCCATTTGTTATTTGACCCCTGGTATTAATGAAATACCCCTTTCCATATCTGGTTATAGGGGGTATACATATAATAAAATGAGGGTGGTACTTTTTCAGTGCTGCTAAATAAAATTAAGTAATTTAAAGAAAATGATTTTAAGTAATTTAAAGAAAAACATTCTAGATGCAAATTTCAACAGCAGATGTTTTTCTTATTCTCTACTAAATAGTATTTAATTTAGGGAAAATATTACTCATATATGAGGATTTAAAGTAACACTCCGAGCAAAACTGATACACTGTGTTATGCCTAGTGCAGGGTCTGTGGAGGCGGAGCATGACACATGGATTCAAAGAATACCAAAGAGAGAGAACTCATGTACTGCCCCCTCAGGTCCTGCACGTGGCATAAGTGTACTGGTTTTGGCCAAAGTATTTTTTTTAATGTAGCTTACTCAATAAATCTGTTGCTTCTTTTCACAGATTCTTTTTCTTATACTGTTAAATGAAACCGTAGAAAATATTTATCTCTAGTTATGAGTTTTTCTGCGATGCATCTTGAGTTTATTAAAGTTTTTAAAGTTGGATAAAATATTTACTGATTTGCATTAATATTAGATACCCATTTATTCCAATTCACAATTTTCTAGAATTTTAATAGAAATGGCCACCTGATATTTGCATATGAAATAAAATTTACTGTAAAATAAACATTTTATGCAAATAGTCATATTACATTCAGATATATACGACACAGAACGTGCATGGACTGGTAAATGCATTACATTATGCTGTAGTTTTAATACAAGCAACATTGCCGTATCCAAGCAGAATAATAATGTTGCAAAATGTCTTAAATAATTTGATTCATTCATTTGTGCCTAAGCCAGCACATGAAAATGATATACATGGAGTCAGCTAATAAAGGTTCATATTTGCACAGTTTATTATCTCTGTCTTGGGTGATAAAGACAAAAATGGCGTGTCGAGAATCACAAGAAACCAACGATAAAGGGCTGTCAGAGAGTCTCTGTGTTGGATGGAGCTTTGTAATGCCTTTTAGAAAGTATTTCAATGAATATCTCTATTTGAATTTGTTTTACGATTTTATTTTGTCCATAAATTTGGTAGAAATGATTGCATACACACTGTATGGTACATTTCCAGGGCTGTACATTGAAATTCTAGTCCATAGAGTGTCCATACGTTGCAATATTACATAAGGTAAAGAAAATATAGCTCAAAGCCAATGCATCCCTCCTCCAATGCATCCCTCCTCCAATGCATCCCTCCTCCAATGCATCCATCCTCCAATGCATCCATCCTCCAATGCATCCCTCTTCTAAAGTACAATTCCAAAATGCATTTAAAGGAGTCTGTCAGCAAGCAGACCCCGCCCCCTTTAGAAAAGAACGTCGATCAGATGCTGTTTCTATATCAGATCATTGCATGCTGTTGCACCCGCTGAATGGCGCCTTGTAATCTTGGTTTCAATTTAAAGTGTGTGTTGCATGTAACTGAAGGAGCCTCTCGGCACCACCGGGTGCATAAATCATACACTTTAAATTGGTGCCCCGAAGGAGCGCCATTCAGCTGGTGCAATAGCATTCATTGATATAATTTAGAAAGAGCATCTAATAGAAGCTCTTTCTAGGAAAGGTGGCAGATTCCATTTAAAGCAAATACTTTCCTAACTCTGTCCCTTGTGTATCCAGAAGTGGCCACATGCATCATGTTTGCAGTTTTCTAAATGTGAAGGCCACTAAGGGGATCGTGGCTGCAGTCTGTAGATCAGAGAGCAACAGTGGTGGTCAGCTCAATGTAATGTGTCCAAGCAATGCTGACCCCCTCGAAAAGATGAATAACTAATGGGATATACAGTGGATATAAAAAGTCTACACACCCCTGTTAAAATGTCAGGTTTTTGTCATATCAAAAAATCAGTCCAAGATGAATAATATCAGAACTTTTTGCACCTTTAATGTCACCTATAATCTGTATTGAAAAACAAACAAAATCTTTTAGGAAAAATTAAAATAAAGAACAGAAATAATTTGGTTGCATAAATATGTGCACCCTTAAACTAATACTTTGTTGAATTACCCTTTGACTTTATGACAGCATTCAGTCTTTTTGGGTAGAAGTCTTACAGCACGGCACATCTTGACTTGGCAATTCTTGCCCACTCTTCCTTCCAAAAGCGTTCCAAATCTGTCAAGGTTGCAAGGGCATCTCCTGTGTACAGCCCTCTTCAGGTCACCCCATAGAATTTCAATGGGATTCAGGTCTGCGCTCTGGCTGGGCCATTCCAAAACTTTGATCTTCTTCTGGTGAAGCCATTATTTTGTTGATTTGGACGTTCTGCTTTGGGTCATTGTCGTGCTGAAAGGTGAAATTCATCTTCAGTTTTTTAGCAGAGGTCTGCAGGTTTTTTGCCAATATTGACTGATATTTGGAACTGTTCATAATTCCCATCACCTTTAAAGCCCAAGTTCTAGCTGCAGAAAAATAGCCCCAAAGCATAATACTGCCTCCACCATGCTCCATAATGCTGCCTCCACCATGCTTCACTGTGGGCATGGTGTTCTTTTGGTGATGTGCAGCGTTGGCTTTGCGCCAAATATACCTTTTGGAATTATGGCCAAAAAGTTCAACCTTGGTCTCATCAGACCATAACACGTTTTCCCGCATGCTTTTGGCAGACTTGATGTAGGTCTTTGTAAAACATAGCCGGGCTTGGATGTTTTTCTTTGTTAGAAAAGGCTTCCATCTTGCCACCCTACTCCACAGCCCAGACATATGAAGAATACGGGAGATTGTTGTCACATGCACTACACAACCAATACCTGCCAGAAACTCCTGCAGCTCCTTTAATGTTGATGTAGGCCTCTTGGTAACCTCCTGGGCCAATTTTCGTCTTGTCTTATCATCAAGTTTTAAGGGACGTCCAGGTCTTGGTAATATCACTGTTGTGCCAAATGTAATCCACTT
This sequence comes from Rhinoderma darwinii, assembly GCF_050947455.1. Lineage (NCBI taxonomy): Eukaryota > Metazoa > Chordata > Amphibia > Anura > Rhinodermatidae > Rhinoderma > Rhinoderma darwinii. Next base: position 33,366,691 of record NC_134691.1, read on the forward strand.
CTTGATGACCGTCTTCACTGTGTTCCATGATCTATCTAATGCCTTGGAAATTCGAAATTGGAAATATCTAATGCCTTTGGTACCCTTCTCCTGCCTGATGCCTTTCAACAATCAGATCCCTTTCATATATTTTAAGCCCTTTACGGACCAAGGCTTTTGCTGTCACAAGCAACAAAGAAAATGTCAGGAAAATCCTAATAGAACAGCTGAACTTTATATGGGGTTACTCAGAATCACTTTAAATAATGGCAGCTGTGTACTGACTACTATTTCACATGAGTTTAAATGTGATTGGCTAATTCTGAACACAACCACATCCCCAATTATAAAAGGGTGTTCACACTAATGCAACCACATTGTTGTACTTTTGTTATTAGTTTGCCCCTCTAATCTGTTTGCATGTGCTGTCCCTCGTCATAGAGGTGAATGGGACCTCAGAGATAACCAAATGAGTATGTTTGGCTATTTCCAGCACTCTGATTTTCTACCTCAATGAAGAGGGGCAGTATCGGCTCTGCCTGCTATCCAACCAAGAATGGGGACTTGGGTCCTTCCTTCTCTGCAATTGTAGGGGTCCCATCTAACTTTTATGATGGGTTATAAAATTTAAAAAAAGGGATGTCGTGGGACAATCCCTTTACCTGGATCAGCTAGTATTACGTGGTTTCATACAACTATGAGATTTTTTTTTTGTTCATAGCAGTGAGCTCCTAGAGGTCCAGATGTGTCATCGACATAGGAATTTTGTAAAGAAGCTTATTGGTTTTTTTTCCAAAAGTCGCCTTTGCTTTATGATATTGTTATGCAGATACTTCTAAGTAGCAAAAACCCACGAGTGCTATTTTTTGTTGTTCTGTTAAAGCAGCGAATACTGTCTGTAAGACACAGCATGATGCTTTTATACTCTGCTGGATAGAGAAATTGTCTGGAAATTAAATAGAGAGAGACAGGAAAGTTGATAAAGAAAGCACTTCCAAAAATATATAAAAAAGAAAGAAATGGAAATCAAGTATATGTACACTACACAGCAAAATAAAAAGCTGCACAGCAGAAACTGAGAAACACATAAGGAAATTCATGACTAATTAATTATTTGTTGTATCTTGCTTCTATTTTTAACCTATTTATTTTTATGTTGTTTATTTTTACTTTTTTTGTAATGAAATTCTCTTTTTTTAACATGAAATAAGTAGAAAGTCGAATAAAAAATATTTCACAAATATGAAGTAGAAAATGGTCCAGGTATTTGTACTGTATTTATAAAGCATCTGGGCACCATTTTTTAATTTTTTTAATTTTTCATATTTTCTTCAGTCTTTAGATTATTGATGTAATCTAATTTGCAACATTTCTTATGTCAGACTGACCACACCAGGTTATACCTTGTATACAATTTAAAATAGATCTGTAATGTATGGTATAGGTGATAAATTCACATATGTCATATGTCTAAGTGAGATTTATATTATTTTACTGCCTGTCATAAATAAATTGCACCGTTTATGCCAACACAATTACACTTAGGGCTTATTCACATGAATGTGGGGAAACTTGCTGTTTTTCACGTCCAAGTTGCAACTGTGCGGGTTCCGTTTTCAAGGATCCCCATAGACTTGAGTCTATCGAGAGAACCGTGAAAACTGAAGAAAATAGGACATGTTTTATTTCTAAATGGACCCGCCACATGGTCCGTTGAAACAACGGCCATGTGAATGGCTCCATTGAAATTAATACGTCCATGTGATGGCCGTCTTACGGACGTATTCAACGTTCGTGTGAATAAGCGCTTATAGAAAAGTGCCTCGTTGGGTTTGCTCTATGATCATTGTCATTTAATTATAAAGGAATAAACCAGTGAATTGTCTTGTTACCAGCCTCATATTGCTTGGGGGCCAACAACAGAGTGTGGTCAACAGCGTGTTATTATATTGCTATGTTAATTAAAAAGGTGAAAAAAAATAAGAGTCATTCCAAGATAATAGTGTTAAACTAAATTCCAGTGGATATATTTTTTTAATGCTGCTGCTACATGTTCGGGGTATAAATCAGATATATTGTCATTGCCATATGAACAAAACAAAAATAATGGTGGTATTCCCAGTTCTCTCTTATGGTTAAGACATAAATATACTCACTAACTTTCACCTATTCTATGTAATAGCATACAATAGGTTAATTTACATCTTACATAGGTTGTTCCAATATTGACTCAAATGATACCAATTACACACTGTATTGATTTACATTCGAAGTATTGCCAAGTAACTTATGATTGATCAATTATCGGGAAGATTCATAAATACTGCACCAAACCATAATATTGGTACTAAACTGAATGTATTATGACCAAGAACACTTAGGTAGTTAAAAAAAAAAAGGAAACTAGTGAAATACCTGCTTATGGCACCTAACTGTTGTGTGCAGTCTATGGACAACACCAATGGTTTTAGGAATCTCCCCCATTTTCTACTCATGTGTTGCCAAAACTACGTCCTGGACATTGTAACTTGACCTTGACTTTAAAGCCTTCCAAAAACCTGTTTGCTGCCAAGTTCTTACTTGTTAATGCAAATTGTAATGACACCTAACAATGCATCATAATACTTCATTCTATATACTAGCAGTCAGTACTCTAAAAGAACACTGTGTAGCATTAAGCAGACATTTATTGATCACTGTCTGGGGTTCTACCTTCCCAGAAATGCTTAGGTTTGTCTGGAATTCTCTACTGGCCGGATTCCGATGACTCTTAAATCTTGTCTAATAGTTTCATGAACATCCACAATCAAACTCAATGAGAATTTGGACACTTTTTCTATGCTACAACTTATATTTTCTAATAGTGTATTTATTGTTAACAAAAATGGATACATGTTGTTAAAGGAGCTGTCCCATTATTGAATATTACATTTCTCTGCTGGATCATGCAATAGGAAGTGCTGACTTTTTCCTTTATTTCTCTGAAGGGAATATGAATATAGATGTTTATTTACACAAATCTAGTTGTTCTTTTTCATGTATTCCGTTTTTGTTCCTGCAGCTTAAGTTCATATTAATTACCGTTTAATTATTGATGTTTACCTTTGTTTAATATTTTGTATTTATTTAAACAAAAACATTACTGATTTGGTAAATGGGTCATGAATTTGTAATAAGTCAATATTTTGGATTGCAAATTAAGAAAATTGAAAACTTGTTTGATTTGCTTAAATGGGTTTACTGGGAAAGACTTTGATAGGCAATTCATAGTATAAGTAATAGATGTGTGATCTGTGGCGGTCCAACCCTCAGTACCCCCACTAATCAGCAGAATGAAGAGTCTGCATCAGTTATTGAATGTTGATCGAGAAATAGTGGTGCTTCCATATGTGTGTCTGGGGCTTATACTGCAGCAATGCCCCTTTAGTATGAGGCACAAACGCATGTATGGACAAGTGGCAGTGCCTAAATAAACATCTAAAAGATAATCATTCAGTGTGAGATTGTTGGGGGTTTCAGGACCCCGATGAGCATGACAAAACAATTAGGGTTTATCCAGGCACAGTAACTTGTCCATGTGTGCGACTGTGCCTGGCACTAAAAGGCTTGAGCTGCAGTTTCAGCTGGACACACAGCTATGCCCGATAAATATTCAGAGACCCATCCATTCTGCTAATATGTGGGTGCCCCAAGAGTCGGAGCCCCATTGATCACACATTGATGGTCTATTCTATAACTCCATTCACTATTTATTACGAGCCACCATACACAACAATTATGAAGCATTTCTATTAAGCAGAGTATTTTGAGTTTATGAAGAAAATATGTATAAAAACTGACAAAAATATATCATATATAAATATATATATATATACATACACATACACACACAGTCATAGATGTTCTTGATATGTCTGATTTGTTACATTGAATCAATATTAACCTCTTATCGTTAAAAACTTTGAAAAATATGTAAAATATATCTTAGATTTTTTTCTTCTATTGAGATACATTTTCTTTAATGTTTAGCGTAGAAATAAGGAAAAATATCCCTATTTGATGTATATAAACTACATGTCATTGGCTGGTGGTTCAGTCCAGGTCCCTTGAGCAGAGGTGGTGATGTAGCTAGTAAATTTGTCACAGTAAATGATGAAGTAGCCCACAGTAATACCTTTCATCACTTCTACATATTTTTTTTACTCGCTGCGGTTTTTTTTCTGATTTGTTGTTTACTATAGTAAGTCACAGAAGTCATGTGTATTAATGTACAAATCTAAGATAAAGTTGGCATGCTGGTCTGAACTATCATTAATTATGTTGGTCACAACCAGCACCTTACATCTTCAGAGACTCTTATGAAGGGCAAGGTTTGACTCCCCTGATAAATACTCTCATAAGTATCTGTCAACAGAGGGATATTAATTATTGTCTCTGCCCTAATATAGGTCTACTTTATCATAGCCTCAATCGTTACCTGTTCCATCTGTAATGTTATCCGGTGCCATGAAGAACATTACACAGTTGACTGATAGAGATGCATGCACATATTTATCAAGTAGTCGGATAGAAAAAAAAATGATAAAATAACTGTCTGAGGCACCTGGAAGTTTTCCATCTAACAAAAATAAAAACCATGTTTTGAAAACTTTATTCCCAATTGTGAAAGATGGCATTAATAATGGGTAATAGGCTTATGGAGGCCATTATACCAAAAAACGTATCATTTCTCAGTTACTTTTCTCAAGCAATTACATTGCATATTCATTATAATTTGACAATAGTTTTATTACGTTGCAGCTATGAAAATACATAATCATAACCTAGTTTCTTTAAGAGCCACCTTTACAACAGATTTTGTATGGTGTCAATGCATATAAACTATAATGTAAAGCAATTATGCAAATAGTCTTGCTGGAAAAAAAATATTGTACAGCTCCTATGCAGACCTATGTGTCTCTATGGTTACAGACTACAAACAAACCCTCTGTAGTCTGATCCTGCAGTGATAATCCTTTTCATCTGAACCTTACTTCTTACTAATGTACAGGGTGGGCCATTTATATGGATACACCTAAATAAAATGGGAATGGTTGGTGATATTAACTTCCTGTTTGTGTCACATTAGTATATGGGAGGGGGGAAACTTTTCAAGCTGGGTGTTGACCATGGCGGCCATTTTGAAGTCAGCCATTTTGTATCCAACTTTAGTTTTTTCAATGGGAAGAGGGTCATGTGACACATCAAACTTATCGAGAATTTCCCAAGAAAAACAATGGTGTGCTTGGTTTTAACGTTACTTTATTCTTTCTTGAGTTATTTATGTCATTATGGGTGTCAGGTCCGAGCATTCCTAGATGAACAGTTTCCTGGAAAGTGGATTGGTCGTCGTGGGCCAGTTGAATGGCCCCCTAGTTCTTCCGATCTTACCCCCTTAGACTTTTATCTTTGGGGTCATCTGAAGGCAATTGTCTATGCTGTGAAGATACAAGATGTGCAGCAACTGAAACTACGGATACTGGAAGCCTGTGCTAGCATTTCTTCTGCGGTGTTGCTATCAGTGTGTGAACAGTGTGAGAAGAGGGTTGCATTGACAATCCAACACAATGGGCAGCACTTTTAAAACATTTTATAAGTGGTCAGAAGCTTGTAAATAACTCATGAAAGAATAAAGTAACATTAAAACCAAGTACACCATTGTTTTTCTTGTGAAATTGTCGATAAGTTTGATGTGTCACATGACCCTCTTCCCATTGAAAAAACTAAAGTTGGATACAAAATGGCCAACTTCAAAATGGCCGCCATGGTCAACACCCAGCTTGAAAAGTTTCCCCCCTCCCATATACTGTGCCACAAACAGGAAGTTAATATCACCAACCATTCCCATTTTATTTAGGTGTATCCATATAAATGGCCCACCCTGTACATCAAGTAGGTTAGCAAGAAGTAGGGGGATAGATGGGAGTATAAACTATAACCGATTGTAGTCTGTAACCATAGAGACACATTGACCTGCATAAAATCTATAGACATATAACGGTAGGAATTGTTGAATTAAGACTATTTCTTGATTAGCTATATACTTTACTTTAGCTACATGTGTTACCTTTTGCTTGTATATGGGAGAAGGGAAGTTTTGCATGTACTCTGAGTATTTTTAGCCCTAAAACCAGATGTTATATTGTAAGCCTCCCAGGAAGTCAAATCAAAGTTGACCTGCGCTGAAGATCAAAAACTAGATTTGTTTTACTGGAACTGCATGATTTGGACCACGTCATGGTTTTCATCAAGTAGTGGGGTTAACTATATACTTAATGAGGATTTCCCACCATTAAGAGATTATGCCATCACTTCCGGATTGGTGGGGGCTTGACTGCCAGGATCTGCATTGATTCTTGGAATTAAGGTACTGCAGCGCTAGATAAGTGCTGTTGCTTCGTCACAGTTTTTCTCACAGTTTTTCTCCGCATATTGATGCTCCCGGCCACCTGCTGTGCAGGGAACTGAAGCACAGTTGAATGGAGCATTGTGGCTATTCCATATACAGTGACTATGCTGGAGCACTGCTGTGCAGGAAAAAAACAAACGGACCTTAATTCACATGATCATCATAGAGGTTGTAACCCCACTGATCAAACTGTTATGGCATTTCCTAGCAATATGCCATAGCATTCTTAGACAAGTATACCCCTTTAAACAATATAGTATCCAGATTAAAAAATCATTGGCTATAAATTTGCAGAATATATTTTTGGAAAGAAAGCATTAAATGTTTGCACATATATTATAGCCATTTCATGGGATTACTATCAGTAAATAGATATTAATGAAATTGAAAGGAGGAAATTAATGAGTATGAAAATGTTTCGTACTATCCTATGATGGCCTGGAGCTGAAATAATAAATTATATTCTTGAAATCCATCAAATATACTATATCTATATATAGATATAGTATATATATATATATATATATATATATATATATATATATATATATATATATATAATCTCTCCCCAAAAAATGTTTTAAACATTTTCCTTTTAAAAATTCTGCTGCATCCCAAATATTATTGTGGGTACGAGGATAATAAATGCTAGTGCTGTATTTTTTATATATATGTATGGTTGTAATTTGTTGTCATTTATCTATTGCTTTTATTATAGCTTATTTTTATATCGTAATAATAAAAAATAACAATAATAACATATTTCCAATGATAATACATTTGAATGATTAATAAATTCAATGCATTATTATTATTGTTCCTTTTGTTATTGTTATTACTATTATTATTATACATTTTGTTATTACTATTATTATTATTATTATTATTATTATACATTTTGTTATTACTATTATTATTATTATTATTATTATACATTTTGTTATTGTTATTACTATTATTATTATTATTAATACTACTATTATTTATTATTATTTATTACATGCAAAATAATAAAAGAACTGTATATTCATTATTTATTAGAAATTATTTTTTTCTGATGAGTAAATGCCTTTTTAGGGAAATATTCTATTCCTTGAATTGACCATAATCTTTTTTTCTTAGGCAATGTGCGGCTTAACATGTGCACAGTACATTCACATGAAACATGTTTGTGTACCATTTTTCTTACCTTATTAAAATATGTTTTCTTTCTTTCAGTCAATGAGGGAGGTATAAAACATGCATCAAATATGTGTCCTGATCCAGGAGAACCAGAAAATGGGAAAAGGATAGGCTCTAATTTTAGGTAAACTTTTAATTCAAGTGAAGAGCACATGGACGGTTTATGTTATTAATTCATATACTAAATAATTTTTCAAAATTCCATAGAAATACTAACCGATGTTACAATGACGCTTTCTTCTCTCCATTTTTTTTTTTTTATTACTAAACCTTTTCTTCTTTGTAGGTGTGTTTTACCAGAAGCAAATTGTGCTCATCTTAATTTTACAATTTACAGAATAATAAAGTTATGAACCTATATAATTAAAATGCACCTACATCTAAGGGTCACCTTTTATATATAAACACCTTCTACTAATGTGATCATTACATATACTTAACATTTATATTATGTTTAACCACTAACATCACCCATATCTTCCAACAGACTTTCTCCATTGTACACCTTCTTAGATACTGTAAATCTGCTTATGTATGTGAGATGTCTACTAAGTGGATAGCTAGATGGATAGATATGAGGTAGATAGATAGATAGATAGATAGATAGATAGATAGATAGATAGATAGATAGATAGATAGATAGATAGATAGATGATAGATAGATAGATAGATAGATAGATAGATAGATAGATAGATAGATAGATAGATAGATAGATAGATAGATAGATAGATAGATAAAAGAGATTTAGTGCTGAATTTTTCCATCCAATTGTCTGCACCCTGACAACTCACAGAGTTAATATATCACTCTTGAAATGTAATTTTTATAATGTCACAAACACTAAAATAATTTACCTCAAAAAGTAGATCCTTAGCTACCAGTAGAAAGAACAGTACAGTCGGCTTTAATAGACATTTTCGGCCTTTTAGCAGGTGATATTGGTTAGGTTGGCTTTTATTTCAGCTTAACAAGGATGAATGAGCCTTATTGGGAATGGAGATGCATACTTTTTAAGGGGAACTTTTGATTGATATTTTTCACTCTTTTAGGGCTCCCTATGCAGACTTGAATGGAAGATATGGTCTTCTAATATATATTCTTGTGAGAGAAGGCTGAATGAATACTCTTTTTCCATGAGCAAGCACTAGATAGATAGATAGATAGATAGATAGATAGATAGATAGATAGATAGATAGATAGATAGATAGATAGATAGATAGATAGATAGATAGATAAACAGACAGATTCCTAATTTACTCAAATATCGGTACTGGTAATAGAACAGGGCTATGACAGAGAAAATCTTTATCACTGCTTTTGACCTACTCATCTGTAAGCAAAAGGTTTCTATAAGCTTATACATCTGTAAGCAGCCCTAAGACTAGTAAGGTAGCACAAAACTTGTATTGGGCTAACACAAAAATCCACTATGTGTGGCCAAATATTTAAAGATAAAACCTACAACCAGGCACAGACTTAACAAAGTATATCAAAGGCTGAAAAAGAGAAACTTGATCCAGTGCTGAATTTAAAAGGAAGTAATATTCCAACTTTATTCCAAATGTATTAAAAAGTCCATACACATAGGGGTGGATGCAACAGATAGCAGGCCTACGCGTTTCGGACAAGTCACTTGTCCGTACTCATGGTGTGTTGTATACAAGTGACTTGTCTGAAACGCGTACAGATGTAGCTGTCTTTACCTTGACTTTTAACGCATTAAATACACAGTGGCTAGATCTCTTATCTTGACTTTTTCAATGACTTTTCAATGGCTTTTGTTGTGTGATATCACGCTGCAGCAAGTTATCAGAATCAAGTTAAAGATGGCTACACCTGTAGGCCCGGTATCAGATGCATCCACCCTTTTGTGGATTAAGCTTCTTTTTTTCTGTCTTTGATCTCCATCGTGTACCGCCACGAGGATCCGTGCGCTGTCTGGACATAGGATCGGTGAGCCGGGGGATTCCTCCATTCCTCTATATCAAGAAATAGATACTTTATTAGTAAATTACATAATTAAAACCGCAATAAACATTAAAAGGAGATTACACATACTAAATTTGGTAGTAAGAAGGATGTTGAAATTGGGCAGATAGTAGACATTTTGGTCTTCGTATCTTATCTTTATTGTGTACTTTCTATGTATTTACATGTTTGATTATGCACTTTATCTCTTGTAACACATTTGCGGACATGTTCATTTCAGGTTTATGCATTTAGGATATAATGGTTTTGCACTATGCACTTTAAATCATTACCTTGCATATCCTGCGTCTTAGTCATTTGATACACCCTTCTTGCTACCACATTTAGTATGTGCAATCTCTTTTTAATGTTCATAGTAGTTTTTATAATGTAATTTACTAATAAAGTATTTTTTTTTCTTGATATATATGGTCTTTAGTTTGTGCCTGTTTACAGGTTTTGTAGTTAGTTAGCAGCAGACTCAAACCATTATCTAAAAAATCCCATGTCTGCTGGCGGGCTGTAGAAAAATCCAATTTTCCATGACTTCCTTTTATCTATGAAGTAATCCCATTAATAATAGGACCAATTCTAAGTGCTGTATATTAGGAAATTGCTGTAAAAGTGAACCCCTGATTTACAAACATAGATTCACCTTCGAAGCCATGATTTAAATAGAAAGGGAATAAGGCATCATTTTCATGCTTGGTCAAGATCTGCTATTTCTTCTTTCAAAAGAGTCAAGTGCTACATTTAAATCAAATCACGCTTTGAACTACTCAGACAATCATATTTTATTAAAATTACTTCTCATGTGAGTCGCATGCTTATATTAAATTGTGCCGTTTAATGAGTAGTCATGGAAGACGAGATATATTGCATATATTTAAAGCACTAATAGAACAGGTTCTTTAAACATTGACTGTATGCCTGTAATGCATCTATTATAGATGAGCATGTACATAACTGTATAATGACTAAAGGTAAGTGGTAACGTCTGGATGATACCACCAAGCAACAGAAAACTCCCAGAGCGTCTACAGTGGGGATATAGGAATATAGCACAAGAAATCATGTATTTCCATTTCTAGTCCCCAGAATCATTAAGCCATAAAACTAGTATATAATTATGAAGTTTAGGGAAACTTACGATCGTGAACTGAAAACTCTTATTTCTCATGGTTACAAAATTTGATAGCTTGGTGCAGGTTGAAAAATCTGTTTTGACCACCTGCCATGTTAGGATATTGGGTAGTGACATTTGATCGTAGTATATTTCTAACTCTGGATAGTGGTTAAAACATCCCGGGATGGTGGTACATCTCCACTCTATCTTACCGGTTTGCAATTAGAAAGGAATCTGTCTCCAATTTTTAAAGATGCTTCCGGTTTAGAGCCTCAGTGTATGCCTTTACCCCGAACAGACATCTATTTTCCCTATTGTCTGAGAGGCATCACAGGGTCTCGCCAAGAGCAGCCACTAAAGCACAATACAATGAGAGATATCCCGTGGCTGCAGGCATAGCAATAGTGCTGAAAGGTGACACATCCGTGACCACGTGATGCCTCTTGGCTAATCAGGCCAGTAGTTGGCATTAATAGTATACGAAGGGCACTTTTGAATGGCATCCGAAACAGAAGCAAAACACCATGAGCAATTTATAGATGCTCTTTATTAAAGGGGATTGACTGGTGACCAGTTGGTTCCTGCTGCTGGGAAACTTTTATCACAGATGTAGTAGAGCTAAATTTGCCTTATTACATATTCGTTTGTAAACAGATTTACAATACAACTGAAATGTGTTTTATAAGAATGGAAAAACATGGCATTATTTTGATTTCTTCTAGAAATAGTGCCAGTTTTGTCAATAGGCAGTTTCTGGTATTGCAGCTTAGCACAATTCCCTTGAATGGGGCTGATCTGCAATACCAGACACAGCCCATAGACAAGTGTGGCACTGTTTCTGGTGAGAAGAAGCCATGCTTTTTCAATCTCATACAGTACATTTTGAATAACTCATTAGGAGTCCAATGGCAAACTACAGATATCACGTAATGCCAAATAACAAACTCCGATCTGCTGTATGTGTACACTACAGCAGCCATATTTTTATTGAGGCTACAGGAGAAAAGCATCATTATTATTAATGGGGTTTGCCCTGCAGGGACATTTATGACATATCCACAGGATATGCCATGAATGTCAGATAGATGCGGGTCTCAACTCTGGGACCCGCACCTGTCTCTAGAATGGGGCCCCCTAAACCCCGTTCTACCTTTCTCGGTTCCCGCTGCCTCTCGGGCCACTACGTCATTTCCGACCATGTAATCAGGAAAACAGTGTGGCTGTTTGTGTAGCTCCTATAGAAGAGAATGGCAGTTACGGAAGCAGCACAGCACGTGAGCTACGCTGTTTCTGCAACTGCAACTCACTACTATGGGAGTTATGAAAACAGCATCGCTCAGCAAGCCACGCTGTTTTCGTAATTTCTGACCATGTAATCAGGAAGTGGCCAGGAGGCAGCGGGAAGTGAGAAAGGTAGAACGGGGGTTTAGAAGGTCCCGGTTTAGAGATAGGTGCGGATTCCAGAGATTGGACCCTCATCTATCTGATATTTATGGCATATCCTGTGGATATGCCATAAATGTCCCTGATGGGCAAACCCCTTTAAACCAAAGCCCAAGCTGTTATTGCCCCTCCGCCTGACTGACTGTTATGTTATGTGTACCTGGTCTACTATGTGAGTCAATGGTAAATGTTAGGCTTAGGGGTACGTCTATAGCAGGAATTTGAACACATGGAGATACACTTGCAATGGTTTGTTCAGTTCTGGAAAAATGTAACACCATCCTTTAATATTCTCAGCACTAAACATTGAGTAATTGTTTTACTATATAATATTGTGCCCTGTTATGTTTTATTATAGCCTTGGTGCAACAGTTCTGTTTTCTTGCGATGAAGACTATGTTCTTCAAGGTGAAAAAAAAATCACCTGTCAAAGGATTGCAGACGTGTTTGCAGCTTGGAGTGATCACAGACCCGTATGCAAAGGTAAGAAGCCGGGTATATGTTATAATTGAAAGGAAATATATCACATTATTTTATATTTTTTTCATTTTTTAGGCTAATTAAAAATCCTTACTGATACCTACTTTTTTCTAATCTGTTTTTATTTTCTGCTTGTATATTTTTTTCATTGGATTTTTTTTACATTAAAACGGGGGCAACCACCTGATCTACTTTAACAGCAGTTCTGGGGATTTTTTTCCACTGTAGGCACCTGGACATAAGAGAACTAGGTAACAAAAATGACTTATTGACTTCAATGGGAAAATGTTGTGGACATGCTCTATGTCATGTGCAGTGGTCACTGTGCAGGAAGGGGTAGGAGCTGAGCTCAACCTATCATCTATTCTCAATAGTGTGATCCTGTGTTACCTGCCTCCAGCTTAATAATTAATGGGTTACCCTTCACTGTAATCCTGCAAACTGATAATAATGAGGTGACTGTATAGATAGTGACATGGAAAATAAAAAACACCAATATTTATTTTTAAATATGTTTAACATGAAAACTTGATTGGAACATTATGTCATTTTTTGACAATAAATTCCCTTTAAGCTAAGTGACTATGCAATGTGTTAAAATAATAATTATTTAATTTGTACAATATTCCTGTTAAATGCCCTTTGTGTTTTTAGAATGTGATTCTGTTTAATATAAACCAAAGATCCATGCATTGTTTTGTCAAATGTATGTGGAAATACTACGTTATTTTTCCAATCTTGCCTCGTATGTACAGTGTGTAGATTCTAAATATGATCATATATAGTTACACATCTAACCAACATAGACAGTCGGTAAAACACATTCCTGACCCATTAGTAAGTAAAAAAAAAACCACATAATTTCTTCTTGGACATGTCTTCTGGTTTTTGGAAATACCTCTCAAACTGGAAAAAATACAAAAAGAATCAACTTCCATTTCAACAACTGCTGTCTAGGTCCACCATCACTTTTTTGTCTACTATTGTGTGCAATGATGTTGTCTATTGTAAAGTCACCACAGTCACCTGAGAACTTTTATCTTCAGAATACATATGGCAGGGATGGCAGAAAAACTGGACAGCTCCAGCAGGAAACCGTCACTGTCACACTCCCTGTTTCTGTAGCTAGGCAGAAGGGTTAAGTCTGGGATGTCAGTCACTCAGCTGTTTCGGCTCATGATTAGCTGAGAACCTATTGATTAGTTCTATCTTCTTTTTAATCCTGCTTTTCCCTGGTATCCTTGCCAGTTAATGTTATATCTCCTGGTTCCTTCTGCTCTGTGTTTAGGTTTGTATCCTCAGGTTGTTTTTTGGTTTTTCCCATTTACCTCTTTTGCATTCTTCCCTACTGCTACTGTGACCTTGGGCAGTTGACTATTCTCTGGTCTTCTGATTTCGTGCTGTTTTGACTCTCTTTTTTTTTATTGACCCAGCCTTACTTGGTCCATGATATTGTTTTTTGTTATGACTCTTCTAAGTCAGGCAGTTAGCGCCAAGTTTGGCAGTGGGTGCGTATTTGCTGAACTGGAACTTGCGTCAGTCACATTACAAATACAAAGTAGAACTAGGAAGATAACTCTATTGAAAAGTTGATTATCTTTGTATTTTGTTGTGTTCAACCTGGAAAAATCGATTAAAAAATTGTTTATTAATTGTATTGATTAAAAAGTATGGCTCAACCAGCCACTAATTCCAGAACCAGGCATAAGCAAGTGATTGGCGACAAGGAAAGTGTCCAGAGTGAATGATGTCTCTCTAGCACTCAGGGACCAACTTTCCCTGCTTATTGTATAATGATTCGCTACACCCTTGCCATTAATTACAATTCTATCCAGATCCTACGCGTTTCAGCACCACAGTCAAAGTGATGCCTCATCAGGGATTCCTAGATATTGATTCTTATATTGTTTAAATTCAAACACTGGATAGCACTGTTCATGTGCTGATTTTAGCCTCCAGACGCATGTACGGCTCTGATACACTGGCCGCACACGCGCCGGGAGAACTGCAGGCTTATACGGTTGAGAGCCCGCCCTCCTAAAGTCATCACCGAGGCAGACCGCCAATCCGCATTGATCACGACACGCTGTGACGTGCCGGAGGCGGCGCCCCATGGTCCTAACAACCAATGAGGGTTCCTGGATGACCAACGCGTCCATAGTAACTAGAGGACGCTAGACGCGGCTCCTGCACTACCCATTAACATCAACCCATAAAATGGATAGTGATCGAATGTCCCTACTATCACACACCACACTGTCCCTAACAAGCGGGGCAGTGTGGAGTAGAGGGAGATGTATTATATCACGGGAGCCGTCTCGATCAGAGACTAACTCCCAGTGATTACACACGTTGCCTAGCAACGTACCGTCACCTTACTAGCCAGGAGTCTCATCTCAGATGAGTAGGGACATTGCCCTTAATATCGCAAATGAAGTTCACTAGACACAAGGCCAAGACGAATTAGACGCGTTGGTCATCCAGGAACCCTCATTGGTTGTTAGGACCGTGGGGCGCCGCCTCCGGCACGTCACAGCGTGTCGTGTTCAATGCGGATTGGCGGTCTGCCCCGGTGACGACTTTAGGAGGGCGGGCTCTCAACCGTATAAGCCTGCAGTTCTCCCGGCGCGTGTGCGGCCAGTGTATCACAGCCGTACACGCGTCTGGAGGCTAAAATCAGCACATGAACAGTGCTATCCAGTGTTTGAATTTAAACAATATAAGAATCAATATCTAGGAATCCCTGATGAGGCATCACTTTGACTGTGGTGCTGAAACGCGTAGGATCTGGATAGAATTGTAATTAATGGCAAGGGTGTAGCGAATCATTATACAATAAGCAGGGAAAGTTGGTCCCTGAGTGCTAGAGAGACATCATTCACTCTGGACACTTTCCTTGTCGCCAATCACTTGCTTATGCCTGGTTCTGGAATTAGTGGCTGGTTGAGCCATACTTTTTAATCAATACAATTAATAAACAATTTTTTAATCGTTCTTTCAGGCGGTGAATATAATTTAAAATATTTTAACGACATTATTTATCAAGTCTACAGTGAATCATCAACCTGGAAAAACCTGAAAAACCTCTTTAGGATTTTCCAGTGTATTGCACATTTCCATGAAAATTTTAGTTGTTGCCTATTTGGCCTAGTTCTTCTGATAGTTGTGTTGGATAAAGTTTGAACTTGCATGGCTATCCTAACTGTTCCAAGTAATAGAGCTTAAAACTGAGATAAACAAAATCAAACTTAAAGGTGAGTGCTTCCATAATGCAAAAGATCTCTCATTTCTGTCTAGCATTTTCTCTTCCTAGAGGCCCAAAGCATAGATGATTTAAGTAGAAAAAATAGTAAGAACTTGCCACCAATTTGGACTTTCCGTTGTGATCGCATTTAGTTATAATTTTAGTTTAAGCCCTAATTCCTCTCACTGTTTTTAAAAAAATGATTCCCTCAAAATGAATCATGGGCAAAGCTTTTTCATATGCATTGTGTTGCTGCCTAACATGCTGTATAATGCAGGTCAATAGTGCACTGTGGAGCTCCAAGATCAATATATATTTGACTGTTTTCTCTTCCGATAAGGAGAAAATCGGCTGATATTATTGTAGACCTAAATGTCCTCTGTTTTCTTTGTTCATTTTTACTGTTCGATCTATGGCTTCTGGAGTGATGTAAGATAAGAGACAACTTCTCAGAATTTTTTGTTGAGTGAAATGTTTTCCAACTTATTGACCTGATTACCGATATGAGTTTAACTTTAACTATTTCTGATTAAATCAAATTATTTTGTTAGGTTCATGATTGATAATTCCAGTTAAGCAGGTAGAAATAAACAGACTATCCACAGTAGGGATCAATTAGCTATTTTTCATAAGGAAGAAGTTGCCTCTTAACATCACATTTCTACCCTGTAAGTTAATATCTTATTCCAGAAGTATTTATAACTTGAACTGGTAACACTTATTTCTAGACAGACCTATTTTAGTTTTTCCTTAAATAGAATCAGTATTCCAGATTAGCAATACAAACATCTCACATTTCTAACTAGAACTCAAGTTTGTGCTGATGAGGTCCAATAAACCAAAACAGATCTGTCCATAGATGGAAATCTCTAAGATATGTCCATGAGTGTTTTGTTTTTTTTACTTTTATATTGTAAGGCCTTCTGGAATGGAGCTATTCGAATATGTTTTCCGGCAACCATTGTCTTCAGTCTTCTGTACCTTCTCGTTGGGTTTTCGCTTTGAGAATGAGTACTCCACTAAAATCAACCAAAGTGGAAGATAGAATTAGTAAAATGGCCTATTATTAAAATTATATCTAAATCTAGAACAGAAGGACACAAGTTATAAATAGTTATAAAATAGAAAAGACATAACAAACGGTTAAAGCAGTGGTAAGGGAATGGTTGGGCCAGTGACTCCAAACCAGAAAGGACAAATAAAGAGGTAGCTCTGCTTTGTGGCTTTATAAAACATTTTTCCTACACAGAATTAGTACTTGTAATAGATTGAGAAAATGAGATTCAGGGTTGTGATATTTCCTGTGCTGACAGCACATCGACAATGGGGGCATTGATGGAATTTGTAAGCACTTACTGAGAAATAAGGAAGCAGTGAAGTTGAAAGAGTTTGTGAACACAGAGGTAAATTACTGCCAGTTAATATAAGGTATTTTGGAAACACAAATCCTCTGAATATTAACTCCTTGGGGATTGTATATATAGTAATTTTGTGGATTACAACATGTTCATAGTGTGAGCCTTATATCTTATGTCAATTCTTTCTCTATTACAAGATATTAACAGTGACTTCAGGTTCTGGCTTACATATAATTGTATATGGATACAATTAGCATCCAAGTATAAATATAGCATTATAGGTATTATATTTAATGAACGTGGAATTCAGGACCATAATGCTTTGCAAAGGGGCATCACAATACCCAATTTTACTGCAGTGATTCTAAAGGGTTTGCCTGATCTAGAAAAATCCATTTACCAATACCCTCTTAGACATTTAGGGTTAATATATGGGCTCTCATTCAGAGCCTTAAACAATTAGGAAAAGTGAGTAGGGACTAAAAAGAGTGTCTCTGCCTCCGGAGGAAACATTCATGCATTACACGCACAACTACTAAATTATTTTAAATGGTACCATGCCCTGCTTAAAGGGGTTGTCTGGTTTCAGTAAATTAATGTTATTTTTTGTATCAGTAAAAGTTATACAATTTTCCAATATACTTTCTGTATTAATTCCTCATGGTTTTCAAGATTTCTGCTTGTTGTTATTCATTAGGAAAATTCATTGTTTACTTCCAGTGGATACAATTCTGTCCATGGTCATGTGATGTACACACAGGTGCACGGTTCATTACAGTATGTGTATGAGAGCTGTGTCTTCTAACGATCCCAGCACCTGTGTGTCCATCACATGACCATGGACTGAATTGTATCCACTGGAAGTAAACAATGAATGTTCCTACTGAATAACAACAAGTAGAGATCTTAAAAATAGTGAGGAATTAATGCAAAAAATATATTGGAAAATTGTATAACTTTTAATTATGAAAAAAAAATAACATTAATTATATGGAACCGGACAAGCCATTTAACTTCCCCTGTAGTAGTGCTGTAGGAGAATTAGAGGGGATTGAAACTTTTGAAAAACTTATTATATGTCATAGTGGCATGTCAGAAGTTTTGATCGGTGGGGGTTCGAGAGCTAGGCTCCGACCGATCACTAAAACAAAGAGGCAGAAGCACTCGGTTGAGCGCTGTGCCGATTAGTTCCTAATCGGCTTTCTGAGAAAAGACGAGCAAGCGGGGGGAACGGACTCATAAACTTTCTATTGAGCCCGTACACTGCTTGCTACGCTTTCCGAGAAAAGCTGATCAAAAGCAAAGCGTCACAGCGCTCAGACGAGCCCTTTTGCCGCTTCGTTTTAGCGATTGGCCGGGGTCTCAGTGCTCGGACCCCCACCGATCAAAACTTCTAAAATGTCACAAGTTTTCTAAAAGTTCAGTTAGGCCCAATGCACATGACAGTGCCCATAACACGAGCATGGCTGGCGGCCGCAGGCAGACACTCACATCTTCCGCCCGATGGGAGCATGGCCCGTAAAAAGCAAAAGAACGGACATGTCCTATATTTTGCGATACACTTCTATGGCCCAGACACCTTCCCGCAAATATACGGGAAGGTTTCGATGGTCAATATAAGTGAATGGGTCCATAATTACGGTCCGCAATTACGGACAATTTTTACGGTTGCTACCAAGTTCCCCCATGGATTATATGCTGCACAATCTGAATCACCTTTTGGTCTGCTTAGAATGTGTCTTTGATGTGATTTAGTTTAATGTTTATATTTATGCAGATGTAGCCAAGTTTATCTTGACTCTGATAACTTTCTGCAGCGTGATATCACACAACAAAAGCCATTGAAAAGTCATTGAAAAAGTTAAGTTAAAGTTTTTGCCACTCTGTATTTAATGCGTTAAGCGTCAGGATAAAGGTGGCTACTAGAGATGAGCGAAGCGGGACAACCGAACCCGGTTTCGGTCCGAACATCAGGAAAAGTTCGGTTCGCAGCGAATCCGAACTTCACTGGGTTCGGCCGAACCCGTTTTGACCGAACCCGGTCAAGAATATTATACAAATCGGCAGCCACTTGTCTCTATCAATCACTGATAGAGAAAAGAGGCTGCTGATTAAAAATAAAATCAAAAGCATTTCATACGTACACGGTCGTTGTCTTGGTGACGAGTCCCTCTTCTTCCTCCAGTCCGACCTTCTTTTCTGACGCGGCAGCCTGTGATTGGCTGCAGAGGCCTCTGCAGCCTGTGATTGGCTGCAGAGGCCTCTGCAGCCTGTGATTGGCTGCAGCGGTCACATGGGCTGTAACGTCACCCAGGAATGTCGGGCCGGATGTCGAGAGGGACGCGTCACCAAGGCAACGGCCAGGAGACCGGACTGGAGGAAGCAGAAAGTTCTCGGTAAGTATGAACGTCTTTTTTTTTTGACAGGTTACTCTATATTCTGATCGGAATTCACTGTCCAGGGTGCTGAAACAGTTACTGCCGATCAGTTAACACTTTCAGCACCCTGGACAGTGACTATTAACTGACGTCACCCAGCAACGCTGCCGTAATGACGGGTGCACACATGTAGTCACCCGTCATTACGGGGCCTCATGCACACGACCGTAAAAACACCCGTTGAAGGTGTTATTGAGGACAGGAGTGGAGGAGAGGTAACAGACTGAGAGCTACATAATGGTAAGAGCAGAGTTCACAGCAGCACTGAATCTGCACGCTCCTCTCCTGAAATACTCTGTGCTGCTGTGAACTCTGCTCTTACCATTACGTAGCTCAGTCTGTTACCTCTCCTCCACTCCTGTCCTCAATAACACCTTCACATGATTGGCAAGTCACCACCCCAAACAAGATCCGCACGCTCATCTCCTGAAATACTCTGTGCTGCTGTGAACTCTGCTCTTACCATTACGTGGTGACTTGCCAATCATGTGAAGGTGTTATTGAGGACAGGAGTGGAGGAGAGGTAACAGACTGAGCTACGTAATGGTAAGAGCAGAGTTCACAGCAGCACTGAAACTGCACGCTCATCTCCTGAAATACTCTGTGCTGCCTTAAACTCTGTGGACAGGTCAGGATCCTGTTTCTTTTAAATGCTGCACTGTAGCGCAGCCTTATATAGTGGATCGAGCGGTTTCCCCAGCAGCATTTAAAAGAAACAGGATCCTGACCTGTCCACAGAGTTTAAGGCAGCGCAGCACAGAGTATTTCAGGAGAGGAGCGTGTGATTGACTGCAGAGGCCGGTGCAGCCTGTGATTGGCTGCAGAGGCCGCTGCAGCCTGTGATTGGCTGCAGAGGCGGTCACGTGGGATGAAGCGCCATCCCTGGAGGCCGGCCTTCTGACGTCATCCTGACGTGCGTGACCGCCACTACAGCCTGTGATTGGCTGTAGCGGCGACATGGATGAAACATCATCGCTGGAGACCGGACAGGAGGAATGTAAGTATGAACGTATTTTTTATTTTTTTTTATTACATTAAAATTGTATTTTCCGTGCGCCGAGCATGTACTGTCAAGGTTGCTGAAAGAGTTAGTGCAGCCCATTAACTCTTTCAGCACCCTGACAGTACCATGCTCGGCGCACGGAAATTACAGGTTCGGTCAGAACTAGTTCGGTCCGAATCAAACTTTTTCGTGAAATTCGGCGTACTAGCCGAACCAAACTTTTCATAAGTTCGCTCATCTCTAGTGGCTACATCAGTATGTCGTCAGTATTTCATCAGTATTGCATTAGTATTACAGAACCGTATTACTGATGGGCTGTCTTCTAGGGAGAAAATTGATTGACATAAGACAGCCCCTTTGAAAAACGGATGCAATACGGATGACATATGGACCAAATATGGACCAAGTACAGATACATCAGTATTTTAATCACTCTCCTGAGACTTCAATGGGCGTTTTCCATCTGCAATACGGATGAAAGTAGTAAATGCTGTTTTTAAAATACTCAAGTATTTTACATGCCTATGTGAATAGCCTCATTGAATAACATTAGCTCCGTATTACGGTCCACAAAAAATGGATGGAATACGGATGCAAAATACATTTGTCTAAAAGAAGCCTAAGGCAGATTAAAAAAAACACTGCGGATGGCTACAAGTGTAAGCTGCATACAATGCATATGTTTATAGTGTGTAATAAATAATATCGGAAAGGTGCTAAAATACAGTGCAACCTTTATGTGACGGAATTAAAGGATCACTGGGGAAGATTTATTAGTACTGGCACAACCTGTGAGCAGCGATCACCCCATGCACCCAGTTGATGTTAAAATAACACCACGTCAGATCTGGTATTGTTCATCATTTTTTTCTACTTGAAAATACTCGGTGCGAATCGGAAGCTCCGCCCACTTTTTCAAACATGTTCATAAAGGAGGGGTGTCGGGTTGAGGAAAACTACACATATTAAAGGTCTTCCTGCACATTATCTTATGACTAGCAGGGAACAAGGTGTGATCAGTTAAATAGAATATGGTTGAGCAGTGTAGCAGCTTGGAAAATTGTGTGGAAATAGATCAATCAATTAACTGTTGTGATACGATCAAGCTGGTTGCCCTTTGAATGACCATAAAACCTGCTTAGGCAAGTATATTGCAGACTACAGAATGTCTGTTTTATTGCCATACATAACTTAAGGTATGGCCTACTTAGCAGAACCCTCTTAGCTGCCAATCTATCTGTGCCTACTGGCTCCAGAGATGTAAATCGGGTACTGCATGTGGACATTGATATATGCTGTAGGTTCACTGAGGTTCATGTAGGGCATGACCATTATCTATTGAACAGATTTTGTCCTTTGTAACCAAGGTTAATTTTTTTATATTTTGTTTAAAATAAAACTTCAGGCAATTTTTCATAATGGACCTACTCTGCTTTTTCAAATGCATGTCTCTAAGCTTCCCTGTGCACTGTAGATCCTTGACACCACAGGCTGCATGTCACCGGGCTGTACTGCAGAAGTTACCAAAACTATGCCAGCCCTCTCTAACATCACTAAGTGTCCGGCATCTATTGGCTGAAGCTTCACCTCACAGACTTCCTGTTCTGCCCGCCCCCCTTCATGCACTCTGTACATGATACTGGTAGAGCATGTAGTCTGTAAGGGCAACTTCAGTCCATAGCTGCAGAGCACTGACAGATGTCAGAGAAGTATAACAATTTGGCCATAGTTTTACTTTAAAAAGTAATTTTGGGCTGAAGCTTTAATGGATGCTTTTTTTTTAAAAGTTCCACAAATTAGTAGCTATTATTACCAGGGAAAAATGATCAAATTAAAAGTCGGCACCTCTTTATTTTATATATTAGAAAAAAAATTGTATTGGGAGGTATAGACTATGTAAATTGTATCAACCATTTGCATAAATGTGCACGTAGCGGAATGGACACTGCAAATGGTTCATAATCCTAGAATATAGTATTTAGCCAAACAGAATGGCATTGCTATGCACAAATGAAGCGTATTAAGAAAGATATTACAAATGCACACACTGGCATATGGTATAAAAATAGACAGATGGTATTGAATGCTGGTTTCTTATGTAATATATTATATACTTCTTACTTCCCCCCGGGCATGTCTTAAGTAAATGCTCTTCACATTATTTGTTTCCCTTTATTTAAATAATGACTACTTATACATAATATTTGTGGTTATTGGTTTAAGCATTAGACTAGCATCATGGCTGACCGAGCCATTACAGCTTTTAGGTCTCGTTTACACGAGCGTGTGCGTTTTGCGTGCGCAAAAGGCACTTAACAGCTCCGTGTGGCCTCAGCATATGATGCGCGGCTGCGTGCTTTTCGCCAGCCGCCATCATTATGACACTCCGTTTGGATGTTTGTAAACAGAAAAGCACGTGGTGCTTTTCTGTTTACATTCAGTGTTTGACAGCTGTTGCGCGAATCACGCTGGTCCCACGGTAGTGCTTCCGTGTGACCTGCGTGATTTTCACGCACCCATTGACAACAGCGCACAAATATAGGACATGTCGTGAGTTTTTTTCAGCGGACACACGCTGAGCAAAACTCACGGACTGTCTGCATGCCCCCATAGACTTACATAGGTCCGTACGACACGCGTGAAATGCACGCGTGTCGCACGGACGTATATCACGCTCGTGTAAATGAGGCCTTACAGTTGCGTTTTCCAATGGACCCCAAGGACTCCAGACTTATTCCATTGATTAATAATGAGTCAGGTTTTCGTCAAGGTTCTGATATTTTTGACAGTAAAAACAGCTCTGTAGACTTTACTTTCCGTCAAAAAAACAAAAACACTTGACCAAAAGTAAAAGGATCAAGTGTGAATAGAGCCTAAGGCCTTGTTCATGCAGAGTTTTTTTCATGCCAGTTCCGGCACGTTTTCTGAGCCAAAATCTGTGTGAAATCCACCTCCCATTGATTTCAAAGGAAAATCTGTGTCGAAAAAAGTACGAAAAAAGTACGAAAAAAATTGACATGCCACTTCTTGACGCGGATCCTGAGCAGAAAATCCGGCATATTTTTACAAACAAATTATCCCCTTTGAATAGGGCTAATCTCCGTGCCAATCCGCAGTGTATAAAACTGGAAATCTGCATCAAAATTCTGTGAATAAAACACAGATTTCTGACGTGGATATCCCTTGAAATCCCCATTAAATTTTTGGACCTCAAAATCCATAGTGTGAACATGCCCTAACTGTGTTTGGAATACAATCTTGTATATATTGTATTTGGTACATATACATAAATGATCATAAATTATTCAACAATAATATTAATTATTAATTATTAATAATTATTAAACAGATTGACTCATCACAGACAACCCCTTTCATACGGGGCCCACAGGTCTGCCTACAGATACCTCAAACCAGCTGTTTGCTATTGGAGAGTAGAAGCAGCTCTCTGTTCTGGCTCATAGAGAGGCACCCAAGCAGAGGACCCCCCTCTAGGGTGTCTATATATCCTAATAGAGCATATGAACAGGGGTTGTCTTCATGAGACAACTGCTTTAATAAATGATATCTAATATTTAAGAAGAAAAAAGAATAGTTGTATTTAGTAGATATTCTCTTACAATAAGGCCTCATGCACATGGCACATGCACATTATATACAGAATCGAAATACGATGCCCATAGGTCTATACTGTATCAATGGGTAGCTCAAAATATATCTATCTTATATTATATTTATCCATAATAAATGGTGCCATGCTCCATTGGATGGCATATTTGTTCTAGACGAGAACACGATGCCTCATGGGGGCACTATGCAGTGACACACAGAGTGCCTACATACATATAACGGATGAGGAAAATAAATCTAGTGCGCACACGAACACATTGAATTTGGGTAATATGACTACAACCCTCATCCCACCAAAAGCACCCATTTTATTATTCAAACCTAGGGCAACTTCCAACCTGTGGAGGTTGGCAGGCAAAATTTATATTAAGAAAGCCATATGTGCCGCACATACTGTAAGGCCCTGTTCACACTGAGTTTTTTTACACATTTTTTGACAGGGAAACAGCGTCGGAAAACGCACCAAAAAATGTCCGAAAATGCCTCCCATTGATCCTTGTGTAGGCAGAAAAAAACACTCGCGGGAAAAAGAAGCGACATGCCCTATCTTTGGGCGTCTACGTCTCTGACCTCCCTTTGACATCAATGGGAGGCAGAGAAAGCGTACTTTGCAGCGTTTTTGCCAGTGGCGCTCAATGGGTGCAAGCGAAGAACGCCGCGGAAAACGCTGTGGAAAAATGTGGCAAACGGCATGCAGGCAGATCAAAATCTGCCTCAAAAGTCCAAACAGAATTTTGAGGCAGAATTTTGTGCCTGCAAAAAAACTGAACAGGGCCTAAGACATTAAACACTGAGAAACAAGATAAATATCAGTTTTATTATGATTTAAACAAATGAGGGAATATAAAATATACAGAGGATCCAAAACAGGATTTAACTGTATAAGGGCCACATTAGTAACGATATCAATACCACCGCAGTAACAAAGTATTTAATGCGTACATACAAAGTAAAAAGGTGCATGATATTAATAATATGGGACAAGTAATGCCGCGTATAAAAACACGCAGGGCGTCAAAACATGCATGATAATGTTATAACGAACCAGCGCAAACAAGAAGATAAACAAGAAGCACAGACAGAAGGATGGTAACATCGGAGAAGTAGTTATGAACGACTAAATGAATGGACAGATGCAAAACAGCTGTCAAAATGAGTGTGAGTGTAAGTGGAATCCCAGACAAGAGCGTATGACATAGTATGCCTTACCCATAGATATGAGATGTGATCAAGTGGCCCAGAAGAACGGAAGTGCCCCAACATTATCATGCAGCAAGCAATGTTTGATGCCCTGCGTGTTTTTATACGCGCCATTACTTTCCCATATTATTAATATCATGCACCTTTTTACTTTGTATGTACTCATCAAATACTTTGTTACTGCTGGGTATTGATATCGTTACTAATGTGGCCCGTATACAGTTAAATACAGTTTGGGATCCTCTGTATATTTTATATTCCCTCATTTGTTTAGATCATAATAAAACTGATATTGATCTACTTTTCTATTATAAATAGTGTCCGACTCTTGTTTCTCAGTGTTTAATGATGTATTGGAGTTTCTATTTCGTTACTCTTTTTCCTCTAAATTTGGAGGTGTTACTTTACGTAGGAATCACCTAGCCATTAACATGTCCTGTGAGACTTATGTTGAACATACTGTAAGACAATAGATTTCCACAATAGGGATCCATTTCAGCCTCCGTTGACAAATGTGGCATATTTAGAAATGTGGCAAATATGGCTATGTAATAGGAAATTAACCTTCCGGCGACAGGCCAAATTTCCAAAGACTCACTTATGTATAGTAGCAGATTTCTATGCTGTTGCCTTTCCACAGGTCCAGGCCATGTGCTTGTGGGTGCTTGCATTGGACAAGCCTAGCTCAGTAACTTTTTGGGCTTTTATTTTTAACTTTACTTGTGTCAGCTAAAAAGATAAAAAGCCAATTGTGCAATTAGAGTCAAATATTTGCTAGAAGAGGAACAGTAAAAATGGATGGTAAAAATCCTATTTCTTTTATTAGAATTTAATTATATTCTTCTTCCTTTACCATCTAAAATTGCTTCTATAGGAATATGTGATTTCAGCAAAAGCGTCAATAAAATAACCTAAGAGGAAAGTTTCAATAAGAGGTTGCGTGAAATATATTCCAGAAGACTAACCTAAAATAGTCTCTGACAAGACTTAAAATGTGCATTCAATTTTCTTTTTTAGGACAGTGAACAATAATCCAAAATTGGAATGTGAGTTGCAATTACTTACAGATAGACAAATATACAGTGTAGCATGACAATGCTATACGAAAAGCCCCGCGTGAAGTATTACAATGGATTTGTCACATATTGTTCTGTAAATTGGGTTCCATTCTATAGCACATTATGAATGTTACTTAGACATTAACAATTCAAATTCGGTTAACCAAAAAATTCTTCTGTGTCCTATAAAGTGGAACATTTTTAAGAAAATATCTAAATTGAAAATCCTTCTTAAAATATTCAGCTGCATTAATTTTCTTCTTTTGATTTCATTCTTGTCAATAGAAATGTCTAGAATAAGATGTCAGATTTTTTTTTTAAAGCATACGTCAATATTTCTCCTCTTCGTATAAACGGTATGTCCACATTCAACAACTTTGAAACAACTTTGCCAAGCCTTGATTAAAAACATCCTACAGTTTTATGACAACAGCACCCATGCATACCTACGTATCTCCATGGTTACAGACAGGATCGACCCTAGGTTAAATGTGCAGAATTTTCTTTTGACACTACTTTAGATAAATGTACGTCATGGAGCCTCTAGGTAAGGGAATCCAAGATGTATAGTTATGTCATGGTGTGTTAAAGGAGTTGTCCCAAGATTAAATGTTATCTCCTAAACACAGGTAATAACATGCTTAGCAGTGGGAATCCAACCGCTGGAACCCTCACCAATCATTTGAACCATGGTCCCATTCCTCCAGATGAATGGAGTGGCAGGTCGCGCATGCGCACTGCCGATCCATTCACTTTCTATGGCACTGCCGGAGATAGCCGAGTACACCGCCCGGCTACCTCCGGCAGTGCCATAGAGACTGAATGGAGGAACAGGGTACATGCTTGACCTGCTCCTCCATTCATTCAGAAGAACAGGACCCCCATTCTCGTGATTGGTGGGGTTCAGCATGTTATCACCTATCCTGTGGTCAGGGGATAACATCTAATATTGGGATTACCGCTTTAAGGGGTTAAAAGGAATCAGTCAGTAGTGTTTAGGCCACAAAACTTCAGACAGGGCGATATAGGGGAGGGAGAGAGAATCGTGACTATAACATTTGTCTCGGTCTTGCAAGTTGCATGACCAAGAAATCAATGTTTAATTCCCCTGTCACCGCAGTGCTCTACAGCTCAATGCTCTGCTCTGCTAATTAGTGGGCAGCCAGCACATCAGAAAGCATGGGGCACAGACTGAGGGGGTTAATATCATGCAAGGGAGGAGAATGAGGACTTGGTGGTCACCAGCCTGGGCATAGAAGTGGCATCCTGTTTAAGGGGGAGCCATAAGAGGGATGATCAGAGCAAAGGAGGAGTCGGAGGATGACACTTCTTACTAAAAAAGTGGGTCATATCAATAGCCTACAAAAGAAAGAATAAAAGACAGTCCTGTCACAATGCTCCCTATTGCCAACGGCATCAGCATGTAAAATAACACAAGATAGGTTTTCGTTGTATGGCATAAGCATACTTGGGACCAGCACGACAAAGAGTTAGCATGTTTTGATCTACTGGATATAGGGAAATAGTTTTAGTTCATGTCTTTTATAAAGTACATAATACTATCTGCATCTTTACTGATAACCCAACTTTTTGCAAAACTCCACTTACACATTTTTCCTTCAGTTCTAATAGTATAATATACCAATAATACTAATAATGTCTACTGATTATTACATAAAACCAAATATTTATATACAAGCACCTGATAATTTGAAAATCCCACTTGTCTGATACTTACCTAAATAAATTAATATGAGTAGACCTTTATCATTAGAATTTTCATTCATTTTTTAATCCATTACCATTCCTTAAATGGAAACCACAAATCATAAGACTGAACGTGTAATGTCTCAATACATGGCTCAGCAAACAATGCAGAAACTTCATACGTTTTGGAATGCTATTTTTTTTTCCCACAGTAAAGCAGGTAAGGCATGGTATCCTGAGAAATCAAGAATATTTCAGAATTGGACTATACAATAGTCTGGAATTTGTCCCCTATAGCTAGATATCAAGGGTTTAAACACTATAGAGACAGACCAGGCAGCTGCTATGGGGCCCATAGAGAAGGGAGACCCAGGATCAGGTTGGACACCTTCTGGTTTTCAATGGGTGACAAGAATTTATGTAGGCTTCCAACTCTTGATGAGCCTTCGTTAGTAGAGGGTCATAGTGTCCTCTCTACTTTGGAGCAAAGAAGCACTGGGTCGCTCATGCTTCATATAGGCAGCGTTGTATGAAATAACTCCAAAGTAGGACCCTATTGAGATGTTAGCTATGGCGACCTCTCTATTCTATCTGGTAGTTATACTATAATGGGGAAAATGGGAACAATCAGTTTTACTTAACATCTATTCATCATAATACAAAATGAACAATTACTGATATGTCTTTTTGAAAATTTACCAAAACGTAAAAATAATGTAAAATCGCATATTTCTCAGTACCACTAAAAATGAAATGTATCAGGCTGGGAATTCAACTTTACGCTGCTAAACTTATTCCTGCCTTAGTAATAAAAGGGAAAAATGTAAAAAAAAAAACTGCAGAGGGGAAATAGCTGGTAGCTACAACACCATTCATCTAGCGAGTTGCGTGGCATGCGATGGTTTTTCCGTGCCTTTTTTTAAAACTGCATGTTTCTAATATGTAATTTTAATGTGATGTGAAGATATCATTAACAATAAAATATACGTGAAGCTATAGTCTGTATCCGAGCAGCACGGATATCACATGAGACCCAACATGACCCATTTATTCCTGGGGCACTAAAATGCTCTTCAAAGTAACGCCAGCTGCTTCTTAGCATGAAGGAAGAGATAACTTCAAAGAGGACTTAGTGCAGCCCCTCTAGGCAGATGTAAAGAGTTTCAACATCTGACATGAAAAAAGAAAAGAAACATTTATTTAGTAATATTGAAAAAGAGAAGAAGTACATAATAAAGGAGGATATCATTCATTGTTGACCGTGACTTTTCTGTATGACAGGGCAAAAAAAATCATCACGGGGCCAACGATCTCCATCACCTGCAATTCTCAATGTTTCTATTAAACAGAAACTCCAATAGACCAATGAAATCATAACCAATATCCACTAATATTTTCCCACATTATAACAATATCCTTCTATTACTCCTAAAGCATCCTCTAACTTGAGAAAAAAGTTTTCTTCACGCTAACATCCCGGGCCCTTGTGCCTAGTTAAGTGGCTCAGTCACAGATTTTTCACTGGTACCCAGGAACTTTAAGTTACACCTCTGATGGTTTCCATTCATTATGGAGCCATGACAACTCTGATGTGGTCAAACAGATCCCTAAGTATCCTCACAGATCACATTTATTTTGTAATGGGGTCAATCAAGTTTTCACCTGTGTTTTTGAAAGCAAATATAATGCCGCAGACCTCACTGTACTTGTCATAAAAATACTGGGACCTCTGGCAGAAAAAGAAAAAGGGTAGAAGTAGCCTAATCCGGCTTCTGTCTGTCATCTTCATCGTAGCATTTACTGTCAGCTCCGGCATCATATACCTTACCCACATGGAGCGGATTTGTTTCGTTTTTTCCGCAGCACTTCCAAAGAGTTTTTACAGCTTTTATGCAGCAAAATGAGCACGTTATGTGCTTATTTTGATGCGGATTTCACACATTCTACATTGAAATGGGTAAAATCTGCAGTGAATATCCTGAAGAGAATAAGCATGCAGCAGATTGGCAAATCCACAGCATGCTCTGATTTCCATGAGGAAAATGTTCAGCAGCATGTGGATGAGATCTTTTTTAAATCTCATACACTTGCTTAAAATAGTCTTCCACTGCAGATTTTCCAGAGCGGAAAATCTGCAACAAATCTGCTACGCCTGCAGGGGCATTAAGCAAAAGTAGTTTAATACAATATCTATCTATGTCTAATGTAGGTTGCAAAACACTTGACAGGTTGCAACCTACATCACAACCACTGGGTGGCCACACATAGACACATATAGCATAGACATCTTGTGACAGAGTATCGCGAAATCATGTTGGTCATCTCGCGCTATACAGTTCTGGATATGTTGAAATAAAATGAAAGGGAACTAAGGACACATCTGTAGGTGCTCTTTAAAAAAATTGCTAAATAGTGTTTTATATAAATCATGGCGGTTACTTAACAATTCAGAAAGCTACCAAACAAATATTCCATACTCAGCTAAATATAGATTTTTTAAAAATCACTAAATGCTTCTATAACTAAAGACTGACGCTGCCATATTATTACTTAGTGAGAGGTTTTAGTGGACGTAACAGGGATGTTAAGTGTATATTGATCGTAACACATTAATGGTGCTAAGTGAATCCTGGTCTATCTTTTATTTGCACGGGGCATTTTTGCTGCATAGAGTCATTACAGTAAATGGTACATAGACAAGGAAAGTGAAAAGAGATAAAACTTTGCTCTAAATATTCCTGTTTTTATAGCACAATGGACTGATATCGCCTAATGCAATTCTTTCTGGAATTAGATCATAAAAAGATGAATGAAAGATCACAACCATTTGTTTTTTGTTCATTTATTTGAAGCTGTGACTATTGCTTTTTTGCTAGACTAAAATACATCTAGGGAAGATACCTACATAAGTCTAACCCAGCAGAAAAAAACCCAAATGCTTCCATATGTGTCAGTTATTCGTACTGTGTTATGCTCCGTATCCGCAGCATAATACGGTGCAGCATAGTGGATGAGATTTTAACAAATCTCATCCACACGCTGCATAAATGGTAAGCAGAAAAAATGTACAGCAATTGACCTGTGGTGCGTTTTTTTTAATCTGCATGTCAATTGTTTTTGTGTAGTCGCTGCTTCTTTGTTGCGGGTTTTTCCCCTTTGAATTCATTGGGAGGTAAAACCCGCAACAAATAGCAGATGTTGCAATTTTTGCGGCTGAAAAGATCGCAACAAAAAAAATAAATCTTATATTTACCCAGAATTCTGTGCATCTTCGTCCAGCCCGGCCTCCAGGACTGATGTTTCACCCCATGTGACTGCTGCAGCCAGGGCCGCCATCAGGGGGGTATTACTGGTACTCCCGTCAGGGGCCCGGCCACATGGATGAAGTAAAAGGGGCCCGCCGGGCTGCCGTCGCCCCCCCCCCCTCGGACTGTTGCCCCCCCCTCGCAACGCTCACGGGCCCCCCCTCGCAACGCTCACGGGCCCCCCTCGCAACGCCCGCGGCACCCCCCTAGCGGCACCCCCCTAGCGACACCCCCCTAGCGACACTCCCCTAGCAACACTCGCGGCAGCCCCTGCATACCTGTTGTAGCTTCACTGGAGGGGAAGATGCAGCATGTGCTGAAGCTGCGTGTGGAGATCCCGCCCCCCAGCTCCTCTACACTGCTGACCGGACCTGCAGGCTGGTGAGTATGTTCCCCTATCCATCCTGCTTCCCATCCCCCTGACCCCATTTGTAGATTGTATAAAGTTGGTCAAAAAGTTTTTTGGTATTTTTTCATTTTCCTAGCGCTTTTTTGCCGCGATTTTCGTAATCGCGGCAAAAATGGCGCAGTTTTGCCGCGATTATATAAAAATCGCGGCAAAACCGCGTGATTTGTGCCGCAATTACGAAAATTGCATTAAAAAAAAGATACAAAACATGAAAAGTGCTGTTAGGCTATATTCTCACAGTGCGGTCAAGTCACGTTTTTTTGCAAAAATTGTGGCAAAAAAATGGGATTTCACCGCACTGTGTAACTAGACTAAGGCCTTATTCAGACGGCCGCATTCGGTCCGTGACATACGGAGCGTGTATCGGCTGTATCTCACAGGCTGAAAACAATTCATGGTGCCGGACTCCTAGCATCATAGTTATCAGTGTTGCTGGGAGTCCCTGCCTCTCTGCGGGAATACTGTCCCATACTGTAATGATGCTTTCAGTACGGGACCGGGGACAGTATTCCCACGGGAAGGGAGGGACTATGATCATAGATAACTGTGATGCTAGAAACCCGGCTCCCTGAACTGTGGTCGGTCCGGGAAATATGGCCGATACACGGTCCTTATATCACAGACCGAACATGGACATCTGAATAAGCCACTTACTTGCCTCCTATTTTTGGTGCGGATTGTGCACCGAAAATTCACTACAAATGACAATATAAGGCCTTATTCACACGAACGGGTTATACGTCCGTGATACTTATTACGTCGCACGGACTTATGTTAGTGAATGGGGCCGTTTAGACTGTCAGTGAATTTCACGCAGCGTGTGTGCGCTGTGTAAAACTCACGACATGTCATATACTTGCCCGTGTTTCGCGCAGCAGGCACCCATTGAAGTCATTGGGTGCGTGCAAATCGTGCACGGCACACGGAAGCACTTCCGGGTGACGCGCGTGATTTGCGCTACACAGGGCCGCCATCAGGGGGGTATTAGGGATACTAGTGTAGGGGGCACGGCCAAACTTAATTGAAAGGGGGGCCCGGCAACTGCCGCGACTTGCCTTTGGTAGAAAAAAACAGGCCCCTGCAATGGGGCCTGTTCTTTTCAGCAAAACAATGTCGTGAGCTGCGGGCCCCCCTCTCGTCAAACACCGCCGTGAGCTGCGGGCCCCCCTCTCATCACCGCCGCGAAACACCGCTTGCGCGCGCGCGAGCAACCGCAAGCTCGCACCCGCGCGCTCATGACCGCGCGAACGACCAGGCGCGCCGCCGAGAGGGAGGCGGTGCGCCCGCAACACAAGTCCGATCTACGGGGAAGGACAGCCACACAGGGACAGCGGCGCACAGTTTACTTACCTGCTGGCCCGCCTCCGACTCCGCCTCCTCGTCCTCCGGCTCCTCGTCCGACTCCGCCTCCTCGTCGTCCTCCTCGTCCGACTCCGCCTCGTCCTCCTTCTCCAGAGCGTAGCTGCGTAAGGAGAGGGGGAGGAGTGTCTAGTTGTTGCGCGGCGGCAGGAGTTCTACGATCCCCGCCATTTTCTGGAGCCTGGAGGTCAAGGACGACATCTGGACCGAAGACATCGCCTGAAGAGGACTGGAGTGGGAGCAGCTCTTCTGACACGGTGAGTAAAGTGTGTCAAAGTGCTGTTTATGTATGGCCCTGTTCACACAGAGTATTTTGCAGGCCGAAAAAATCTGCCTCAAAATTCCTTAAAGAATTTTGAGGCAGATTTTGACCTGCCCACACTATCTTGCCGCGTTCTTTGCTGCGTTTTTTGCCCGCTGCGATTGAGGACAGCAGACAAAAAATGCAGCGAAAAATGCATTTTCTGCCTCCCATTGATTTCGATGGGAGGTCAGAGGCGGAACCGCGGCAAGAAAGGACGTGCTGCTTTTCCTTTTTTCCGCGACTAGCTCCCATTGATTTCAGATTAAATCAATGGGAGGCGGTTTTGGAAGTTTTTTGGTGCTGATTCTGACGCAGTGTCCGAGTCAATATCAATGCCAAAAACTCTGTGAACTGGGCCTTATTGTTAGGGCTTATTCAGACGAACGTGTAATACATCCGTGCAACGTGGGTGATTTTCACGCGCCTCGCACGGACCTATGTTACTCTATGGGGCCGTGCAGACTGTCAGTGATTTTCACTCTGCTGCGACTGTGATACGCTGCGGATTTTCCACAATAAAATGTGTTGCATAAAATCTGCAGTGTTCATGCCTAGTGTGTTCCTACCCTAAGGCCGGATTTACACGAGCGTGTGCTTTTTGCGTGGCGTTTTGCGCATGCAAAAGGTCCATAACAGCTCCGTGTGTCAGCAGCGTATGATGCGTGATTTTTGCGCAGCCGCCATCATTATGACACTCTGTTTGGATGTTTGTAGCACGTGGTGCTTTTCTGTTTTCATTCATAGTTTATACGGCTGCGGAAGTGCTGGGCGTGATTTTCACGCACCCATTGACTTCAATGGGTGCGTGATGCGCGGACAATGCACAAATATCGGACATGTCGTGAGTTTTACGCAGCGGACACACGGACACACGCTGCGTGAAAATCACTGACAGTCTGCACGGCCCCATAGAGTAACATAGGTCCGTGCGAGGCGCGTGAAAATCACACACGTTGCACGGACGTATTACACGTTCATCTGAATAAGCCCTAACAATAAGGCCCAGTTCACAGAGTTTTTGGGCCTTGATATTGACTCGGACACTGCGTCAGAATCAGCACCAAAGAACTTCCAAAACCGCCTCCCATTGATTTAATCTGAAATCAATGGGAGCCAGTCGCGGAAAAAATAAAAAGCAGCACGTCCTTTCTTGCCGCGGTTCCGCCTCTGACCTCCCATCGAAATCAATGGGAGGCAGAAAATGCATTTTTCCCTGCGTTTTTTGTCTGCTGTCCTCAATCACCGCGGGCAAAAAACGCGGCAAGATAGTTTGGGCAGGTCAAAATCTGCCTCAAAATTCGGTGCGCAGTTCGCAGGTGCGCATGCGCGGGAGTTTGCGGGTGCGCGCAATCGGTCGCACGGGCGGCAGTGTTTGACGGCCCCCATGACGACCCCCATGCTACCCAGGGCCGCCATCAGGGGTGGTATTATGGGTACTGATGTGAGAGGCCCGGCCAAACCTAATTGAAAGGGGGGCCCGCAGCTCACGACATTCTTTTGGTGAAAAAAACAAGCCCCATTGCAGGGGCCTGTTTTTTTTTCTACCAAAGGCAAGTCGCGGCAGTTGCCGGGCCCCCCTTTCAATTAGGTTTGGCCGGGCCTCTCACATCAGTACCCATAATACCCCCCCTGATGGCGGCCCTGGGTACCATGATATGGTGCTGGACGGAGTACCGTTAACAGGCGGTGCCACGGTAGGGGGGCCCAGAAAATTTAGCTGTAGGGGGCCCTGAAATTCCTGATGGCGGCCCTGGCTGCAGCCAATAACAGGCTTCAGAAGTCACATGGGATGAAATGTCATCCCAGGACGCCGGCATGCAGGACGGCAGTGGGACGTGTCGCCATGGCTACGTAAGTATGAAACGTTTTGTTTTTTTAATGTGCAGTTTTCCACAGCAGATATTCTGGCCGAAAAACTGCACCACAATTGGGTGCGGTTTTTCAGATGGAATTCCCTGCGGCACCCAGGGCAGCATATCCGCCCTGTGTGAACATACCCTTATAGTATAAACAAACCGTACACAGGTTGAAAAAGTGATGTCATTGGTAATTGTTGGTGACATCATGCTATAGCTTTTCTCTACTGTATGTAATTAATATACATGCTGTTCCATTTACAAAGAAGACTAAAGTAGCTGAATCACATATAGAAAGTAGGAAACTATATACTGCATGCCTGTTGGGTTGAATATTGATGTTATGCGCCTCTTGTTCATCAGTGTATCATTTTTCATGATTTGTATGAGCTGCTTTATGTTTCATTAAATCATAACTGAATAGACACGAGATGAGATTGTTTATCCAATAATAACACATGGAAGTTTCTGCCAATTAATATTCCATGAAGTCGATCAGCAGACATTGGGGGAGATTTACAAAAAAAAGTGCAACGAATTTCTGTAGCAAATTGCGCTAAAATTATTGAGTTCATGTTGTGCGCCATATTTATTATGTGATTTAGACTTTATCTCAGCAGTTTAGAAAAGTATCTAGAAAAAGGGTTTAAATGGGTTTTCCGAGTTCATAAAAAACCTGGCGAAGGGGGGATTCAATAAAACAATAAAAGAGTCATTGCTTACCTGACAGATCCTGCAGTGTTCCAGCACAGCCACTCACATCCTCACTTCCAATGTTTGTTGACATGGCTTAAGCCATTGGTATACATTTGTGGAAAATATGTGTCGAACATGGCTACTAAATTGCGGTAATTATGCCATGTGCTCCATTTTTGGAAAACGTGCACAAAACCCGCCATTTTTGTCGACTTGTATATTCATGCGACCGATAATACTATTAATACATTTTCCCCATAGTCTTTTGACTACGACCTCAGGCTGCTGCTCAATATGTAGGACATAAGTTTCCATAAATGTTTGCCTGTAATCTGACTGATTTACAATGTAACATAGGTAAATATATATTCTCTCTGTGGCTTCTCTGCTATATATATATATATATATATATATATATATATATATATATATATCTCAATTTCTTACTCACATAAAGGGAGCAATTTTGATAACAGAAGAATGCTGCATGTATGAGTAAAGACTTACCCTTGTTTCTTTAAAGGTGAATGTATACTGAATTTGGAAAAATATTCTAACCTG
This sequence comes from Rhinoderma darwinii, assembly GCF_050947455.1. Classification (NCBI taxonomy): domain Eukaryota; kingdom Metazoa; phylum Chordata; class Amphibia; order Anura; family Rhinodermatidae; genus Rhinoderma; species Rhinoderma darwinii. The sequence continues at coordinate 33,403,446 of NC_134691.1, forward strand.
CCTATAACAACTCTTACTTGTCGATTATAACTAACATTAAAAGAGTTATCTTATCTAGACAATCCGTTCTTTCAATTAGGACCCACAGGTGATCGGCAGCCACTGCAGGAAAAATGTGGTGTTACATGGCGCCCCCTCACAAGAATGAAAGACCATGTTCTTTACCTGTGGTTCCCCATTTCTTGCCTTTCATGTTCTCAAAAATATGTCTACTGTAAAAATGTAATTGGAACACAGGGAGGAAGCTGGGGAAGGGGGATGCAGCTGCAGCTTTTCTCTTTCAGCATGTTTTGTAAAACTGCATGCTGTCAGAGGAGAAGGAAGCAGAAGTGGGAAGTGCATGGCACTAAGAAATGCATGGGGAGCAGGAAACGACACAAAAGTAAGGGCAAACATCCCACCGGAAATAACCGGTTACTCATAAAGCATGCAAGCAAAAGTTATATAAATACAAAAGCCTTGAAAAGGGATGGAAAAAGAGAAAAATATGCTGACATTTCCACAAAATATCTGGTTTCACTACATCTAATGTACATCTACAGCTCCCTACAGAGGGATTAGGATTATTTTTTTTTACATACACTTTAACCGCGTCCCGAAATTTAGCATAACTGCACGTCATAATCGGGAAGGGGTAATATGGAGCTAGCTCATGGGCTGAGCCTACTCCATACTCCGTGGCAGTTGGCTGTAACATACAGCTGACACTTTACTGTAACAGTTGGAATCGGAGATAACTCTGATCCCGACCATTTAACCACTTAGATGCCACAGTCAATAGTGACCACTGCAAATAAGACATTAGAAAGAGAGGGTCCCCCCTGTGCAACCCAATCGCGGGGTGCTGATGGTTGCCATGGACTAATGTCATGGGGGCCTAATGCCATTTTTCTGCTCCTATTAAGCCTTGCAAGAGGCAGGGTTTAACAGGAATTGGTAAATAGCACAATACACTACGATACATTGGTATTGCAGTGCATTCTACTAGCGATCAAACGTTCATTTGTTGAAGTCCCTTAGGGGAATTTAAAAAATAATAATAATTAAAAAATAATAATAAAAAACAAAAAAGTTAACATAATTGGTCCATAGAAGTCCAAAATATTAAAATATCATGTTACCCCGCCACATGAACGCATAGGATGAAATAAAGTTCACAATGACAGAATTGCAGATTTTTTTTTGGTCACCTCGCTTCTCCAAAAAATTGAATATAAAGTGATTACAAAAGTTTTATGTACTCCAAAATGGTACCAATAAATGCTACAGCTCTCATACTTTTCCATTGATGGAAAAATTTTAAAGTTATGGCTCTCAGAATATGGCAAAACCAATTTTTTTTCTTTAAATAATTGTTTTTTCTTAGTAAAAGTAGTACATCATAATAAAAATATATAAATTTGGTTTCTCCATAATCGTATTGACCTAAAGAATAACTTTAACATGTCATTTTCATGGCAAGGTGAATGTTTTAACAACAAAGCCCCAAAATGTATGGAGAAATGGCAGTTGTTCTCCAATACCACCAGACAGAATTTTATTCAGTGTCCCAATACTTTATATGGCACTTTAAATAGTGACATTAACAACTAAAACTCATCCCGCAAAAAGAGCCCTAATATGACTATGTGGACAGAAAGGTAAAAAAATGATGGCTTATGGTAGACAGAGAGAAAATAAACGAAAAAACTAAATATGGCTGCAGCGGCAAGAGGTTATAAAGGAGGTATCGGACATTTTTGGGATTGTATTTCATAAATAGGATTGGTTTATGTCACAATAGCCAAAACATTTTGCTTGCAGCCACACAGACTTCCATGAGAGGTTTATTTATCAGTGATACCTTGGTTATCACCTAAGTCGAAGATCCAGTTTTCTACCTTAATTATGTCTCTAAATCTCCAGGGCAAGGCAGAGTGGCTTGTTGGTGCTACCCTAGACACAAAGCCACCTTAGCTAAAACCCCTGCTATTTATCATGACAAGTTGTATTTTAGAAATATCCCATAACAATTCTTATATAAGCCAATCTGTTTCGAGAGGTAATATAATCAATGGCATTATCTTCTATAGAGTTCTATTGTGTAGATCTAATGCTCAAGTTTTTATGATAAATGAAACATAAGCTTCCAAATATGATGCTAAAGTTTTTAATTATTTACAAGTTGTTTTAACTTCATTTTTATCCTTTTTTAATCACGTTTATGCTCCTCGGTCTTGAGACCAGAATGAGCATCCATCAAAGTGTAGCATTAGGCAATTGCTTTTTTCCCTGTAAATAAATACAGCATAATTTAACTTTAACCCCTTAGTGACCAGCCCATTTTAGGCCCTAATGACCAAGCTATTTTATTTGTTTTTCTATACTCGCATTCAAAGAGCTATAGCTTTTTTATTTTTTCGTCTACATAGCTGTATGAGGACTTGTTTTTTGCGGGATTAGTTGTGCTTTTTAATAGCACCATTTTTGGGTACATATAATTTTTATATTAACCTTTTTGGGGGGGATTATAAAAAAAAACTGAAATTCCGCCATTGTTCTATGCGTTTTTAAATTGACGCCGTTCACTATGCGACGTAAATAACATGTTACCTTTATTCTATGGGTCGGTACGATTACGGCGATACCACATATGTGGAGGTTTTTTTATGTTTTACGACTTTTGCACAATAAAAACACTTTTGAACTAAAATTATTTGCTTTTGCATCGTCGCTTTCCAAGAGCCGTAATTTTTTTATTTTTCCATCAATGTAGTGATTTTTTGGGCTTGTTTTCTGCGGGACAAGACATAGTTTTGAATGGTACTGTTTTGGGGTGCATGGGACTTATTGATTCATTTTTATTATGACTTTTTTGGGGGGCAATGGAAAAAAAATTCAATTTCGCCATGGTTTTTTGCGTTTTTTTTTTACGGTGTTCACTTTGCGGTTTAAATTACATATTAACTTTATTAATGGAGTAATTACGGTCGCGGCGATACCACATATGTGTACTTTTTTTTTTTTACACTTTTACTAAATAAAACCACTTTTTATGGAAAAAAAATGGTTTTATTTATTTTTTTTACTTTACTTTACTTTTTATTAATAATATTTATTTCACTTTGATGACTTATTTTATTAGTCCCACTAGGGGACTTTACTGTGCGACATTCCGATCGCTGCTATAATGCTTTGGTATACTTCGTATACCAGAGCATTATTGCCTGTCAGTGTAAATCTGACAGGCAATCTGTTAGGACGTGCCTCCGGCGCGTCCTAACAGGCATATGTCCAGGGCAGACCTGGGGGCTTTTATCAGGCCCCCGGCTGCCATGACACCCCATCGGAGACCCGCGATTGCATTCGCGGGCCGCCGATGGGTGACAGAGGGAGCGCACTCCCTCTGTAAACAAAGTTAAATGCCGCGGTCGCTATTGACAGCGGCATTTAATGGGTTAAACTGCCGCGATCGAAGTAAACTTCGATCGCGGGCGTTGGAGCAGGAGCTCAGCTGTCATCAGACAGCAGAGCCCTGGCTCCTGCCTGCACGGGAGACCCATGCAGGACTTAGACTAGGCTGACGTGAAAAGGCGTCAGCCTAGCCTAAAGCCCATTAGTGACTCACGTGAAAAGGCGTATTGGTGGTCACTAAGGGGTTAACAGTTTGGAAGTAATTTTTAGCAGAGAAATCTCTGTCTATTAGAGATAGTCCGTTGGAACTAAGCAGTATATATCAGATACATAAAGACACTTTGAAAAATGATGAAATAACCAAGTGTCCTGCTAGGAAAGTCACTCTTCTTAAAATTTGGTAAATTATTTGCTAAAACAATGAAGTGCAAAGAGAGATTAAGTCTCTGCTCACAGTAGCATTGTTTGCTTTCTGTCAGGGGTTCGGGTATTTTTTACATCAGGAATAGCCTAGTCTGTAGCAATATTTTGCCTAAAAGGCTATGTACACCTTTGAAAACAATAAAAAAAAAAAAAAATGTGTTTCAGTGTGATTGGTCCAACTTTGTAATTACATTTTATTAAAAATTATTTTTCATTTTTCAGATACATCTGCTTTGTATCCTGTATACAGAGCAGCTATATCTAGCGCTGAAACCTGTATCTGTTAGGTCAGCGGGACTGATGGGTTCAGTGTCAGCGGGTCCTGGGTGTCTCTGACACTCAGGATTGAGCTGTTACCAATCACATCTAAGTTCATAACATAGAAGTGATCGATATACAGGTGGAGCCTTCGTGGACCTGCTCACACTGAACCTGTCAGTCCCGCTGACCTGATGGATTCAGGTCTCAGCACACGACACAGCTTCTCAGTATACAGGATACAAAGCAGTTGTATCTGAAAAAGTAAAAATAATTTTTAATAAAATGAAATTACAATGTTGCACCAAAGGTGTACATAGCCAGTAAAATATACTGACTTCAAAAATACTGAACCCTCAATGGAAATCTTACTGAACAAATAATAAGGCAATAAGATTAGTCAGGGTTTGTTGACGAACGTTCAAAGAGGGATTTAGCATAGCTTTCATGGCTCCACTATGAACAGAAGCCATGACTCTAGTGTGAAAAGACCCTTAAAGGGGTTGTCCAATTTAGTAAAATTATTTTCATATGCCCCATAAGTGAATTATGAGTTAATATAGTAGGGTCCTCTGTTCAGGATCCGCTTCTCTTGGCCTGTGTGGAGAGCGATTACACAAAGCATCCCTCACTCTGGAGGACCTGTCAAGTCTGGTATTTCATAGGCAGACCATTGATTTTAATGGAAACTGTGTAATGCTTAATTTCCCCTGTGGTGGCACTGCAGGAAATTGAACACGTACTGCGGGGCTTCCCCACAGATTACAGCTGATCACTGGGGTCCCAGTAGGGGTGCACTTTGTGATCTGATTATTGTCAAGAGACCTGGCTAACAAGTAGGGATTTTCCAAAGCGGACGACCTCATTAAAAGTACAAAAGAACTGATAGTGGATTGTTTGTAATATATATTTTTTTGCATCTATTTAATTTGAGCTAATTCACATTTTGACTAAGTATTAGAATTGTATTAAATAATGTAAGTCATATTACTCTTAACCTATTCCCATTTTGCGCTGTTAGACCTTATTCACACGAGCAAATTTCATGTCCGTGTTACGCGCGTTAAAACAACGGACGTCACACGGACCTATGCGATTTAATGGGGCCATTCAGACATTCAGTGTTTTTCACGCAGCGTGTGTCTCCGCTGCGTGACACTCACTGCATGTCCTATACTTGTGCGTTTTTTCCCCATCACGCACCCATTAGTGTCAATGGGTACGTGAAAATTACGAACAGCACACAGACGCACATCCGTGTGCCATGCGTTTTTCACGCAACAGTTGCTTAAGAATTGATGAGGAAAAAAACACCTTGTTCAGTTTATTTTGCTGACGTAAAAAACGCGTGACATACGGATGACATACGCGCGTAAAAAACACAGACAAGCACCGTACACGGATGTTACATGGATGTTACACGGAACTGCAACGCAGGAAAAACGCTGTGTTTTTTACACCCGCAAAACGGACACTTTCGTGTGAATAAGGCCTGAATATATGAACGGCTTAATACTCAGCATCAAACATTTATGGTACTGTGATAATGCAGGCACAACACCCAAGGGTGTCATGAGATTGAAAGCTGCCACACTACGGCAACATTTAATCTGTGAGATTAAATGAACAATAAAAATCAACTCCACCATAAACCCCTATGGGGTTGTCCTTGGATTGTGCTGGTTTGGGCATACCTGGGGGATGACTGTGCATTTTATGTGGCTATAATGCATTTCAATATCTAGATATTCCAAAGCAATATGTAAAAAAGAAAAATCAAAAGAAAAATTCCCTATGTACAGTAGGACTTTAACCCCTTCCCGCAAATCGGCGTTACTGTACGTCCTTTTTATCGGCTCGTTCCCGCAAATGGGCGTACAGTAACGTCCTGAGGATGAAGCAGGCACAGGAGCTGTGCGCGCTTCATCCTCAGCGGGTGTCGGCTGTAATATACAGCTGACATCCCGCTGCAACGGCGGCGATCACTGTTATGTCCGATCGCCGCCATTTAACCCCTCAAATGCCGCTGTCAATAGCGACAGCGGCATTTAAGTGATTGATACAGAGGGAGGGTGCTCCCTCTGTACCCCGTTGGCCCCCCGCGAAAAATCGCGGGTTTCTGATGGTTGCAATGGCAACCAGGAAGCCTAGCAATGGCTTCCTGGTTGTCCAGTACGGGAGCCTATTAGGTCCTGCCCGAGGCAGGACGTAATAGGCTCAACTGTCAGTTATAAAATGACAGTTATAATACACTGCACTACATCAGTACATACAGAAGTAGTGCAGTGTATTGTGCAGGGGATCAGAAGATCAGATCTTCCAGTCCCCTAGTATGTGTAAAATAAAAAGTAAAAAAAAAGGTTAAAAAAAGTTTTAGATAAATAAATAAATACAAGTTTTATGTAATAAAAACAATAATCATCTTGTGTCCCTGATCAAGTCCTTTATAATTAGAAAAAAATGGAAAAAAAGACAAAAACTAGACATAATAGGTATCGCCGCGTTCGTATCGGCGTGACCTATAAAAATATAATATTATTTATCCCACACGGTGAACACCGTAAAAAAAATACCATAAAAAACAATGTCAGAATTTCCTTTTTTGGTCACGTTGTTTCCAATAAAATGGAATAAAAAGTGATCAAAAAGTCGCATGTACCCAAACTTGGTACCAATAAAAACGACAGTGTGTCACGCAACAAACAAGCCCTCACAAAGCTCCGTCGACATAAAAATAAAAAAGTTATGGCTCTCAGGATATGGTGACACTAAAACATTTTATTTATAAAAAGGGTTTTTATTGTGTAAAAGTAGTAAAACATATAAAAACTATATAAATTTGGTATTGCCATAATCGTATCAAACCGCAGAATAAAGCAAACATGTTGTTTATGCAGCACAGAGAACGCCGTTAAAAATTGATTAAAAAAAAACAGCGAGAGAATTTCTGTTTTTTGGTCTCCAAAAAATTGAATAAAAACTGATCACATTATCACATTTACCCCAAAATGATACTAATAAAAACGACAGCTCATCACATGAAAATCAAGCGCTCACACAGCTCGTCAACGGAAAAATAAAAAGTTATGACTCTTGGAACGCAATAATGCAAAACGACGGCCCAGACTAATTTATATGTGCAGCAGGTCTTCACCTAAAACCCCACGTCATCATTTGCAGCCCCCATTTGTAGACCCTGTAAATGCAGCGGAATCTATGAAATTTTGGGGTCTGTGCTACATATGGGGCTAGTGAAGAAGTCAAAGATTAGACAATGCTGGAGTGCGGATATTTTGTACAATACCACGGACACCCTTTAGAAGTGCGACTCCGACACCCAAAAATCCGGCCTGTGCATGAAGGATTGGTTGAAAGCGTACGTCACTATCCATGGATCATTCATTTTATTATTCATTCTCCCCATTATTACATCATCCTATTATGACCTGATGTACTCCGCCCAGCTTACATATACCCTGATGTACTCCTCACAGCTTACATATACCCTGATGTACTCCACATAGCTTACATATACCCTGATGTACTCCGCCCAGCTTACATATACCCTGATGTACTCCACATAGCTTACATATACCCTGATGTACTCTGCACACATTACATATACCCTGATGTACTCCACATAGCTTACATATACCCTGATGTACTCCACATAGCTTACATATACCCTGATGTACTCCGCCCAGCTTACATATACCCTGATGTACTCCACATAGCTTACATATACCCTGATGTACTCTGCACACATTACATATACCCTGATGTACTCCGCCCAGTTTACATATACCCTGATGTACTCCGCCCAGCTTACATATACCCTGATGTACCCCTCACATATTGCATATACCCAGATGTACTCCGCCCAGCTTACATATACCCTAATGTACTCCTCACATATTACATATACCCTGATGTACTCCGCCCAGCTTACATATACCCTGATGCACTCCGCCCAGCTTACATATACCCTGATACACTCCACCCAGCTAACATATACCCTGATGCACTCCGCCCAGTTTACATATGCCCCCATATTATAAGCTGAAACACCAGTAAAATACTAAACAAAACTACTACCAAGCAAAATCTGCGCTCCAAAAGCCAAATGGAGCTCCTTCTGGGCCTGGCAGTGTGCCCAAACAGCAGTTAATGACCACATATGGGGTATTACTGTACTCTGGAGAACCCCTTAACAATAATTTATGGGGTGTGTGTCTACGGTGGTACAAGCTGGGCACAACACATTGGGCACTGAAATAGCATATATGTGGAAAATGGCAATTTTAAATCTGCAACATCCACTGTGCACTAATTTCTACAAAACCTTTGGGGTTAAAATGCTCACTACACTTCTAGATGAATTCCTTGAGGGGTGTAGTTTCCCAAATGGGGTCACTTTTCGGGGGTTTTCACTGTACTGGTACCTCAGCGCAATGCAACATGGAGTAAAAAAGAAATTTTGTAAAATCTCCACTCCAAAAACGAAATTGCGCTTTTTCCCTTTAGACTCTTGCTGTATGTCCAAATAGCAGTTTACAACCACATATGGGGTACTTCCCTATTCAGGAGAAATTTTGTCACACATTTTGGGGTGTCTTTTCTCCTGTATTGCTTGTGTAAATGAAAAATTATGTGCTAAATCTATAGGTTATTGTAAAAAAAAATTTTTTTCATTTTCACGCCCCAATTCTAATAAAATCTATAAAACACCTGAGGGCTCAAAATGCTCACTACACCTCTAATTTAATTCTTTGATAGGTATAGTCTCCAAAATGGGATCACACCTGAGGAATTTCTACTGTACTGGTACTTCAGGGGCTCTGCAAATGCGACATGGCCCCCGGAAACCAATTCAGCAAAATCTGAGCTGCAAAATCCAAATGGTGCTCCGTCCCCTCTGAGCCCTGCCGTGGGTCCAAACAGCAGTTTATTACCACATATGGGGTATTGCCGTAATCAGGAGAAATTGCTTTACAAATGTTGAGGTGCTTTTTCTCCTTTATTCCTTATAAAAATTAGAAAATTCTATGTTTTTTTCAGAAAAAAAGTCTATTTTCATCTTCACAGACTAATTCTAATAAATTCAGCAAAAAACCTGTGGGGTCAAAATGCCAACTATACCACTAGAAAAATTCCTTGGGGGGCATAGTTTCCAAAATTGAGTCACTTTTGGGGGGTTTCCCCTGTTTACGTCCCTCCAGGGCATTGCAAACACGACACGGCACCGAAAAATATTCCAGTAAAATCAGTGCTCCAAAATCCAAATGGCTCTCCTTCCCTTCTGAGCACTGCCGTGGGTCCAAGCAGCAGTTTATTACCACATGTGGGGTATTTCCGTAATCGGGAGAAGTAGCTTTACAAGTTTTGGGGTGCTTTTTCTCTTTTATTCCTTGCAAAAATTCGAAAATTCTAAGTTTTTCCACAATAAAAGTAGATTTTCATTTTCACAGACTAATTTGAATAAATTTAGCAGAAAATCTGTGGGGTCAAAATGCTAACTATACCCCTAGATAAATTCCCTGACGGGTGTAGTTTCAAAAATGGGGTCACTTTTGGGGGTTTCCACTGTTTTGGCACCACAAGACCTCTTCAAACCTGACATGGTGCCTAAAATATATTCTAAAAAATGGAGGCCCCAAAATCCTCTAGGTGCTCCTTTGCTTCTGAGGCCTGTGTTTCAGTCCATTATCACACTAGGGCCACATGTGGGATATTTCTAAAAACTGCAGAATCTGGGCAATAAATATTGAGTTCATTTCTCAGGTAAAACCTTCTGTGTTACAGAAAAAAATGTATTACAAATGAATTTTGTAAAAAAAAATGAAATTTGTAAATTTCACCTCTACTTTCCTTCAATGCCTGTGATACGCCTAAAGGGTTGAAACACTTTCTGAATGCTGTTTTGAATACTTTGAGGGGTGAAGTTTTCAAAATGGGGTGTTTTATGGGGGTTTCTAATATATAAGGCCCTCAAAACCACTTCAGAACTGAACTCGTCCCTGAAAAAAATAGCCTTTTGAAATGTTCTTAAAAATATGAGAAATTGCTGCTAAAGTTCTAAGCCTTGTAACGTCCTAGAAAAATAAAAGGATGTTCAAAAAACGATGCAAATATAAAGTAGACATATGGGAAATGTTAATTAGTAACTATTTTGTGTGGTATTACTATCTGTTTTACAAGCAGATACATTTAAAATTAGAAAAATCATAATTTCTTCAAATTTTCTCTAAATTTTGGTGTTTTTCACAAATAAGCAATAAATTTATCGACCAAATTTTTTCGCTAACCTAAAGTACAATATGTCACGAGAAAACAATCTCATAATCGCTTGGATAGGTAAAAGCATTCCAGAGTTATTACCACATAAAGTGACACATGTCAGATTTGAAAAAATGGCTCTGGTCCTGAAGGCCAAAAATAGCTTGGTCTTGAAGGGGTTAAAAAAAAAAAAAGTTTAATAAAGTAAACATAAAAAGAGTTACAAACTTATTAAAGAAAAATATTACAATAATTTTAAACGTTTTGTTTTTTATCAAACAACAGTCAGAAAGCATATAAACATTTAGTATATTCATAATCACATCACATTTTTTCTTTTTCATCAGAGGTATATGTCAAAGGTCTCCCGGTGTGTAAACCTCTGATGGAAGGGTGCAACGTATCTCACTCAGTGCTACCTAAAGCGCTGTGCCCGGAAAACGTCTGACAGGAGTTTTGCAATGTTGGTTCCCCAGCCGGAGCATCGGTAGTGCTCTAGCCAGTGAACTCCAGACACCACCCGCACGGCGATCCTATCTCCCGCGACCACAAAAACTTTAAAGCAACCAAAGTCCCAAGCTACCTTCCCTGCCCAGGAAAGCTACGTCCCAACTAATAGTTGCAGTCTCAGGGGATAGGGCTGCCGAGTGGACAAGCAGCTCAGCCTCTGCTGCGTCAGGAAACTCCAGCGATAACTGTCCATATGTGGACAGTAATCACTTTGGAGTTTCCTGACACATAAGTTTAATAGAGGACTATGATGGATGTCACACAGTGGCATCCATCACACATAGGCCCAATGTTAAAAAAAAAAAAAACATATACTGTGCAGTATACTTTTCTGCCTTGCGGGCTCCGGCAGGGTGGTAGAGCGGAAAAAGGTATACTGACAAAGCAATCAGACGGAGGTTGCTCCCGGCCACCCAACTATTGCTTCCCACCACCCAACTTTCTCACATTAATGAGGCCGTGCTGCAGTTCCTTCAACAGTGAGTGGCCAAGGTACCGCTGTGCAGGGAAAAACAGTAAAGGGGATGCTGTGGCCCCTTCATTCTCAGGATCAGTGGGGGTCAAGGGGCCAGACTTCCACTGCTTATAAAGTGATCTTAGTTATATGACATTGATTTTATCTCAAAATTGTGCGTTTTTTTTTACATGGTCCCTGGACTCTTCCGTGTATTACAGTACATGTATATGGTTTACAAATTTCACACTCACCCCATGAAATTGTTACATTAAAATGTACATCATCACAACTAAAAAATATTTTAATAGCAAAAACAGGAATAATAAATAATTGGATGACATGCACAACCAATGAAATGAGCACATTTTGTAATAGATCCCTAATTAGTTTTGAATAATGTTGTAAATAAATCCACTGTCATATTGTAAAGCAGATGGCATTAACAAACTTTGCTGCATTTCATGCATATTGAAAGGATAATGTGAGTTTCAATTTTATTTAGTAATCCCTTATGAATTTTCCTGTAGAAAAAACATCACAATAATTTGCATATTTACATAGCAATCAAAGTAAATATGTGACAAAACAGAAAAACAGAAAGACAGATATAATAATATTGTAAATGTTAGCTTCAATATTTAATACAATGAGCTATTACCCCAAGCAAAGGGAGAGAAAATGTGCTAGCCAGCCGAAAATCCAATCTGTTCACGAGGAAACCAAGAACTGTCTGGACCTCTACAGACTAACAAACTATTTCCGATGCCAGGATTTACAATGATTTCCTTCTATCATTGGAGCCTGCGGAATAGATATAAAAGACCCTGCCAGAGATATACTGTTTTCTTTTTTCAAATCGTTTCTCCATTTTATTAAAAAAACCTGGTCATCATTGGTCATTTTATGTGTTGTTTTAATCCAAACCGAGAAACTGAATTGTGAAACATTTCAATGTATTTATTTCACAAACAATAAAAAAATTCTAAAACTTTCTACCCAACAAAAAGATTGACTATACTTCTTGCTGAATATAAAAATTAGGTTCATATCAACACTTCTAATCCCTTTGGACATTCAAGACACAGCAATTTTTTCACCACATTCCGAGAGTGATATTTTTTTTACATTTTCCTGTTGAAGTAAGCTTTCTGAGGTTTTTTTTTTTGGACAAGTATTTTTTATGACACCATTTTGGGTACATATAATTTATTGATTAACTTTTGTTCTTTTTTGGAGGGATGGAAAAAAAAACAGCAACTCTACTATAATTGTGGGATGTTTACACCAGTCACAGTAAAAAAAAATAAAAAATGTATCTTTAAGTCGTTCCAAATGTGGCTGTACCAAATATGTATTGTTTTTAATTTACTATTTTTTCCCAATAAATTTTAATTAACTTTTCATTTATATATATACGTATATATATAGTTTTTTTTTTTGTTTTGTTTCTTATATTACACATTACATTACTAATAAATACTAACAAAATAAGATAAGAAAATTATGATTATGTTGACTTTTTTTAATCTAGCCCTTGACTGTGTTCTATCTGCTACATGTGAAATCTTCATTTTGAGCCATGGGTTATAGAGGACCCATGTCCTCAAGATTGGTGGGGGTACCAGTCCAGCGGTAACAGCCCCACTGATCAAACATGTGTAGTAGATCCTATCATATTCCATAAATGTATATAGTAGAAAAAGCTTACCACGATCCCTTCCCCCGGTACATTTTACGTAGCAAATGCCTATTTTATTACACAAACAGTGCATAAATCTGTGTGCGCTCGCTGCTGGCCTGCTTCTTGCTTTGCTGCCCTGTGTACATGGACTACACTGTAAATACAATGTACAGAGGATATGGGAGTAGGGTGAGGAACTAAGGGCCACATTCAGCCCAAGGCCGCCAATTGCTCATTATAATTGTAAAGCCAGAGACTAGGCTACCTTTATTGTTGAACTTTCTACCATTCTGGCAGACTTGTGCCGTTTAACAAGGAGAAAGAAACGTATAGACAACAGTTGTGGCATAATGAAAAAGATTAAATGATTAATATGTGCGATCGGTGGGAATTGTTAACTAATTCACATTAAAAGGATAATTGTAACACATTAAAATATGACTATATCACTCTCTCTGCCTATGGAGAATAACACAAAAAAGATGAGTCAGTCTTGTATGAAAACAATGAAAACATAAACTCCAATCATATAATTAAAAACATATTAGTGATTTTACCTAGTGATTAGTGCTTAATTAGAAGAGGGGATCTAACACCATAGATATTCTCCATAGAGGGCACATGTTGAGCTGGCCTTAAGAAAAAATCAGAATAAATGTATTTCAGTCTTTTACGATTACCCATGTGCATTGAAAATAATTTTAAAAATGTGATTGGAGCAAATGAGACACATGTTTGTAGAGATGAGGGCTTCCTCAAACTTATCTAATGGGAAGGATGTTTTCTGTATGTCTTTGCAATTTGTGAATTGTCTATGACATAATATGTGTATTTTCTCTACATTAATCAGCTGTAATTTGTGGTTGACTCAGCAGCCATTGTTCAATTCCCCTGCAGCACCACCACAGGGTAAACTAAGTATTACATTATGTTCATCAGTGAAATCAGCGAGTGATCCTGTATGGACATGCTGTGTCCTCCAGAGTGAAAGATGCTATTTGTAGCAGCTTTCCACTCTAGCCTATTGATGTAGGTCCTGAATGAGTGACTCCCTTCTATTTACTCAGAATGCTCTAATAGGGAATTTAAAAAGGTTTTACCTAAAACAACCTTTTAATGAAGTCTTAATTAAATTTAGAAAATTCGTATACAACTGTTCTAAGGTTTACTCTATGACTTTATAGCCAATTAGATTGTAATCATGTTATTGTGCTCAACATTAGTGATGTCATAGGGCAACATTATTACAGGTGACAGATCACACCTATACGTTCAAGCTTATGTACTGTCTGCTAGTCCTATGTGCATAGGTATCACTTTGTGCAGTTTATGAGTAATGTAGCAAATATAGGTCATCTGCTAATATAACCCCTGTCTGCAAAATCACTGAAAAAGGAGACATTTTCTGGACTATGTGCACCTTTGAAATTATTTTTTTTTTAAATAAATCAATGTTATATGTTTTTAAACATATTGTAAAGGATCTGCCAGGCACAGCTTCTTTATCAACGTCCATAGGTAATCAGTCTGCACCTGCTTCTATGTCTGTGAGACTGACTCCATCTTCCACCACTCAGGATGGCAGGCTTAGGAGTGGGAGAGCCTATCGCAGCCTGGCCAGACGGAGCTAGCTCCCGCCCTCTGTCTATTTATACCTGCCTTTCCTGTTCCTCCTTGCTTGTGAATCTTCTCTGTTGGTTTCCTGGCCCTGCTGCAGCTTCTGATCTATTTGTCCCTGCTTCGTATTGACCCTGGCTTGTTGACTACTCTCCTGCTCTGCATTTGGTACCTCGTGCTCTCCTGGTTTTACTCGGCTTGTTCACTACTCTCCTGCTCTGCGTCTGGCACCTCGTACTCTCCTGGTTTGACTCGGCTCATTTACTACTCTTGTTGCTCACGGTGTTGCCGTGGGCAACTGCCCCGTTTCCCTTAGGTTCTGTGTTCCCTTGTCTGTTTGTCTGTCATTCACTTATTGAGTGTAGGGACCGTCGCCCAGTTGTACCCCGTCGCCTAGGGCGGGTCGTTGCAAGTAGGCAGGGACTGAGTGGCGGGTAGATTAGGGCTCACTTGTCTGTTTCCCTACCCCCATCATTACATATTCACAAGCCAATATACCTAGTCTACCCTGGTCCCCGACACTACTATGGACCCCCTTGAGACCCTGGCTCAGCAAATGCAGGGTCTCTCCCTACAGGTCCAGGCCCTTGCTCAGAGGGTCAACCAGCCTGATGCTACCATGGTAGTGCCCCTCACCTCACCTCTTGAACCCCACCTCAAGTTGCCTGACCGGTTCTCAGGGGACCGGAAGACTTTTCTCTCCTTTCGGGAGAGTTGTAGGCTCTATTTTCGCTTAAAGCCCCACTCCTCAGGTTCTGAGAGCCAGCGGGTGGGTATAATTATGTCCCGGCTCCTGGAGGTGACCCAAGAATGGGCCTTCTCCTTGGCTCCTGACGCCTTTAACTTTCCTCCGTTGATCTTTTCTTTTCTGCTCTCGGACTCATTTATGACGACACTGACAGGACTGCCTTTGCCGAGAGCCAGCTGGTGACCTTATGTCAGGGTAAGAGACCTGTTGAGGAGTATTGTTCTGACTTTAGGAAGTGGTGCGTAGCTTCTCGGTGGAATGACCCTGCCTTAAGGTGCCAGTTTAGGTTGGGCCTGTCGAACGCCCTGAAAGACCTGCTAGTTAGCTACCCCTCTTCTGACTCCCTAGACCAGGTTATGGCTTTAGCGGTATGACTTGACCGACGTCTCAGGGAACGACGACTTGAACGTCTTGGTGTTTTCTCCTCTGACTCCCCCATGATGCCTCCCGAGGTTCCATTGCTTCGTTCTTCCACGGAAGACTCGGAGGTACCTATGCAACTCGGGGCCTCCGTGTCCCCCCAACAACGTAGAGAGTTCCGCAGGAAAAATGGTCTCTGCTTCTACTGTGGGGATGACAAGCATCAAGTGAACAACTGTCCTGGGCATAAGAATAAGCAGCCGGAGGAACTCCGCGCCTAAGTGATCATCGGGGAGGTCACTTGGGCGCACAGGTATTTCCCGTAAATATGAAACGTAATAAAATCTTGCTTCCCTTTCAGGTCTCTTTTGGTGGTAGGTCTGCTACCGGCAGTGCCTTCGTGGATTCAGGGTCTTCTGCTAATATCATGTCTGTGGAATTTGCTATGTCTCTAGCTATGCCTTTGATTGATCTGCCTAAACCTGTCCCGGTAGTGGGTATCGACTCCACTCCTCTTGCTAATGGTTATTTTACACAGCATACCCCTGTTTTTGAACTCCTTGTTGGCTCCATGCATTTGGAGCAGTGCTCTGTACTGTTAATGCAGGGATTATCGTCCGATTTGGTTTTAGGCCTTCCCTGGTTGCAGTTGCATAATCCCACGTTTGAATGGAATACTGGGGATCTTACCAAATGGGGTAATGAATGCTTGACGTCATGTTTTTCTGTTAATTCTATTTCTCCCCCTGAGGAGGTGAACACTCTACCTGAGTTTATTCAGGACTTCGCTGATGTTTTCTCTAAGGAGGCCTCCGAAGTGTTACCCCCTCATAGAGAATACGATTGCACTATCGATTTGGTACCAGGAGCTAAGCTCCCTAAGGGTAGGATATTTAATCTCTCTTGTCCCGAACGTGAAGCCATGAGAGACTATATCCAGGAATGCCTGGACAAGGGTTACATTCGCCCCTCTACTTCTCCGGTAGGTGCTGGCTTCTTCTTCGTTGGGAAGAAGGATGGTGGTCTTAGGCCATGCATTGACTACCGAAACTTGAATAAGGTCACTGTGAGGAACCAGTCTCCCCTTCCTTTGATTCCTGATCTCTTTAATCAGGTTCAGGGGGCCCAATGGTTCTCTAAGTTTGATCTACGGGGGGCTTATAACCTTATCCGCATCAAAGAGGGGGATGAGTGGAAGACTGCGTTTAACACGCCCGAAGGTCATTTCGAATACCTCGTCATGCCCTTTGGGTTGTGTAATGCTTCCACGGTCTTACAGAATTTCATAAATTAGATTTTAAGGGACTACCTGGGGGTATTTCTTGTAGTGTACCTTGATGACATACTTGTGTTTTCCAAGGACTGGTCCTCCCACATTGTGCATGTCAGGAAGGTGCTCCAGGTCCTTCGGGAAAACAAACTGTTTGCGAAGACCGAAAAATGTGTGTTTGGGGTGCAGGAGATACCATTTTTGGGTCAAATCCTCACTCCTCATGAATTCCGCATGGATCCCGCCAAGGTCCAGGCTGTGGCGGAATGGGTCCAACCTGCCTCCCTGAAGGCGTTACAGTGCTTCCTGGGGTTCGCTAATTATTACAGGAGATTTATTGCTAACTTCTCGGTCATCGCTAAGCCTCTTATGGATCTCACTCGCAAAGGTGCTGATCTCCTCCACTGGCCTCCTGAGGCTGTCCAGGTTTTTGAGGTCTTTAAGAAGTGCTTTATCTCAGCCCCGGTGCTGCTTCAGCCCAACCAAATGGAGCCGTTTATCGTGGAGGTTGACACGTCCGAGGTGGGAGTGGGGGCTGTCTTGTCCCAGGGTACAAGGTCCCTCACCCATCTCCGTCCCTGTGCCTACTTCTCCAGGAAGTTTTCGCCCACTGAGAGTAACTATGATATTGGCAACCGCGAACTCTTAGCGATTAAATGGGCATTTGAAGAGTGGCGCCACTTCCTGGAGGGGGCTAGGCACCAGGTAACGGTCCTTACCGACCACAAGAACCTGGTTTTCCTAGAATCTGCCCGGAGGCTAAACCCGAGACAAGCTCGATGGGCGTTATTTTTTAACAGATTCAACTTTTTGGTTACCTATAGGGCTGGGTCTAAAAATATTAAGGCTGATGCACTGTCGCATAGCTTCATGGCCAGCCCTCCTTCGGAGGAAGATCCTGCTTGTATTTTGCCTCCAAGTATAATCATTTCCTCTATTGATTCTGATTTAGTCTCTGAGATTGCGGCTGATCAAGGTTCAGCTCCCGGGAACCTTCCTGAGGACAAGCTGTTTGTTCCCCTGCAATTCCGGCTAAGGGTACTTAGGGAAAATCATGACTCCGCACTATCTGGTCATCCAGGCATCCTGGGTACCAAGCACCTCATTGCCAGAAACTATTGGTGGCCTGGGTTTTCTAAAGACGTTAAGGCCTACGTCGCCGCTTGTGAAGTTTGTGCTAGGTCCAAGACTCCCAGGTCCCGACCAGCGGGCTTACTACGTTCTTTGCCCATTCCCCAGAGACCTTGGACTCATATCTCCTTGGATTTTATCACCGATTTGCCTCCATCTCAAGGCAAGTCGGTGGTGTGGGTTGTAGTAGACCGCTTCAGTAAGATGTGCCACTTTGTGCCCCTCAAGAAACTACCCAATGCTAAGACGTTAGCTACCTTGTTTATCAAACACATCCTGCGTCTCCATGGGGTCCCTGTCAATATTGTTTCTGACATAGGGGTACAATTTGTTTCATTGTTTTGGAGAGCCTTCTGTAAAAAGTTGGAGATT
Source organism: Rhinoderma darwinii (assembly GCF_050947455.1). Lineage (NCBI taxonomy): Eukaryota > Metazoa > Chordata > Amphibia > Anura > Rhinodermatidae > Rhinoderma > Rhinoderma darwinii. Next base: position 33,421,942 of record NC_134691.1, read on the forward strand.
GATCTGTCCTTCTCCTCTGCCTTCCATCCTGAAACTAATGGCCAAACTGATCAGTCTCTAGAACAATATTTAAGGTGTTTTATCTCTGACTGTCAATATGATTGGGTCTCATTCATTCCCCTCGCCGAATTTTCCCTTAATAACCGGGTCAGTAACTCGTCTTGGGTCTCCCCCTTTTTCTGTAATTTTGGGTTTAACCCACGGTTTTCCTCCGTTTCACCTGGTAGTTCCAACAATCCCGAGGTAGAAGTCGTTCATCGGGAACTGTGCACAGTCTGGGCCCAGGTTCAGAAGAACCTAAAGGCATCCCAGAGCATACAAAAAACTCAGGCAGATAGAAGACGTTCTGCTAACCCCTTGTTTATGGTAGGGGATCTGGTGTGGCTATCGTCAAAAAATTTGCGCCTGAAAGTCCCGTCCAAGAAGTTTGCTCCTCGGTTTATAGGGCCGTACAAGGTCATTGAAGTCCTCAATCCTGTCTCCTTCCGACTGGAGTTGCCCCCATCTTTTCGAGTACACGACGTGTTTCATGCCTCCCTCCTTAAACGCTGCTCCCCGTCCTTGGCTCCCTCAAGGAAACCTCCGGTCCCTGTTCTCACCCCTGAGGGGGTAGAATTCGAGGTGGCCAAGATTGTGGACAGCAGGATGGTCCAAGGCTCCCTCCAGTACCTGGTCCATTGGAGAGGATACGGGCCTGAGGAGAGGACGTCGGTTCCCGCCCGGGATGTTCATGCTGGGATATTGGTCAGGAGGTTCCACCTTCGTTTCCCCAATAAACCAGGTCCACTTAGAAAGGGTCCGGTGGCCCCTCTTAAAAGGGGGGGTACTGTAAAGGATCTGCCAGGCACAGCTTCTTTATCAACGCCCATAGGTAATCAGTCTGCACCTGCTTCTATGTCTGTGAGACTGACTCCATCTTCCACCACTCAGGATGGCAGGCTTAGGAGTGGGAGAGCCTATCGCAGCCTGGCCAGACGGAGCTAGCTCCCGCCCTCATTCTATTTATACCTGCATTTCCTGTTCCTCCTTGCTTGTGAATCTTCTCTGTTGGTTTCCTGGCCCTGCTGCAGCTTCTGATCTATTTGTCCCTGCTTCATATTGACCCTGGCTTGTTGACTACTCTCCTGCTCTGCGTTTGGTAACTCGTGCTCTCCTGGTTTTACTCGGCTTGTTCACTACTCTCCTGCTCTGCGTTTGGCACCTCGTACTCTCCTGGTTTGACTCGGCTCATTTACTACTCTTGTTGCTCACGGTGTTGCCGTGGGCAACTGCCCCGTTTCCCTTAGGTTCTGTGTTCCCTTGTCTGTTTGTCTGTCGTTCACTTATTGAGTGTAGGGACCGTCGCCCAGTTGTACCCCGTCGCCTAGGGCGGGTCGTTGCAAGTAGGCAGGGACTGAGTGGCGGGTAGATTAGGGCTCACTTGTCTGTTTCCCTACCCCCATCATTACACATATAACATTTACATTTTGTTTTTTCTTTCGTTTTTTTTACTTTTTTAAAATACAGCTTCTATGTATCCTGTATACATAGAAGCTGTATCGTTCTGTCTGAGTAGAGTCCATCAGTTTAGCTGAACAGATGGCTCATATGAAAGCTTGTCCTGTGTGTCTCTGATACACAGGATCCAGCTATTAATGATCACATCTCAGTTCATAACTTAGCTGGATCCTATGTGTCAGAGACACGCAGGACCCGATCTCGGCCGAGCCATCATGTCAGCTGAACTGATGGAATTGGCTTTGTCACAGCGTCTCTGCACACAAAGAAACTGTATCTTAAAAAGTAAAAAAAAAAATTTAAAGACTCAATTTAAAGCTTGCTCAAATACACATAAAACATTATTGAATTGAAAAAGAAATCCTTTCAAAGGTGTACAAGAGCTGCAATGTTAACATTTTAGGCACCCTTTGCACCGCTCATGATTTCATAAAAGGGAGGTATGGCGGGAGGAGAGCTCTCACTTAAGAATTTTGGTAATAAAGACATTAGGAAAAACAGTGGTCCGTAATAAACTTAACATACTACTATATAAAACTTGGCTATATTTAGCTTTAATGAGCATTTGTAAAGAGCTAACTTCCTTAAGGTTTGTGGGTATTTAAGGATAGGTCTATTTCATAGCAAATATTTACCCCTGTGTATGCAAAAGTACATTGATTTATGAGGATTTTAATCTCTTGCTGAACTTGATTTAATAATTTAGCTTTAAAAATATGTCTTACTTGAGCAAATAAATCATTGACAAGTTAATTAATTAAACTAATTAGGAACAGCAAACCCATTTTGATACTCTAGTTTCTCCGGTTTCCCATTGGAACCCATCATGTGTTGCCAAGAAAATCCAATTCTTTAGAATTACTTAACATCTTCAACTCCACTGACAGACAGATATGTTTTACTCTTACATCTGGTTGTTAATGCAATTGTTTGTAATCACTTGTTATCGTATGATTCCGATTATTTAGTATACATATACTGTATACCCATATAGCTTTCTATTGTACAATCGGCATAGAGCTCCTTGTGAACACCTTCTGACTTAATCCAAGCCCTGGTTATTACTCACCTTTATTACTGTTGCTTGTTTCTAATTTGTTATCAAACCAAACTGAGCTCTTTGATGGTAAAAGGATCTTCAGTTGTGGCCCTTCCTTTTAACAAGACTATTTAGCACCTATACCCTGGAATTACCTCTGACCATCAACCAAATTTTTCTGGCTTTGTTTTTGTAACAGCAGATTTTAACATGGTTTTCGGTGCAGAAACCGTGCAATATTCAGTGCTAAGTACATGTGAAAACTGATTAAAAACAGTTTCTCATTCATTTTAATTGGAAACCAAAATTTTCTGCACGCGAGTTGAAAGCCGTGTCACGGGAAAGAAGAAGTGACATGTCACTTCTTGGCACCGTTTACAAGCGTACTCTACCACTAAAACCATGCCATGCAGCCACTTGCAGAACCGCAAAAGGTGAAGCTGCAAATCTGCAGCAGAAATTTTGAGGGTCAGCTTCGGATTTCTTTTTTTTATTGTCAGCCAAATTTAAATTGGATTTTGTTACATGAAAATCTTCCATGTGAATATGACCTTATTATAGGTCAGGTTTACACATGCAGTTTTAATGCACTTTTTGGTGCAGTTTTTGACTTTATGAGCCAAACATAAGAGGAGTAGATACAAAAGAAAAAAAAAATTATCAATATTTTCCTTATACCTTTCTTTCCTTCTGAATCCACTTCTGCCTTTGATCATTGATCATATTCGGTATTGTCTAGCTAAAATTGAAAAAACTAAATCTGTGGAAATGTTTTTTTTTTCTTTTACTAGTATTACCTTCAAAATAATCTATTGTCAGAAAATGATCTATTGTATAGATCAAATTGTATATATGTTTTGTTTTCATATTCGTAGCATATTTTTTTTTATGCTACTATCTATGATAAAAAAAAGGTCCTGAAATATTATTATTTTTTCCACTGGCCACTGAGTCTTCACAATAGCCACGCTTGCTGTCACTTTCAGATTGTGCTGTGTACATTGGTGGTAAAGTTAGCAGTCATTTCATCATCAGGACTGATTACAATGAAAAGTAACACCATTATAAAACTGGAGGCAGATAACACAGGAACCACCATTGAGAATAAATGATGAGGAATGCTCAGTCTCTTTGTCCCTCTTGCACTGTATCCTCTGCACATGTCACAGAGCATGCTCACAACATTTTTCTATACTTGTCAATAGGCAATTTCTGGCTAAGTTTTCATATGTCCAGGTTCCTGGAGGCAGATAACACAGAATCATATCATTATCAATAGATAATTGACACATTTCAGCTCCTTCACCCCTCCTTATCTAGTGAGTACTTCACATGACTTAGAGCATGCTCACAACACTGTCCAATGTACTGTAAGTCAATGTAAGTCAATTAATAATATATTGTCTTACAATTCTCATGTCTAGATGCCTTCTGAAAAGCAAATCTCTGTGAGTGTTATTCATAGGTCAGCCAAGAAGGCTGTCCCCATATTGATGTAAAGAAAAGAAAAGCAAAAAATATGCAATCAAGAAATAGTATAGTGGGAAAAAAAATTATGTTTTGTTATATATTTTTGATTAGTAAGAAAAAAAAGTGATTTATTTTCTTTAAGCATGGTTGGCTAAAAGCAGGACAAGTGCAGAATAGGAGCTTTAAAGACCTTATAATGTAAGTGAAGATTATCATAATGGTTTTCAGTGGTTGAATGATTATAATAAAATAATAGAATACTAATTATATGTCTTGCCACAATCCTTTATTTTCATGAATCCTTTAAAAGTGACCTCTAAAATTGGAGCTGTGACAGTCTCTGTGACATGTTAATTTATGAGGTGGACACTATTTTAAATACAAACTTAAATTTTTTTCCTACAAATTACAATCAAACATTAAATAAGATTGATGGATTTGAAAGCCAAACCTCACTCAAAACCTTAAAATTCAGCTATATATCCCACTAACGGTCCCGGAATGCAGAGATATTAGGGGTGATTTAGAAAGATCTTCGCATGTGTCACCTGTTGGTCCCTGGTGCTTAAAGAGGTTGTCCAGTCTCAGGATAGGCCATCATTATCTGATCGGTCGGGGATCGACTACTTGCACTACTCAGCTGATTTGAAAGGGCCGCAGCGCTCGTACACACTTGTAGCAGCGGTTCACAGTATTACAATCTGTTCACTTCAATGGGAGAAGGCTGTAATTCTGTGAACTCCCGCTACAAGTGTGTCAGCGATTCACAGTGTGAGCAGTAAAGGGAATGAAGGGTAAGCATTGCTTGTACGAGTGCTGCGGAACCTTCCAAACAGCTGATCGGCAGTGGGGTGCCGGGAGTTGGACCCCGATCAATGAGCTATTGATGGCCTATCCTAAGGATAGGCCATCAATTTCTTAGGACTGTACAACCCCTTTAATTTTTATTCTCTAATAATAAAGCTCCTTTCAATTATTTAAGTTAGACTGTAAGTTTTGCCCCACTAATAATTTGTTTTCTTTTTCAGTAAAAACTTGTGGGTCTAATCTCCAAGGTCCAAGTGGCACATTTACGTCGCCTAACTTTCCATTTCAATATGACAGTAATGCCCAGTGTGTCTGGGTGATCACTGCAGAAAATTCTAACAAGGCAAGTAATTTTTATCTATCTATCTATCTATCTATCTATCTATCTATCTATCTATCTATCTATCTATCTATCTATCTATCTATCTATCTATCTATCTATCTATCTATCTATCTATCTCATATCTATCTATCTATCTATCTATCTATCTATCTATCTATCTATCTATCTATCTATCTATCTATCTATCTATCTATCTATCTATCTATCTATCTCTCATATCTATCTATCTATCTATCTATCTATCTATCTATCTATCTATCTATCTCATATCTATCTATCTATCTATCTATCTATCTATCTATCTATCTATCTATCTATGTCATATCTAACTATATATATCATATATATCTGTCTATTAAGTAACCGTACCATATGTTGACCAAATACATTAGTCTCAATAACAGTATTATCACACAGTGTTTAAATAATGGCAACATAAATGACAAAATGACAGCTCTACAATGTCTAAATAAAACTGCTATACAGTTATCATTAAGATCTATGGTGATCACAAGTCCATGGTTCAAGGCCATCTGTGGCCGTCCCTACAGCACGGGTGGACAATTTGCCCTATAGGACCATATCGGTCACACATCTCTAAGACTGGTCCTGGCTAATTTAAATGGTTTGTCCATGATTAGAAAAACATGGTTGTTTTTTTATTCAAAATGAGGTGCCACACCTGTCCGAATGTTCTGTGCAGTGTTTCTACTTAGCCCTGTTCACTTCAATGGAGCCAAGCTGTAATACCAGACACAACCCATGAACAGGGGTAGCGCTGTTTCTAGAAGACAGCATCCATGTTCCTCTAATGTTCAACAAATCCCTTAATAAATCATAGATCCCAGAGAACATAGCACTGAATATTAATGCAGGGATTTACTGAATGTCCAAGAGCAGAACCAGTCACTATTGAAATGAAATTTAAGGGTGAAGTTTAATGACATAAAATAATAAAATCAATTTTTCTACCAGAATACCAATCCAATCGTGTCGGCAGAATAATATTCTTTGTATAACCTATCAAGACGAGTGGGAGAAAATAAGTTACTGAGTGTATTTCTGGTTCTGAAAAAAAGCTGTTCATTTTCAAGCACTTTCAGTCATTGCCCTGACAGACAAAAAAATAATTCTTTACTTCACTAGCCCTGACTACATTACTACTGTAGACAAAAATATCAATCGTATGTGACTGGAATCGCACTCAGAATAAAAAAAACAAAGAACATTTTTGTAAACCTATGACCAGTTTCACTCTGATGCGTATTAGGGTCCGAGTTATGGGCGAGTACCCCTATGATGATTTAATTTCAGTTCGGTAGAGTAATGGGCCTTTGGCCATTGCAGGCATAACACAGACCCAAAGATGTGGCCGTATTATGGCCTTGTGGATCCAACCTACATGGCTTCAATTATTTGACAACTTATTGGGATGATAAATATTGCATAATTTTTTATTTTTGGAATGTTCGGATTTGATCTATTTTCTCAGTTGATTTGTGTATTTTATTTAGTGCTCTCTAAATAAATGCCAATCCTTGATCTCCTTCTAAAGTCCCTCTTGTATGATACAAAAAATACAGTAACCATGGCAGCCAATTAGATTTATTTTATAGTGAGTTACGAACATTCATCCAGTCATGTGGATTACAATCCTCCTAAGCCACTTCAGCCATGTTTTTAATACGCTCTCATTGATACGGAATTCTCTGAAGAGCAAAAGACTTGTTGGATCCTGCTGCAATATTCCCATCCTAAATGTTATGGGAATAAGAACATCTCGTAGTTTAGTGCGAGTGGCATGAATATTACCAAAGGCCATGCATTTCAATAATAGGTGCCCTCAGGGAAGTTTATCATCCAGTCAATTTTTTAATAGCTTACATTGATAGTGTGGAACTTATAGGAGACAGGTTTTCATGGATGATAAACTCAATCCCTGAGTGGCAGAGGGACAATAGTTAATTTACATGTTGTACGCTAAAGGCTCGGCAATAGTTCTCCTCCGGACTGTAAAGGCCCATTTACACTTTGCAATTATCGGGCAGACAAGCATTCATAGAACACTCATTGCCGATAATTGCCCCGTGTAAACAGGGCAGCGATCAGCAGATGAACTAGCAAACGCTCGATCATCTGCTGAACGTATTATTTAAAAAAACTGAAAAAATATAGTTGTCGGCAGCGCATCTCTCTGTAAACAGGAAGAAGCGCTGCCAACATGATAATAACATATGGGGATGAGTGATCGGAGCTCGTTGCACCGGCCAAAATTGTAATAGTGCCTTAAGGGTGTGCACGGACTCAATACTATGACACATAGATTCACTACAAGTCAGTTTTGAGAAGCTGTAGACAAGCCTCGTGCCCCAGTATGGTTTCTCTCTGAGGAGCAATATTCTCCATTAAAAGCCATAGCTTTGTAATACTGCATGGAGTAGAACATTACATTTCTTCTTCTCATAGATTCCATATCAATTTACCGTATGCATCTGTTTAAATAGGAGGCACATTGAGGTTCAATATTGACCATGGGCACCTAATCTGTAATACGGCCCACCAGAGTAGCAGAAAATCCTCAGGTGGGCCCAGGATCTGACAAAATAATGGCACACAAAGGTACAACAGATGACAAGCCCATTGTGTGCTACATTGGAGTTAATAACTAACCACTTGGGTCTATATCTTATGGGATGATTCACAAATATCCCATCTTATTGATGATCTGTCCTGTGTGCGCAATGATAACAATAAAGATTGTGATGCAGTTAAAGCTAGATGTGCACATGTTCTGCATAAATGTAGGGTGGGTCCTAGGATGGAGTGTCTGAGGGTCTAAATGTAGGGTGAGCCCTCAGAATCATCCATTAGTGGACCCAAAGTACTACAGTCCAACAGTGGCCCTAAATGGGTTTCATTTTCACCTAATGCCCTTTGTGTGTGGCATTGGAGATTAACCCCATGTACCCTTATAAACGTTATACTGTGTGACCGTTGTCAATCACACTCTCAACCTAAAAAAGTGGGCAAAATTACAATTTATATAGATAAAACAAATTCTGTGATCCTTCTAAGCTCTTAAAAACCTGGAGTAGGACAAATAGAACACTCTGGCAGAATTCGGTTTTCACTACATTGCTTTCAGCATTTGATATTTGATATTAAAGCAGGTATTAAAAACCGTTCATTAAATTCCCCACAGAGCCTTGCAGTGAGGCTGAAATTAAACATGACTTTTACAATATTGCTCAAATTCCTAAAGCTCTTGGTGCAATTGAGTGAACTCATGTATCATTAGTGCTTTCTTTCAGGCATAGGGCTATGTCTAAAAACATGAAATTGGTCATTTCTACCAGGTACTTGTCACAAAAGTTAAGAAAATGTAATGCCGGTAATATTATTATTTTTTTATTTGTAAAAGCAATGTTCCTTTCAGTTCATCTGTGATATATCTGATAAAATAAACAGCATAGATTACCTAAACATCTATTATGTTATGATGGTAATTATAAAGAATAGGTCATTTATGGACATCGTGCACTGGGGTGTCTGTGAAAGCCATCTGGGAATACTTACTTAGAATAGTGTTTCATATGCCAGTCTTAATCGAGACTTTATTGGAGTAAAATCAGCCAAATTGATTAAACTTGATGCATCTCTAGCTGTCTGTATATCCGAAATTTATATTTACACCTGCTTTCAGCAAGCGTGGATTTGAGCTCTAATATTTGCCAATTTCTGGAGTAAATTATAGTAAATTTGTCCATTTTTTTTTACGGAGGCAATCCCCACCCACCTAACCACAGCCATTTTTCTCACCACTTTTCAAAAAAGTCAAACATTTTAACACATATATGATGTATCAAAATTTGTGACTTTTCTATGCCAAAAAAAAATGGTTTACACTAGCTGTGATAGATTTCCAGCAGCAAAACTAAAATGAAAGCTAGCACAATATACGATAGATATTATATATCATGTCAATTTACCATGTAAAACAGCGTATCCTGTATATTTATTAAAGCTTATAGAGTCCTGTAAATAAATAAAGTATCCAGATTATACATATTACTGCATGGTCTATTTAAAGGGGACCTGTCACTAGATCATATAAGTTGAACCGGTTTATTTACCTGAATAGCTCTGAGTAAGTATCACTGCCTATATGAACGATTAAAATGGAATTTTATTGTAGACATCAAAGACTAAAAATGGGCTGAATAGCCAAAGAAACTATTGGAGACGTAAGCAGGGCGACCATACAGGCACACGTTGTTGACGTCACCTGAACGAGGCGAGCCCCCGGATGCACAGTGAAGCCGCGGGTGAGAGGAAACAAAGCATCCCTAGTAACCAGGGATCATTAGGCGGCCATGTGGACAAGCTGGTGGACAATTGCTGGCAATAGGTAGAGTGAGAAAGACACTTAAACATGAAAAGGAGCTCCATCATCATGATAATGTAGATTGAAGAAATATAGCAGAGAACCACTAGGAGGCTACTCCGCTGTACATTGGGGAGTAGCCTCCTAGTGGTTCTCTGCTATATTTCTTCAAGGGGTGCTGAAATGCGTTGGGACACAGTTCTAGTTGCATGGATGACCAGGTGTATATATCATAACTTAAAAGGGGGAGAATTCTTTAGGCATTTGGAGGTGTACACAGACAAATACAATATCCACTTGCACCCCCCGACTGGTCACCGTGCTTACGCCTCTAATAGTTTCTTTGGCTATTCAGCCCATTTTTAGTCTTGGATGTCTACAATAAAATTCAATTTTAATCGTTCATATAGGCAGTGATACTTACTTTGAACACAAGTGAACGTATATCTATTATTATCAATACAACGTCAGTTGTGTAGTGTTAACCTGAATAGCTCTGACTCCCTAATTCCAGCACTGGTTTTATTTTCTGCAACCCCCCGTTCCAGAGATATGACCCGCTGCTGTGTTGGCTTTTTATGTGCTAATTTTCTGTAGTTAGCCAACAGGGCGTGAACTAGCCTTAAGCTGTCTCGCTGATTGGTCAGCATCAGAGGCCAGGAAGTTAGCTCCACCCTGTTGGCTAACTATAGCAAATTAGCATAGAGGGAGCCAACACAACAGTGGATTATATCTCTAGAACGGGATGGGGGTGTCAAGAAAAAAAAAATGCTGGAATCAGGGAGACAACGCTATTCAGGTCAGTTAACCAGTTCAACTTGTATGACCTACTGACAGGTCCTCTTTAAATGTATTCTAATGCAACATAATAACATAGAGAAAAGGCACAAGTCCATCTAGTTCAGCCATCTATCCTCCAAATTACCCAAAATAAAAAAAACCTTGACCATTCTTTGACAAAAATTTCCTTCAAGATCAATTTCTTCTCTTTCTTGCTCGGTTGTCCATCTGTCTTTGAGATCTCCAGCACAATAAAGAGCTCCTATTTTGCTATGGGATCCCCTTCCTCTATGTACACCCCTGAAATGTGGTGTATTATGATATTAGCTTGAAAATCAAACTGATGATTTTTGTTTTTATTCAGTATGAATTGTATTAAACACTATAAACGAAAAATTCAGTAGCCATGAAAAACACTCCTGCACTGTTCTGTAGATTAACCAGGACCCTATGTAAATAAATAGGTTCAATTGAGCAACGTCAATGTATTGTGCATCACTATTTATATAAGAACTAAAATTAAAAAAAGTTGCCTAGACCGGTACTTGCTGAAGATCTCAACGACTATGATATTATTGTACATTAAATAATATTAACAATCCATTCAGAAGGAAGTTAGTGGAGCTTTGACCACATGGTGCCTCCTCATTCTGCTGCCACTGTTTATTACTTAGATTTTATGTTTCACAAGATGAACACAGCATTAAAGAAGAAACTCAAATTCTGTAACATATTGGTTAAAATAAAAACAGGAATTTTATGAACAATTATAAACTATATTGACTAGAGTTATTCATTCAAGGTGCATATGAATTACTGTTTTTCATTTTGGAATTTTGGAATTTTTTTATTGTGTATATATTGGGATATTTATTATAAGATTTAGAATGCAATAACTACTGTAAATACTTTTCCTTTAGGTAATTCAAATAAATTTTGAAGAATTTGATCTGGAAATAGGCTATGATACTCTGACCATAGGGGATGGAGGAGAGGTTGGTGATCCAAAAACAGTTTTGCACCAGTAAGTGTCAATTCAACTTGGAGTTTTCACAGAATTTGAGGTCCACGTGTTTATTATACGCTTTATTTTGTGCAAGTGTTTATGTATACTGTAGCCAAATTTTTTTTTTTATCTACTTTTAGCACCTAGGGCACATGCCCCACCAGTCCCAACATAACTATATTCCTGCTCTCCCTCATATTTATTCATATAATCCATTATACATCTTTTATATATATATATATATATATATATATACATATATATACATACATACATATATACACATATATATATATATATATATATATATATATATATATATATATATATATACATACATACATTAGACATAACATTAAAGCCACTGAGCAGACATAACATTAAAACCACTAAAAGGCAAATGAGTAACATTGATTGTCTCGTTACAGCGGCGCCTGTCAATCAGTGGGATATAGTAGGCATCAAGTGAACAGTCAGTACTTGCCGTTAATGTCTAGTAAGCAGAAAAAATGGACAAGCATAATTGTGATGGCTAGACAACTGGGTTAGAGCATCTCCAAAATAGCAGGCCTTGTGGGGTGTTTCCAGTATAGTACCTACAAAAAGATTTCCAGTGACAGGATCATGAGCGTCCAAGGCTCATTGGTGCGCATGTGTAACGTGGGCTAGCCTGCCTGGTCCGATTCCAAAGAAGAGCTACTGTAGCACATGCTGAAGCGGTTAATGCTGGTTATGATAGAAAAATGCCAGATCACACATGGCATCGCAGATGGCTTTTTTTGGGGCTTCATAGATGCAGACTGTTTAGAGCTCCCATGCTGACCACTGTCCACCACTAGAAGTGAATATATGGTTTGATGAGTCAATTTTTTTCTACATTATGTGGACGGCCAGGCCACTTACCTGGGAAAGAAATGGCAACAGGATGCACTATGGGAAGAAGACCCAATGGTGGAGGCAGTGTGATGCTCTGGGCAATGTTCTGCTTACAAATCTTTGGTCCTGACATTCATGTGGATGTTACTTTGACAAGTACCAGCTACTTAAACATTGTTGCAGACCAAGCACCCCCTTCATCACAATGTTATTCCCTAATAACAGTGTCCTTTTTCGAGAGAATAATGCATCCTGCCACACTGCAAAAATTGTTCAGGAATGGTTTGAGTAACATGGCAAAGGGTTCAAGGTGTTGACTTGTCCTCCAAATTCTCCAGATCTCAATCTGATTGAGCATCTGTGGAATGTGCTAGAAAACAGGTCCGATCCATGGAGGCCGCACCTCACAACTTACAGGACTTAAAGAATCTGCTGCTAACATCTTGGTGCCAGATACTGCAGAACACCTTTAGAGGTCTTGTGGAGTCCGTATCTCAATGGGTCAGAGCTGTTTTGACGGCATTAGGGAGATCTACACAATATAAGTAAGGTGATTTTAATGTTATGGTTGATGGGTTTATATGTATGTATTTCCTTAAAATCATGGCTGGATCCAATAAGTGAGATACATTTCAAAGGAAATATTCCGTTTTTAGTTGGGCAAATCTCGCAAGATATTATGTACTTATCAGGCTTTTCTGCTTTTTGAAATGTATGATGCCCTATGTACCTACACATTAAATCTATCTCAGATTGTAATATCTAGTAACAAACCCAGGTAAGCAGATATTGGGTCATACAGGTTTAGTTAATATTAGGGCAAAAACTGAAATGTTATGTTTAATCAGAGATTTACTTTAAATTTGTCATTTCCATCCTATGAAAATGGTTCCATTCAGTAAATACCAAAATAAAGTATTTAGTGTACCTTAACTTCCACAGCTGATACATCTCATTTTACTTAACTTCTCATTTTACTATAGGTTATCTGGAAGCTTTGTTCCAGACTTAATTGTAAGCATTAACAATCAGATGTGGTTACATCTACAAACTGATGACAGTATTGGATCAATTGGATTTAAGGTGAACTACAAAGGTAAGAAACTCACAAATGACCATTACATTTATGTATCTATTGTTACATGAATGGTAACACTATTGGTGCCATTTTGTAGTGTACATAGAGGTTGTTACTTCCCTTTTATAACACAGAAGTGATTGTCGAGGTTAGAGCTCATATCTGGATGGAACCCGGTTTTAGGCCAGAAACTATTTCAATTCTGCTCTTACAGTATTCAATCATGGCCCAAGATCAGAACTTCAGGATAAATAACCCCAAAAAATAATTCCTAATACTGCATTTTCAGGTATGCCACTTGTACACCTGTTAAAATACTTTTTCAGGGCTGGAGTCCCCAGCCAGAGTGCTTGCGATGTTCTGCCCGGGAACTCTGACACTGTAGCTCCTGACATCACTTTTCATATATGGACAGAGACGTCAGGAGCTTTCCCGGGTTCAATGCTTTAGAGGGGCTTGGGTGACTATAATATTTTTTTGTAATATTATGGCATATAGCTAGGATATGCCATTCCATTATGACCAATCTTGAAAATTAAGGGATCAAGCAACCTTTTTCAAATCTCCTGCACAGCAATTCTTCGCAAACCCGCTTTGCAGGGAACTTCAACACATCTCCATTAAAATGCACAGTGGGAGGCCGTGAGTGTCATTGAGTATAACTTATGTAGTGCAGCAGACTGATTCCCTGGATCACCTGGAAGTCAAAACCCCACTGATCAGGCAGTGATAGCATATCCTAGCGATATATGTCATCACTTTCTATGATGGGAAAGCTGGTTTAACCACTATTACTGTAAAGAATCCTTCCCTATATTGAAGATGGAACCTCCTTAACTTAACACAAACATGATGGGAATAAACTTTCTGTCTTGCTGTTAACCTCAAGTCTATCAAAACTGTTGTTTCAACTTACATAGATGAGAGAATATGAAACAAATAAAAGTAAATCATAAATATATGAAACGGAGACAGATTCTTCCTGATCTTACCCGCTGTTCTTGCTTGAGATTTTACACTCGAGTTCTTGAGTTATTTTTCTACTCCTCTACTCCTGAGCCTTATGTGATCCCTGAGCATATTTAAAGATTTCAATCATATTGCCACTTGACCTTCTCTCCTAGAGAGTATACATATAACATTTCTCAAGTCTTTCTTGATATGCTTCCTCCCATACCTGGCTTGATTTATATTGACTCTTGCCACCAGCGAATAAATTCTGTCATCTCTAATGAAGACTGTTGTTTTATAAGCTTCAAGATGTAACTTGAAGTTACTGGGTCCAGCGCAAAATGTGTAATTTATAATACTGGTGTATTCCTTTATGTCAGAGGGGCCGTCGGGCCTGTGTGCAACTGTAACCCTTGTACCCCTACAAAGCTACACCCCAGTTTCTTTCTTGTTAGCACATGTCACACCATAGACTTACTGCAAGGTGAATACTTTGTTGCAATTTTCAGTAGAACAACTCTTACTGAGTGCTGTGATATTAGTTTGTTTATTTCTGTTACTTTTTCTTCATCCACAAAGCATTGAAAAAGGAGAATTGATGTACCTGAGATGCTGATTCCGGCAATTCGCCGATTCACTAACCTTTAGAATACACTAGGGGAATTAATTTGCAGAGTTTTTGCTCTACTTCATTGACAGCGATTCACTAACTCAGCTAAGTGATTCATCCATTGTGTACTTATTGTGGACAGATCAGGAATCAATTTGTAAATCTGCAAATCAAGCGTATTGATTCCCTCATTTCTGCCTAAAAAGCTTCTCCGCAGTTGTCTGCTGCTGCTCACCTCTACCCTATGCAGTGAAAAGACCCACATCCAAATGCGATTTTCTGTAAATTTGATATTGATAGTCTATTTTTAGGCTTACGCCTCATCCGCCTAGTCGTTTACCAGGCACATCGCCATGTAGTTGTGCCGGGTACTGCAGCTCAGTTCCATTCAAGTGAATAGGACTGAGCTGCAGCACCAGGCACAGGCACTACAACAAATCGACTGCGCTGTACTTGGTAAAAAATGAAGGGGTTCTGACAAACGCCACAACACCTTCATACAGCTGATCGGTGGGTGTGACATGAGATGGACCCCCACCGATCTGATGGCCTATACTAGGGATAGGCCATCAATAGTGAACCCCTAAAATGAATGTCTACTTTTTAACATCATGTTATTTTTAGGTCCAACATTTAGTGCTGATTTATTTTATAATATATCTTTATAGGGGTCAGAGGTCTGTTCTTCTAATCCTTAAGTCCTCTGCTGACCTTAAAGGGGATTTCCCACTAAGAACGTTTATCCCCTAGGTGAGGAATGCATTATCGATGGGGACCCCACTGCTGGGACCCGCATCGATCACTAGGGGGTATCATGACTATTGCTCCTCCTTTCTGCACGATTAAAGTTAGGAGGAGTTTGAATGCATGCGCCCTGCCGCTCTATTCACTGTCTATGGGGTTGATGGAGAGATACAAGTACACAGGCAGATACGCTGTATAAAAGTATGCAGCGTATCCGACCTAGAACCCACAAGGAATTCCAGACGAAAAACTGCACCAAATTGAGGTGCAGATTTTTGGCTGGAATCTTCACTGTGGAAAACAGAGATGGAAAAAAAAAGCCAATGCTTACCTCACTGACGTTGCCATAGCGATGCGTCCCTCTGTTCTTTGTGCATTCCAGTCTCCTGTGATGAAACTGCAGCCCATGACATTTTTTCTGATTTGCGATTTTGTGGCGGAACAGCAGATTTTCTGGTGCAAAAATCGCAACATTTGCTATTTGCTCCAGGTTTTACCTATCCATTAAAAACCTGCAACAATAGTTTAGTGATTCTGCAGCATAAATTGACGTGATGCGGATTTTAAAAAAAACGCATCGCAGGTCAATTTATGAACGTTTTCTTAGCGGATTTTTTTTGCTGTGTGTGGATGAGATTTGTTGAAATCTCTTCCACTTTGCTGCTACTGTAATACACTGTGGAATTTCCATAGTAAAATTAGTTGCGGAAAATCCGCAGCTAATCAGCCAATTGTGAACATACCCTAACACAGTCATTTACACTGCTGGCAGCCACCACTAGGTAGAGCTCAGGTGATCCATTATATATATATATGTATGCAGTAAAGTCCGAAATTAAATTAATTAAAACAAATTTTAATTTAAAAAATAAAATGGTATTCAAGGGTGAAAATTGATTTTAAGATTTTTTTTTAAAGAAATATATCTTAAAAAGAGGCTATTTTTTACATCCTACATATCTATCAAGAAGAGGTGTCAGCAACCTTCGGCGCTCCAGCTGTTGTGAAACAACAACTAAACAGCCAAAGACTCCATTAATCCAGCCAAAAACTGCCAGGGCATGCTGGGAATTGTAGTTTCACAACAGCTGGAGTGCCGAAGGTTGCTGAGCCCTGATCACAGTAGACAAAGGCTTTTTGATATTTGTTGTTTTTACATCGTTTTAATATAGGTAACTAGTTATTTACTAATTTTGCTAATATGGACTTTCTGTCGCTCTGCTTATCCAGCCCAGAATATTTCTGGCACATTTTCTTTGCGCAATTACGCTTACTAGGCATTTTGGCTGCTGGGACAGAGAGAGACAAAATCACTTGTTTCAAGGTCAGGAGAGACTGACACTGAAATTCAAGTGATGTCTCTTGAAAGATTCTCGATGTTGCTGTCAGTCAGTGCACATAACCTCCGGACTACTTCTCCTGTGAATTGAATGAATATTATAATTTCATAAATGCTATAGCAATAAACATGTTTGTTATTTTCTATTTTGACAGAGACTTGAACTATGATACAGTAAATGTACGCAGTTTTGCATTTTAACCATCACAAGGGTAAAAACGATGTCCTTTTGTAATGAAAGAATCTGTTTGCAACGGTGTACTTATAATAACCTAATAATAATAATAATAATAATAATAATAATAATCATCGCCATTATTCATAAAACATGTCAAATTGGATATAAAAAAAATCCATTTGGTATTCTCATAAAGTAAAGTGTTGCACCGCACTACATAAGACATCTCTACCTGCGGTTGGTTGGAGTGGAGTCAGGTGACCGGACAACCGCTGAATATAAGGCTGCTGCTCAGTGGGCTGGGCATTATGGAAGGGCTGGCATTTCAGTTGCCCGCTCTTCCCTTATTATGTGTTTTTTTTTCTTTTTCTATTTCTATATTCTAGATACAGCTGGCAGTTGCATGATGTTGGGTCTAATTAATAAGTGGGCCACTGGCGTCAACATGCCACCAAGGTACAGGTGGTGGGCATATAATTCTGGTTGCGACTGCTTGTTAATTTTAATGATGAAAATGGGTTAAAATAGTTATTAAAAGTGATAAATAGTAAGAACTGGGGCCAAAAAAATAATTGTTTTGTGGTGTTTTTGTATCGTGTGGATCTACGTCTGTCACCAAAATTCTGTTTTTCTGTGTCTTTGGAGAAATCACTGTAGAATCCTATGATAAATATATTCTGCACTATGTAATTTTTTTCCAGTAAATTATACTGCATCTATCCTGAATTTTATCTATATATTTTAACATTACGGTTATTGATGAACATTTATGAGTGGTTCCTTTCTTGTCTAGTCTTCTCAGAATACAGTATTTAGCAAACAGTAAAACACAAGAAGCGCTCCATAGTGCAAAACCCCAATATAAGGGGTAATAAAAGTAAGTGAATATGCTCACTAGACACAACTCTGAGGCTGGGTTTACATTGAGCGTTTTTGTTCCATTTATTTTCGCGTTTTTGCTCTTTGGTGGTTGTTTTTTTGAAGTCTTGTATGAAGAGGTCGGCAGGCTGGAGCAGCTCTCACATGAAACAATACACTACAAAGACTGGGTTACACACGTATTAAAATGCTGCCAATAAAAAGCGCATCTGAAAGACGCTTTTTGAAGTGTTTTAAATGTAATCTGGTTATGAATTTTATGGTCGGCTTACGGCTGAAACGCATTGTAAAAATGTGCAGGTATTTAAAAAATGCTTTTTCAGATGCATTTTGGTTTTTTTTGGCAGTATTTGAAAAGCCTGAGAAATGTATTGTCTGATGTGCTCAGGTATATATCACCGCTGCTCCAGCCTGCCGACCTCCCCATAGAAGACCTCGAAAAAAGAACCATCAAAGAATGAAAATGCAGGATCCATTGGGAACTGTCATTCTAAATTAAGAATCACTGTCTGGAAATTTAGTGTTAAGATGTTTACTACAAAAAGCACAACATGATTTGAGGATATTTCAAACATGTGAAACTGAGAAAGAGGTTAGAGCAGCTTGAAATGCGTCGTATGTATTTTAATACAAAATTTAAAATTAAATTTCCAGACACTGGTTCTAACTGTATAGATTCTGCATTTTAGTTTTTTGGTGGTAGAATACAGGAGTTCAACTCATTGACTTTTCTCCATGTGAAAGGTATTTTGTTACATTTAGCTCTCTTATGGACATTAAGGACGATCCTCCTGAAGCCATTATTATCTGGAATACATTTACTGGACAGAAGAAGTGAGGATTCTATTGTGAGGGCTTGGCACATTGGCCGATCTTCAAGTGGAGTCACAACAGCAACTTTTTCGCTAGAATGACACCAGACATGCTGAGTATAGGAAACTCCTTCCATGGGCTTGTTCAATAAGAAGAGTCAGAAGATTACTGGAATACTAGAAGAGAAGAAAAAACACACGGCGCCACATAGTGCAATTATCCGGAGGTCAAAAACAGACAATAATTGCTAAGGTGATTTGCACTCACCTAGTCGGGTTATGCTGACCAGGCATAACACTGTTGGATGGTGTGGAACGATCTCCAGGGAGCACACTGCTATGGAGATCCGAAGTCAGGAGACACACCCAAGGTGTGTCCAGCCAGGTGCGATCTGTAGCTGCTGCCAAGGTCCAAGGGCCGGTGAACGTAAATTCACCGTCAAATTTGAAAGTAAAGGATAGAAAAAAGGGGACCGATGCAAGGCGCTGCTAATATCAATATCGATGTTTATTAACGATAGGAAAGTGGTAGGCTACGCGTTTCGACGCAGGAATTGCGTCTTCCTCAGGCCATGAGGAAGACGCAATTCCTGCGTCGAAACGCGTAGCCTACCACTTTCCTATCGTTAATAAACATCGATATTGATATTAGCAGCGCCTTGCATCGGTCCCCTTTTTTCTATCCTTTACTTTCAAGATTACTGGAATGAAAGACTTCTCATGGTCCCCTGGTGGTAACATCATAACATTCTGGGTACCAGAAGACAAATATATCCCTACCAGAGTGACTTTAATGCTGCTGCCACCCAGATAAGAGATTCAGAGTTAGAAACCTGTTCAGTTGCGAACTGCAAGTTGCACTAGTTGCACTTCCACCATGTTAAGAACTATGAAAATATGTAATTGATAAATATGTATGGCAAGCAGTAAGCGAATACAATCTTCTGGAGTCCACATGATCAGTCCTTGGTCCTTGCAGGTTTCCGAAGCATGATTTGAGCCCTTGCCTTTGTGGACACTTCAGATTGCACCATAATTAACATTGCAGAGCATTATACAGAATGTGGAATAGGATTCAACAGGCCATAATGATATCACTTCTGTGTCTTGGTCGAGCCACAAAGTGGATAATGCCTAATGACTTTGGACGACTTCTCCAGAAGAACAACAAAGTCAACTGTTGTGGAAAACAAGACCACCAACATTGCTACGTCTAGATCGGATAAAGCAAATCAAGCAAGATTTGAAGAAGTACTCTAAGATATTTGAACAGAAAAAAAAGTAAATTAAAGGCTTCAAAGTAACTGGTTGAAGGCAGGAGAACCATGATGGAAAAAAACAAGAAATACTGAGACATGGCACAGACAATATATGTGGAGCTCCAATCTTGAGCTCCAACTTTGAGCTCCAAGCGAGCAGAAAACTGCTCGCTTGGAGCTCAAAGTTGTAGTTGATACAGATGAGCTGGACAGCAATGTGGATGACTAAGAAGAGGAGAATATTGAATTATTTTGACACTTAAGAAATTATCCCACTGGAGGAGTATGCCGCTAGTGTTGTGCTTAACCCTATCCAGCATCAACACTTGTTCTCTACCAAAATTTGAAACTCCAAAGTTCTGTCTCAGTCCTTCTTCTCCAACCGTGCATGGACAGTACATCATTCCTATCTTAAATTCTGCCTTTAATCTTTACTGAAGAATCTTTTAAAGAGACTTACTTTTTAATCTCTTAATTTCCCTTACCATCACTTATTCCATCCTTTTCAAAGCTAAGGGAACTCCTGCTATGATGCTGACACTTTAAGAGCAACAGCCTCACCATGACTTTGCCTCCTAAAACCTGATGCACGTGGGTCCAGCATGCGAAGGGTCTTTTCTGCTTCCACATTAAATAGACAGTCAGCAGTTCAGTTCCTACTGGCAGATGATAAGTAAAGATACACTTGTACTTAGTTCAGCTTTCAGTAAAATAATAAAAAATAAAAAGCTTCCATTTTTACATTCCTTTGTTCATGCATCTGAAAATGACAGAGACAAGATCTATATAACTGACACCTACAGTTAAACCCTCCCTTTAAAGGACGAGTGTCGCGAAAAAATTTTTTTTTATATCAATTTGCTTTTAGTGTTTTGTTAAAAAAATGTTTATTTATTTGTGTGTTTGTGTTTTACTTTTTTTTATTTTTTAACTTTTTCTTGTCTATGGGGGCCCGTTCCATCCACTATGCTGTACGCCGTCTGTGTGGGAACGGCGCATGCGCCGCTCCCACACAGTCCAAATTGAAGGTCTTCGGCCGAGCGACGTCCGGCGCCATTTTCTTGTGGACCAGAAGCCGCGGCCGGACAGTAAGATTACTACTTCCGGTCGCGGCTTCCGGACTTGTGCACTTGGAGTGGAGGGAGCAGACGGAGCGGACGGACCGGAGGGAGCGGCGGCGGCAGGAGCAGGTAAGTTTTTTCTGTGTATGTACGTGTTTTAGTGTGTGATTACTACTGTATGTAAACCTACTACACTGTGTGTTAGCTCAAAAAATGGCGACACACAGTGTAGGAGGTTTGACCGTTCAATTCCCTCCTTTCTCCTGGCACTAGCCAGGATAAAGGAGGGGGGATTCTGTGAGCTCACTAGAGCGATTGTGTATTCTCAAATTTTGCAGCATAAAGCAATGTGGTTGCTTTACCACATGCCAATGCTGCAATTTTGGGAATTGTTCCATCTAGTGACCAGCACTGGGAAATGTTATAAATTAGAATCTAATTTATAATATTTCCTGACTCGTGAAAAAATTTAAAAAATTAGAACAATATTTAATCACTTATACACTAACTGTTTAACTAAAAAAAAAAAAAAAAAAAAATTTCTGGCGACTCATTACCTTTAAGAAATAGTAGAAATCTGCTACCGTAAATTTAGAATCAATATGAAGCAATTTTAAGTCTAAATTGTATGGTGAATTACAAATTCTATTTTTTTTTTATATGCGTATATATCAGTTGAGCTTCAAATTATTTCTTATCAATATCTATGTTGCTACTTTAGGGGTTAAAAGCCAGCATAGCAAAGTTGTGTAATTCCCTGTATTAGTACACTTGGAAGGGATTGTCATGCTCCCAAAGGAATTGTGTATAAAGTAAAACGTAGCTGCCAATAGTAGTTGAACACTTGCCAATTTATATCTAATGTTCTTCTCACCACTTCAGTCACCCCTCATGCCCTCTCGAATTAAGTAATTCTCCAGTGTGTCAGTGCCCCAGGTGTATACAAGGAGTTGAATGGCTAATCCTGACATCTGTGACAACTTTTTCAACCTCCATATTGAGGTAAAAATATTTTAACTGCTACAGATCAGAAGGAACAGCAGTTAGAGGAATGAAAATGTAGAAAAACATTGTTTTCAGTGAACATAACACTTAAGGCATGTACTGAAGTGATTAAATGATTGCAGACTTTCTTTCTATGCTTTTCAATAAAAAAAATATTTTCTTGGCATAACGTTAAATAATTTGTTCCTTTATCATCCTATCTCCACTGATTTTGTCATGTTTCTTACCTGCAATGTGAATCCTCAAAGCCGCAATTGATTCGGCGCGGGTAGACTGGGGTACGGATTCCTAAGAGATATTCTTGTTATTTATCCTAAACTTTCGCAAGACTAAACTTTCTGGTCGTATACCCAGGTTGCAGGGTCTAGAATAGTCACTGATTTGTGGCAGGTGTGCTAAAGGAACTGTAGCGTAGTCAGGAACGTAGCCAATGGTTGTCAGGATCCAAGGAAGCGATCAGGATACAACAAGCAAAGTAAACTGTTGTGGAAAACAAGACCACCAACATTGCTACGTCTAGATCGGATAAAGCAAATCAAGTAAGATTTGAAGAAGTACTCTAAGATATTTGAACAGAAAAAAAAGTAAATTAAAGGCTTCAAAGTAACTGGTTGAAGGCAGGAGAACCATGATGGAAGAAAACAAGAAATACTGAGACATGGCACAGACAATATATGTGGAGCTCCAATCTTGAGCTCCAACTTTGAGCTCCGACGAAGATGTAGTCAGATGGTGGGCCGAGGGTCAGAACGAGGAGTAGGAGAACAGGTACTAGGTGCCAAATTCAAGGAGCCACACAGAAGCGGAATCCAGTAATGAAGCAAAGGTCAAGGTTAGGGTCAAAGACAAGATCAGAAACAATGAGCCACACAAGGATGTATCTTAATCTGCAGATGAGGTCTTGAAGCCAGTTTCCTTCTTTAAATATGCCGCCAGAATTGACAACAACGAGGAGCGCCGCTTGCCATGGCAAACCAACGCAGCCAGCAGCGGAGGGAAGAGCCGTGGCCAGGTCCAACAGGGCCATCGATGCCAGCCAGAGTTGGTGATGACGCAATCGACAGAGACCCTCTGCTGGAACGATGGGAGGTGAATAACAAATTTCTCCCTTAAAAACCTCTAATTTCATATAACATTCTAAGAACTGCACAACAGACCAGGGAGGTTGGTTGTAAAGAAAATGTGGTCCCAGTGTTATGGGTCAGGGTTCTTTACAGTAAGAAAAGTAAAAGCTGGGAAGGTAGTAATGGCAATATCATTCATGGTATTTAATAATAGGCAAGGCATTTTTCTTACAATTAATGGTATTGAAAGCTATAACTACTACAGGGTTAAATCATCAGTCCTAGTTTATCCCTGAATGACTGGCTTATAAAAATATCTTTCCCCTGCAACGGCCAAATTAATCTTCTATCACCGAGGGTTCTAGCAGCCAGACTTGTTGATATAAGCTGATTGATGGGTGGCTGCATTTCGAGAAACTGTTGTCTTCATCAAACAGCCCCTTTAAAGATTGTGTATAGTGTCCCCCAACATACCAATGACAACCTATCCAACTCTACTATACAGATCCTTGAAAAAGATCCTGGTTGCCTTGAAACAATGAGAAAGGGACATGATCTGTTGTTTATCTGTATTCCGGAATGAAAATTTCTCGTGTTTAAGCATCGAGTAGTGGACTGTGGATTTCTATTTTAACATGTATCTGGGACTTTGACTCTTTTCACCCCACACTAATACTAAATAAACAGTAGTGTGGACTTAACGGAAAGATAGTGTCCCCAACTACTTGACCAAATACTGTGTGATACCACGCCAACTTTGTGTTCCCTTGAAATATAAGCCCGCTATGTGTCATTGTTGGTAGTATCTCCCACTGTGTGCATCCCACAAATACCACCTCTCTTCCCAAAGTGAGAACCTAACATAAAAGACCCTTGTGCATCTTAGATATATATTTCCCTCCCCTGAAAATTTGACCGGTATGGCTGCCATTGTATATGATGTCATGTGTTAACCACTTACCCCTTGAAGAAGCTCAGAAAATCCCACTAAAACTTTTAATTAATATAGTTCTAGACTTTAATTGCCTTTTATAAGTTACATGTCCAGTGTGTCGGGTTTCCTTTTTCTTTTTTGTGTTTTCAGAATATTGGAATTTTAGGATGTAATTATGTATGTAGAAAAACATCTGGATGCTTTAAGTACAAATTTAATGAGGCAGCTTGCATTTCTAACAATACCTAATCTCTGATGATTAATTAATTATGCTTGCAAAGAATATTGCTATTGTTAATTATCTAGCAATATCAATGCTTTCATACTTGGGTGGTTATATAATTTTACTGTTGCTCTTTGGATTATAAGCACTGCTTAAATATGTTCCCACTACTCTGCCACAGATGAATACAAAACAAGCGATTGCTCCGAATACTTTTCATTATTTTTCACCTTCTCTAGAGACTCGTCGATCCCTGAGTACAAATATTTTTTTTTTCTTTTCAGATTTGCATAACAACTTGACAGATTGTTAAGGGAAAATATTATAGAAAATTGCTTTTTCTTACATAAAACCTATACAGATAGCATACATTTCCATCTTAATTCTAGCACTCCCAGTCTAAATATTTGACAGAATTTAAAAATGTCTTATATATTTATTTTTTCATGAGAAGTCCCCCCCTGGAGTCATTTTGCATACAATGTTTCCCAACTCTAATATATTGTTCTAAGCATCACGCCATGAATCTTGGATTTCAATCATTAACATTACTATTTGATACGTGGATGTCGAATTGTTGAGACCCCCATTGTTCCCGATAATGGGGTCTTGTGTCTCCCATTGGACACAACCAAGTGACGAGCAGGAGAGGACAAGACAGCTTGGAGTACATTATAGCATATTGAAGATAGATAAATAGCACAGTCAGGGGGCTTGGCTGAATCTCTAATTGATTAGAATAGAAATTGTCCTTACAAGCAGAAATCTCTAGAGTCCGTTTTTCTCCTTTGCATAGATGTATACAAGGCTGAATATAGGAGCACTGTTCTCATAGGGTTTCAATGGTCTGTCCACAATGATAACGTAATGCTCATCAAGTCACCACTGCAGTCAATCGCCACCCTCTGGATATTCACAAAAGAAAGTATTCGAGCATCAGTAGTCCAGTAGTGTTTATTGGTTCATAAAATGTACACCCAGTGACGTCTCAGCCTCAAAGTAGCCTTTGTCAAACAGTAAAAACATATCAAACATACTGTAGCATAACCAAGAGAACATAACACAAATTTATTAACATGAAAAGACATACTATCTATCCAGTTTTACCTATGCACTGCAAATGTTAACCCTTTCAGGACCGAGCTCATTTTGGCCTTCAGGACCAGCCCCATTTTTTCAAATCTGACGTGTCATTTTATGTGGTAATAACTCTGAAATGATTTTGCCTGTCCAATTGTTTTCTTGTGACATATTGTACTTTATGTTAGTGGAAAAATTTGGTCAATAAATTCATTGCTTATTCAGGTATTTTGCTATATTTATTGGAGTTTGTTTGTGAAAGTGAAAATCTACTTTTTTTCTGAAAAAAATATAAAAAATGTAATATTTGCAAGGAATAAAGAATAAAAAGCACCCCAAAACTTGTAAAGCTACTTCTCACGATTACGGCAATACCCTATATGTGGTAATAAACTGCTGTTTGGACTCACGGCAGAGCTCAGAAGGGAAGGAGCGCAATTTGGATTTTAGAGAGCAGATTTTCCTTGGTAGTAGTTTTGTTTGGGGTTTTGCTGGTATTTCAGTTTATAATGTGGGGGCATATGTGAGCTGTGCGGAGTACATCAGGGTATATGTAAGCTGTGTGGAGTACATCAGGGTGTATGTAATTTGTGCGGAGTACATCAGGGTATAATAAGAGGGTATAATAATGGGGTAAATAATAATTCATAGATAAGTGGCCAGTGTCGCACTAATAAATGGTGCTCGATCTTATCCGCTTTTGGACACTCTGCACAATTTCTGTCGCAATATTCCGTGAGCCAGAACGTTTTTATTTTTTATTCACCAGAGCTGTGTTAGGGCCTTTTTGTTGCAGGACAATCCGTAGTTTTTATTGGGTAGATGTGATTTTTTTATCACTTTTTATTCGATTTTTTTTTGGCAAGCAAAGTGGCAAAAAAACTAATTCTAATTTTTTTTTTTACAGCGTTCACCATGCGCAATAAATTACACTTTACTTTATTCTGCGGGTCGATGCAATTACGGTGATACCATATGTATATAGTTTTTTTATGTTTTGTGGCGTTTGCGCAATAAAATCACTTTTCGATAAAATTATTTATTTTTTGTGTCCCCATATTCTGAGAGCCATAACTTTTTTATTTTTCAGTCAAAAAAGCGGTGTAAGGGCTTGTTTTTTGCATGACGGGTTGTAGTTGTTATTGGTACTAAATTTGGGGTACATGCGACTTTTTGATCGCTTTTTATTCTATGTTTTGTGAGGGGTGATGACCAAAAAAATAGTAACTCTAACATTGTTTTTTAATTATTTTTTTTGCGCTATTCACCGTGTTCATCGTTTTGGTCGTTACGAACGCGGTTATACCAAATATGTGTACTTTATTAACATTTTAATTTTTTTCCTATAATAAAAGTCTTATCGTAGGAAGAAAAGCATTTTTTGTTTTTTTAACTTATAACTTGTTTTTACACTTTTATAAAAAAAAAAATATTACTTATTTATTTTACTTTTTACTTGTTTTACTTGAAGACCTGCAGCACTGATCGCTGCTATAATACATTACACTACCTAGGTAGTGTAATGTATTATAAACTGTCAGTGTGATGCCTCCGGCTGGTACTCATGGGCTGCCATGCATGGCAGACCAGGAGGCTGTTTTATGGCCTCCGGTTTTGCCATGCAACCGACTGCAGCACCCGCAATTGGTCCCCAGGAAAGTTTGTTGTCGCAACAAACTTTCCAGTTCGTTGCTACAACAAACTTTCCCTGCGATTACGTGATCGGGACCTGAACCTATCAGGTCCCGATCATGTCTCCGGGACCAGAGGCAGGAGTTAACAGCGCGATCCGGGTGTCAGCGCTACTCTGAGACACCCGGATCACGCTTTTAACATCCACCGTGAATTCATGTTGGCGCTGCACAGAGCCCAGCAAGCTCCGACGTGAATTTACTGTGGGTGGTCGGGAAGCGGTTAAAAGGGATTTCCACTGGTGACACTGCAGATATCTAGGCGGTAGTCCAGTTCTGTCCAGACGCGTGCCAACATTATCCTCGGATACGGACTACACTGTTTCAGTGATTCGTTGTCTTAGGTCGTACAGATCATGTGGATGGGGGGGTCAGAAACAATGAGTCCTTGATGTAGCCCCACAGAAAGAAGTCACAGCGTGTTAGATCTGTTGATCGTGGAGGCCAGCGCAACATTTGTGAATCGTTGTTTCCAGCGTGGCCAATCCAATATTCCGGTAGTATTTCATTCAGGTATCGGCGAACATACAAGTGAAAATGTGGAGGTGCACCATCCTGCTCATAAACTACGTTTTGCATATCTTCCTCTATCTGTGGCATAAGCCATTCCTTTAACATGTCCAGGTAGGAGTGGCCAATGACAGTATCCTTGGCAATAAGAAGGGGCTGTAGATTTTGCACCTGCTCATTCCACAGAACACAATTACTTTGGGTGAGTCCCTCATGTGCTCGATAAGGACACATGATTTTTCTGAGCCCCAAATTCTAACGTTGTGTCGATTGACCTTCCCACTGAGATGAAAGGTCGCCTCATTGCTGAATACCAGCCTGTCAGCAAATTTATCCTCTTCTAATCGCCCTGCAAGTCACTGCAAAAGTCACAGAATTTCGCTTTGTCTTCTGGTTTCAACTCCTGAAGAAGATGTAATCTGTATGGTTTACAACGCAGATGTTTTCGTAAGATACGCCATACTGGCGTTTTTGTGGCACCTGTAGTTCTATACTAGTCAACCTGGTACACTTTCTAGGACTACGCTCGTACACGGCTTGTCCTGCTCAGTGTCTCTTCTGAAGTCTTTGGCTGGCCCGGAGTTTTCTCATGACATAAACACCCAGTGGTTTTAATTGCTTCACCCAAAGCGACATGTGTTTCTATGCGGATCACATTTACCAGATTTATTCTGAAAATGTTGCTGTACTGTCACAACAGACCCCGTTCTTGCAAATTACAACATGCAAAAAGCTTTTTCTTGCTTGGATGTCGCCATCTTATGTCACACTATGTAAGCACATTTCATATTTGTCTCTAGAAAGCTGTGCTGTGATTGGTCGCTATGGGCATCTAAGCCAGTTTTGCTTTGATTTTCAGTCACTGGCCATTCACCACTGATGTTACTTTAACTACAGGCCTTTACATTTGCACCATCTTTTCTTAATCACCCTGTTTACATATATATATGTGTGTGTGTCTGTGTGTGTGTGTGTGTGTGTGTGTGTGTGTGTGTGTGTATAAATAGATACCAGCATGACGAACGACGGTAGTCAAAAACAGTATACACCAATAGATGTTTACATAAATAGTGAAACAAGACTGTATACATCCACTTACTTGTGTCGAATGAACTCCGCTGCTGGGGAACTGTGTAGGCAGATCATCCAACAGAGATCCATATTGCACATATATAGCGTTGTATAAACTATTGCATCCCCAAATTCTAATGCAAATGCCCAAATACTTATAGTTGATTCTGAACATTTACTGTACTTATCTCACATAACCCCCTTGAAACCCAACCCTACAACCTGAGTCAACTATAAGGGGGCATTTATGAAGACTGGCAGGTCTAACTTAATAGGAAACAAGCTGGAGTAAAATGGAACCAATTTATTAAGAGGCATGCGCTTCTTCGTCTGTTTGTGCACCACTGAGTGAAGAACATTTCAGCCAGAAGCGTTGTGCCGTGGATGGCCCCACCCCTTATGATAAGCTCAACCCACTTTTATATAAAAAAGTTACCAGATTGGTGGAAATGTCTAAAAAGTCGCAACTTTTGAGCTGTTAGTGACTTTTCTATGCCAGAAAACTGCCATAGAAAGGTTGCTCAATTCCCACTAGGTGTTTAGAGTTAGAGTCCACTCTATACAAGTTTGTGATTGGACACTGATATGTTTCACTATTTAGGCAAGCATCTATTGTTGTATACTGTTTTTGACTACCGGTGTCACCCCTCTTCTCTTATGATACACTCAATAGTCTTTGCTGGTTCAGTAAATTGAGTTTTCCTGTACATTGAGGTTGTGGTCACACTTCATTTATTGTGGCACTGTGTGGCTCATTTTCCGCCGACCAATAACATAGAGGAAGACCATGTGGCTGATTTGGATAGAAGGCGAATAGCCCTGGCTGGACCCATTCTTTTTGCTACTTTGTGACGAGCACCTGTACAGGAATTTCCTATCTTGAGGAACTGCTTTGTAGCAAGCAAGGGCAGGGGATATGCCCAAGGGTTATGAAAAGTGCAGGGAGGGATAAAAAAAACACCACAGTCTTCTGTCTTCTGTCCTGGGTGGCAATGCTGCAAGGCTCATTTAGCTCTATGTAGGCCTTTTTCTACTGTTTGTCACTGCCACACAGCTTTGTTTTTGCCACAACTGTCTGTCGTACCCCTTATCCAAAAACATTCAGGGAAAAAAGGGCATAGCAATTGCCATGTGTGATTGTGACCTAATTGAATAAAACCATTAAACCCCATTGGGCAAACACAAAGCAAAAGTAGAAAGAAAAATCCAACTATTTTTTATTATTTTTAAAGTAACACAGTTGTTAATTGAAGTTGGGTATTAGGGGAAATTGAATTTAAATGGGCACTAGCGGGCTGGCTCCAATAAATTGAATCTCATCATAATCATAAAGGGAATTTTATCTCTGTGCTGCCATAAGTCTGTGAAAATGCTTATTCCACCGCTAAAAGCACACTCTGCAAATAATTAAGACATCTATAACGCTTACTGAATAAAGATATACTGTAATGGGTCTGGAGAAAAGTATATAGCGGAAAAGTGCAAGGTGGATATTCATTATTGCTGAATATTTTTTAGAATCGTCCTGACATGTAAAGCAGCAGTAACTAATGGAGAACCAAGCATTTTGTTTCATGGTATGGATGATATTTTTGCAAAGTTTCCTACACAGTCAGCCATGGGCCCTCATGCAAAACAATGTATACCGGGTGGCATATGATGCAGGCTGCAACTTCCTACACAGTTAAAAATAAATTCCAGGCATGGAAGGGCCATAATGACCAGAATCATTTTTTGTTTTTTCATTGATATGGCTTTATGAGGCTTTGTTTTATGCGGGAAAAACTGTATTTTTTTCTTTAGGGCACAGTTTCCGGGTTCATACAATTTAATGTGTTATTTATATAATTCATTTTTCGATGTGAGTATACAAAGCAATTTTTTTTTTCTACAGTGTTCACATTTTACAAATAATAACCTGGTAAATAAATTCCTAAGGTTATTACAGTCACGTGTATATTTAATATGTGTATTTTTTGTGGTATTCACAATAAAATGCATTGTATACTACAAAAAAAATCACTTTTTTTTATTTATTTTTGCAAACTTTTTTTTTAACTTATGTTTTTAATACTTATTTTAATCCCATAAAGGGATTACTATTTTCCAACTTTTTTATGGTTATAATGTATTAGCATACACCTGCATGCTAGTACATTATCTTCTGCTGTGTCACTATGAAACAGGTTTGTTGTTAGGACAATTAGTTCGCTTTCTGAGAAGGCAGTCCTAGAGTCCTTTCTAGGTCCCCAGGGCTGACTGCAGAGGGTTCCCCTAAACTCTGATCGTGTCCGCAGGAAACCTGGGGACACAATTGAAGGAGGCACTCCTCTTTGATCATGCCGCGGTCACGGACCACAGCGATCAAAGAGTAAAACAACTGGGGTCAGATCTTCTCCCGCTCCCAGTCATACTCAGAAGGCATCTCCAAGCACTGAAGCAATCACTGTAGCGCTCATTAGCTTCTTCTACAGCGACACCAAAATACGTCACTGTAGACTGAGGACCTGCACCGTCCGTTGACCAAAGTTAGTTGGTGGCCGTTAAAGAGTACAATCTTTTGGCATCTGTCGGGATTTCAGGGATTCATGGACCTGTTCAGCATATGAACATTGACACCGAAAATTGTATGAACATGGGCCTTAGATGTGTATATTGTTGCAAATTTTAATGCGGATTACACCCATTGCATTGCAATCCACACATCTTATTCACTTGCATTGTACTGTACTGTGTAGAAAGATTTCTGTTAAAATTATGCAACCATAATGCTGCAGGTGTCAACATAGCCAAACTCAGAATTTTGATTGAAAAGGGTATGACTTATTAGATTCCACTAATTTAAGCGGAAGTGTGCAATTGTTAATTAATTTATTCATGCAAAGATTTATCAATTTTGTCATAAAATGTCTCATTTTATGAGATGGCAAAAATGGTGTAAATTTATCAATAAGTTCAGAACCCTGTTAGTCAGTAGCTCTCCTGCAATCAAGGTTTCTGTGTGTCCTAGTGACACGGCTGATTACGGAAGCAGTGAACTGAACCGTTTAGTGCTCAAAAAGGACACTTCCTGTTACCAATTACTGCCGTCTAAAAAAGTGCCCTTACTGGCATACGTATAGGCAGGGGTGTAACTTGAGAGCAGGACTGGCTCGAGTTTATGTGGGCCCTTGGGCGAGACAGACTTAGTGGGCCCCGTTGAGGGGGAACTCACAGAGGCAGTAAAACATCAAAAAACTGCAGTTTGTGCCCCCGTATAGAAGTTAGGCCCTGTTTATGCCCCCATATAGAAGTTAGGCCCCAGTTTGTGCCCCATATAAAAATTAGCACCCCTATATGTCGCCATATAGAAGTTAGGCCCCCAGTTTGTGCCCCCATATATACAGTGCCCTCTGTAGATAATTCCACAGTGCCCTCTGTAGATAGTGCCACCCCCGTGGATAATGCCATAGTGCCCTCTGTAGATACGTAGTGACACACAGCCCCTTGTTGATAGTGACACACACACACACACACACACACACACACACCCTTGTAGATAGTGCCTCACAGCAGCTTGTAGATAGTGCCACACAGCAGCTTGTAGATAGTGCCACACACCCCCTCCCTGTAGATAACGCCATTGGGGCTCCCTCTAGGAGTGGAATGGCACACCCCTGCATATGAGCATGAAGCAATTGGCAGTTATTGTGCATTACATTGCACAATGTAAACCAAATGATCACTTAGGGCAAATACATTTCTCTGACCAACATCATACAATCTCAAGAACAACATTTATTTATTCCACATAACATAAACCTCTGCGTACATTCTATATTTCTGACCATGGCTTTCTTCATTGTCATTGTGTTATTCATCACACGCATTTATATACTCACCTATTATTGCTTACCCACAATTATCTTTTCACCTGTTATGATTCTATTAGCTTTTTATTATGGACCTCTGGGTCATATCTATGGCAGAGCTATACATTAATGCCATCCTTCTGCATTTATTCTTTAAGCCTCAGCAAAAATGTGTCACTTATGTAAGTAACCTACTAGACATATGGCACATGCCGTAAAAGAATACTCGCTTAGACTGTTGATTTAGTTTTATATCTCTTCAAGCTAATTGTGTTTTATTATACTGCTTGCACTCAGAATGAATAGCATATTAGGTGACTCACGGGGATAATATACAACAAATAAAAAGGCAATTCCCATTCATAACAATCCACTGTTACTGCTCTGGGAGCCTAGTTCTGGATGGATTCAGGAATAAGAGGCCAAGCAGGTTATCAATTTTGAATTGAACATCTGTAAGATTTGACATTTTAAAAATCATTCATTTTTTATTTTTCTAACTTTTAATTTGTCTTGATACTGAATATGGCAATAAATAGTCAGATTTACATAGAAATCATATATAATTTTGCAGTAAATTCAAGTTGCGCTGTGAAATAACAGTCCGTATGTGAAAATAGTGTAAAAAGTTTTTTTGCTAACTTTTTTGCAAGGTGATATGTACAAAGAGTTAGGGCATGCCCACACGTGGCGGATTTCCTCCACAACTGTCCGCATCAATGCAGATTCTGCGGCGGATCTGCCCAAAATGTGCAGTAAATTGATGCGGACTAGCTGCTGCGGACTGCGGTAAAAGTGCTTCCCTTCTCTCTATCAGTGCAGGATAGAGAGAAGGGCCAGCACTTTCCCTAGTGAAAGTAAACGAATGTCATACTTACCGGCCGTTGTCTTGGTGACGCGTCCCTCTTTCGGCATCCAGCCTGACCTCCCTGGATGACGCGGCAGTCCATGTGACCGCTGCAGCCTGTGATTGGCTGCAGCCGTCACTTAGACTGAAACGTCATCCTGGGAAGCCGGACTGGAGACAGAAGCAGGGAGTTCTCGGTAAGTATGAACTTCTATTTTTTTTACAGGTTGCTGTATATTGGGATCGGTAGTCACTGTCCAGGGTGCAGAAACAGTTACTGCCGATCGCTTAACTCTTTCAGCACCCTGGACAGTGACTATTTACTGACGTCTCCTAGCAACGCTCCCGTAATTACGGGAGCCCCATTGACTTCCTCAGTCTGGCTGTAGACCTAGAAATACATAGGTCCAGCCAGAATGAAGAAATGTCATGTCAAAAAAGCAAGACGCATCCGCAGCACACATAACATGTGCATGACAGCTGCGGACTTCATTGCGGAAATTAGAATCTCCATTGAAGTCAATGGGGAAATTCCGCCATGAGTCCGCAACCAGTCCGCCACAACTGCGCAACATCCATTGCATGCTGCGGACACCAAATTCTGCATCGCAGCCTATGCTCTGCAGCGGAATTTTCAGCCTCGTCTAAACGAACCCTACTAAATAGAAGTGGAAGTCAATGGAGAAACGGCTCCGCTGCGGATTAACGCTGCGGAGTGTCCGCAGCGGAATTCAAGAGCAATTCCGCCACGTGTGGCTTTGCCCTTACAAGATCATATGCTGTTTTGTTTTCCTACCCCATGACAACACTTTCTACCAGTTCAGTCTTTTCCATGGGACACTATGTGGGTCTAAATCAGAAGTCTCAAACACGCCACCCGCGGGCCGCATGCGGCCCCTGAAGCTTTCATCCACGGGAGAGCAGAGAGCAGGCTGTAGGAGAAGCACCACACACCACCCATGTAGATAGTGCCACGCCACACACCCCACCCTGTGGACAGCGCTATACCCCCTTCTCTTTAGATAGCTTCATTGGGGCTCCCTCTAGGAGGGGAATCGCCAGCCAGAGCGCTCTGGTTAGGGATCCGCTGATGGATGAGGCCTCTGCTTAACTGTCCATTTATGGACAGTGACGTTAGTGGCTTCTCCTGGACCGGAATGCCCAGCCAGCGCATTGCCGATGCACTGGTCGGTGATTCCGCTGATAGACGAGGCCTCTGCCGTCACTGTCCATATATAGACAGTGACGTAAGTAGCTCTTCCTGGACTAGAATGCCCGGTCAGTGCGTTGCCGACGCACTGGTCGGGCATTCCGCTGATAGACAAGGCATATATGGACAGCAACGCTTTGGCTGGGGATCCCACTCCTACAGGGAGCCCCAATGGAGCTATCTATAGGGGGGATATGTGTGGCACTATCTACAAAGGAGTGTGTGTGCCACTATCTACAAAAGGGTGTGTGTGGCACTGTCTACAAAGGGCTGTGAGTGGCACTATCTACAAAGGTGTGTGTGTGTGTGGCATTATCTACAGAGGGCACTTTGGCATTATCTACAGAGGGTACTGGGAATTATCTACATCTACAGAGGGCACTGTGGCATTATCTAGGGGGGTGGCACTCTCTACAGAGGGCACTGTGGAATTATCTACAGAGGGCACTGGGGCTTTATCTACAGAGGGCATTGGGGAATTATCCACAGAGGGCCCTGTGGCATTATCTAGGGGGGTGGCACTCCCTATAGAGGGCACTGTGGCATTATCTATGCGGGTGTGTGGCATTACCTACAGTGGGCACTGTGACAATATCTACAGAGGGCACTGTTGCATTATCTACAGAGGGCACTGTGGCATTATCTACAGAGGGCACTGGGGAATTATCTAGGGTGGTGCGGCTCTATCTACAGAGGGCACTGTGGCATTATCCTTGGGGGTTGCAGCATCTACAGTGGGTTCTGTGGCATCTAAAAAGGGGCTGTCCAATCTTGACATTCTTGTGTCTGCCAAACGCTGCCAACTGAGCATAAAGACTGCATTTATCGGCACTTAAACTGGAAGACTAGATTGTTAAAATAAGCACGTGGAGTAGACTCGCAAATTTCCGGTAAGTTTAAACATAGCAGTGTTATTATAGTAATGTACAGTAGTATTATTAAAGTAATGTAGTATTGTTATAGTTGTTCAAATAATGAATTGATTAACAATAACTTTGTATTATATCAAATTTGAAAGTAATGCGGCTGGTCAACTTCATATTTGTTCTATGTGCGGCCCTTTTACCTGGCCGAGTTTGAAACCCCTGGTCTAAATTATCATCCACATCAATGCACAAATTTTAGATTCTATTCAAACTGATAGGATGTGGATTAAAAAAATTAGGATAAAAGTACCATTATATCACATAGGAACCTCTTTCAGATAACAAAAAAACTAAAGAACTAGGAGGAAATAATTAAAGGCAACAACCAAAGTTCTGTAGCGTGTGCAACAACCCGATGGGCCATGGTTGAGGATATTGGTGCTAAACTGCAAATGTGTCAGAATTCATGGGCAGGGATTCAGGCCTACACCAAGCAAATCTATATATTTTTTTTCATTTGCCACCACTTTTCTACTTAGAAACTAAGGTCTGACTTGCCATTGTTTTTTGCCTACACCAGATTAATCAACATGACATGCACCCTGTTGATGAATCTGGAGAATACTGCACTAGAGAAAGCTACCAGTTTACCACTCACATGGTGCACTAGTATTAACCCCGAGTGTATTTTTAGTATCTCTGGAGGCTTACAATTGCAGTCATCTCTGGGAGTGAATCTTATAACAACTCTATGTTAGAGCATTTCCCCTCTTAATAAATCGGTTGCACCTTACTCCAATGGAGCAGATGGTAAGACTGGCATCTGAAATGCCATTCTTAATAAATCTATTCAACAGATTTAAATTATAGCATTCTGGCTAGAGGGAAACAGAAGGGAGTTCAAAGGGAGCTGTATAAATCTGTCTTCACAAAGCTCCCTCTAGTGGTGGCTGCAGGCAGCCATAATTTTCAAAATTGAACTCTACAATTGTGTAAAACAAAGCAAGATGTTTGAAAAACTGCAACCAAAAAACTTGAAACACTGTAAAGATATATTGGACCTATTTAGATTAATATGTATAAAAAATACTTTATTTAAAATGTATTTATAATAATGACTTTAATTAGAACACCTAAAAACTGATAAATCACTTATTAAATTATTTATAGATATTCACATTCACCCATATATAATTTTGAAGGATCTTTTAGACACTCTTTTAACATATCAACATTTTTTTCTTATTGTTACAGAAATTGAAAAAGAAAGCTGTGGTGACCCTGGAACTCCGTTATATGGTATTCGGGAAGGAGACGGCTTTTCCAATGGAGATGTCTTGAGATTTGAATGCCAGTTTGGGTTTGAATTAATAGGACAGAAATCAATATCCTGCAATGAAAATAATCAGTGGTCTGCAAATATACCAATATGTATCTGTAAGTATATTTTCTTTAAGACAAACATAGATTTTTAATTATTTTTCCTTTTAACACTCAAAACATTTTTTACTCAGGAGTGGAGGCCAATATTTTTTCATTCATATATCTTTATAGTGGTTAGAGCTCAGTTTTTCTGATACAGAGCTTCAAATTCATTGTATAGATATAGAGTTACATTATAACAATCTTACTGCCCACATGCCACCATTAGGAAAACTAAGGAACTTATTGCATACTGTTTTATTATGTAAAGTGCTGTTTCCCGTACTGAAGATGTTAGCCCTGGAGGCAGAGTAGGATGTTGCCTTTTGAAAGCGATATACTATAATACAATAATATAGAAAAACAATTGTATTGCAAATTCTTACACTACGATAGATAGATAGATAGATAGATAGATAGATAGATAGATAGATAGATAGATAGATAGATAGATAGATAGATAGATAGATAGATAGATAGATAGATAGATAGATAGATAGATAGATAGATAGAGTGCCTAGCAAAGAATTCATCCCCTTGGTGTCTTTCCTGTTTTGTTACATGACTACCTGGAATAAAAATGGATTTCAAATTAGATTTTATGTAATGGATTTAAAGGGGTATTCCCATCTTACATGAATGACATTTCCTCAGGACATGCCATAAACTTCTGAAAGATGCAGGTCCGAACTCTGGAACCCACACCTATATCGAGAACGGGGTCTTCAAATCTCTGCTCTAGCGCGGTGCGTTGCCTGCTGGCTGCAGAATCCAGGCGGTGTTTAGTGAAGGGAGGGTCGTGTGTGCGCGTGGCTCTCTCCGTTCTGTTCAATAGAGGTTACAGAAACAGCTGAGCAAGCGCTTCTTAGCTGTTTCTGTAACTCCCATTGAACAGTGTGCACGCTTGGCACTCTGTCCACTAGCCACCACCAGGATTCTGCGGCCAAGGGCCGCCGCACCACGTGAAACAGGAGACCCCCATTTTCTTAATAGGTGTTGGTCCCAGAGCTGGGACCCGCATCTATCAGAAATGTATGGCATATCCTTAATTAAATAGTGCAAATTGTTACAGTGGAATAAAAAAAAAAAAACTTTTTTTTTTTTTTTTTTTCTAAATTTAAAAAAAACACCGAAAAGTTGTGAGTGCATATGTATTCATCCCCTTTGCTACAAAATTACTAAATGAGGTTGGCTCAAACCAATTAACTTCAGAAGTCACATATATATAGTTGAATAATTTCCCCTGTTTGCAATTGAAGTGTCCCATGATCTGTCACATAATGTCAGTATAAATACACCTGTTCTGGAAGTCTTGAACACAACTAAACAAGTAACAAGAAGACCAAGGAGCTCTCCAAACAGGTCAGAGACAAAGTTGTGGAAAAGTAGAGATTAGGGTTGGGTTATAAGATAATATCCCAAACTTTAAACATCCCATGGAGCACCATTAAATATGTTAAAACAAAAGGGAAAGACTATGGCACAACTATAAACCTGAGAAGAGAAGCCCGCCCACCAAAACTCACAGACCAGGCGAGGAGGACATTAATCAGAGATTCAACAAAGTTACCAACGATAACACTGAAGGAGCTCCAAACATCCACAGAGCGGAGATGGTTTATCTGTCCAGAGAACCACTATTGTTAGGAAAACGCCTTAACTACTGTTCTAGCTTCTGGGCGGTTCTGTTTTACTTCCAGCCTATCTCTTTTTTCTGTCCTTCTGCCTATCAGGTGTGGGGTTGTATTTATATCTGCTTCCTCCACCTGGTCTTTTCATGGGATTCTCCTAGTCTTCTGGTGTTCTGATCAAGCTCTGGCACTCCCTGTACTTCTGACTTCTGGACTAATTGGAAACTGACCTCGGCCTGTCTCTCGTTAACCCCTTATTTACCAATTTTTGAATATCTGTTCCCGGCTGGTTCTGACCTCTGCTGTACCTGAGTTCCACATGCTCTGTTTTGGACTTTTGGTGTACCCTCTGGCTGGTTATCATGTTCAGGTATTGCCTGCATTGCACCTATTATCCAACACTGAACTCTGCTAAGACAACCTGGGTTCTATGCAGCAAAGACCATTCCACCTTGCGGTCGGCTCTGGCGAAATCCTTTGAGTAGCCTTAGACTCTGTTGATCAGAGCTGTGACAGATTTGTGGTTGCGGTTCTATATTTCCCGGCAGTCTCCAGCAGACTTTGGGGAATCGCTCAATTTGCAATTTCATAACAACTATAAGTTGTGTACTCCAAAGAGCAGGGTTTTATGGAAGAGTGGCCATAAAAAGGCCATTGCTTAAAGAAAAACATAAGAAAACACTTTTTGAGTTCACTAAACAGCATATGGTAGACTCCCCACATACATGGAAGAGGGCTCTCTAATCAGATGAAACTAATATTGACATTTTCAGTCATCATGAGAAACGCTATGTTAGGCGCAAACCCAACACTTCCCATCACCCAAAGAACACTATTCCCACAGTGAAGCAT
The DNA here is from genome assembly GCF_050947455.1 of Rhinoderma darwinii. Classification (NCBI taxonomy): domain Eukaryota; kingdom Metazoa; phylum Chordata; class Amphibia; order Anura; family Rhinodermatidae; genus Rhinoderma; species Rhinoderma darwinii. The sequence goes on from NC_134691.1 coordinate 33,461,312, forward strand.
GGTGGTGGCAGCATCATGCTGTAGGGGCTGGGACTGGAGAACTGGTCACTATTGACGGAAAGATGGATGACAGTAAATACAGGGCAATTCTTGAGGAATACCTATTTTGGTCTTCCAGAGGTTTGAGACTGGGACGGAGGTTCACCTTCCACAAGACTATGACCCTAAACATACTGCTAAATCTGCACTGGAGGGGTTTAAGAGAAAACATTTAAACATATTGGAATGGCTTAGTCAAAGCCAAGACCTCACACCAATTGAGAATCTGTGGCATGACATAGAGACAGCTGTACACCAACACAACTATCGAACGTGAAGGGGTTGGAGCAGTTTTGCCTTTAAGAATGGGCAGAAATCCCAGTGCCTAGATGTGCCAAGCTAATAGAGACATAACCCAAGAGACTTCCATATGTAATTACAGCAAAAGGGAAATCCACAAAGTATTGACTTTCAGGGGGTGAATACTTATGCACATTAAAGCTCTCTGTTTTTTGTGTGCAAATCATATGATACAAGCCCCCCAAAATGTATTGTAATTCAAGATTACAATGCAACAAAACAAGAAAAAACACCAAGGGGTCAATGCTTTTTAGCTTTTTAAAGGCACTGTATAGGGAGATTGATCCTATATATTTTATGATTTTATCACATGAATGGAGATGCCAGATGTTCAAATATATGGTTACTACCTTTTAGCCAACTAAAGAGCTTAAACGGTACCTTTCTGTTAATGCCTTTGAATAAAAATAAGTTGGTTGTCCCCATAGTACATACAGTTAATCCTAATATGATACACTGAGAAATTTTACACCATCTGTTGTTTAGAATTGAGTAAAGATATCCAACAAGTTAATGAAGAATTGTATAATCAAGCTACAGGTTTCTTTACTTTCATGTATTACATTTTTTTTGTAATTTAAACAAAACTCTAATCCTGTTTTCTGTTACTTAGCGGATGATTTTACATCGGTCTTATATGTTTCTCATGTAACTGGAGTCATTTGCAATGGAGAGTTTTCAGACAAAGAAAAAGCAATTACATCTGACAATTGTAATGTTCATTTGGACACTGCCCAGGGATTAGAACCACACGTAGGCAATCAAAAACGAACAAACTGCATTTTATGCAAATCTTAAAAAGTAAAGTGGAGAGCTTGCTAAAACCTGTCCGCATGCTAATTTATTGTATTTCACTTTTACAGTTCCATGCCTGTCAAATTTTACTGCACCGATGGGAACAGTTCTCTCTCCTGACTACCCAGAAGGTTACGGAAACAATTTAAACTGCATCTGGACCATCATTTCAGATCCAGGAAGCCGGATACATTTGTCATTTAATGATTTTGACTTGGAGTCTCAGTTTGATTTTCTGGCTATTAAAGATGGTGACTCTTTAGACTCTCCAATATTGGGAACGTTCACTGGTGCTGAAGTCCCGTCTCACCTTACCAGTAACAATCATATAATTCGGTTGGAATTCCAAGCAGATCATTCAATGTCTGGGCGTGGATTTAATATTACGTATAGCAGTAAGTATTTTTGTCATTGGGAAAGTGCAGTAACAATATAACATATAACAGATACAAATTGACATATTTCATGATTGCAGTCATTTTATCGTGAGGCGCCCTTTTGGTTCCAAATGATGTCCTCCTGTATGTATAGCTATTAATCAAATGGCATCACTTCCTGTCTCAGTGACAACAGTGTCTCATCACCTAACAGACCCAACTGGTGTGGGCACAGGCCCAAATGTAGGAGAGAACAGGGCAAGGGAGGCTCCAAACATGAAGCCATCAGCAGTTAGTAGACATGGCTCCCTGTCCTGGGCTATGTTGGGAGGCTGGTGTTTAGATAGGAGGTGGAATGCAGATAGGTCAAAAAAAAGTGACAATATGCATAAAACAAGGGGCTTTCTTAAAATTGTAAAGGATAGTTTGTGTGGTGGAATTAGACTTGAAAGATCTTGTGTGAGATAAAAGTAAAGTATTTTTATTTTAAAAATAAAATATGCTTTTGTTCCAGAATACTTGCTGCTTTGACTATAGTGTCATGTGATCTCTGTCTGACTACTAAAATAGGCCATGATCTTATGTGTAGACAGAAGGTGAGGCTCCCCTGTGTGGTTGACCTACAAGATTACATAATCACCTATCAAATCTCTCCTGGCAGCTCTGAGACACCTCCCACTCCACACATAGATCTACCCTCCTTGTTTCTCTGTATATCCCCTATTCCTATAGTGCTTCTGAAGAGATAATTTCTGGCCTGTCTAAGGGAGCAGGAGTGCAATGATATAATAGAGTCCATACAACGATTAGCTGCAGAGTTATAAAACTCCTCAAACTCATACTGACTGCCTAAACTATCTATGACTACTGTGTGCAGAATCTCCAGTATATTTCTATGAGATGCAGCTTCTAACTGCTCTCCCCTGCATTCTGCTTACAAGGTAAAATCTATCACTAGCAGGGTAGAAAGGCTGAAGCTACATAGGAATACACTGAAACTCTGCAGTGTACTTTAAGGGACAGCAGTTCTACAGTATGTCACTGATCTATCACAAGCAAGGGGCAGAGGAGATGGGCTGAAGCGACATCACATAGGATATACTAAGACTCTGATGTGTGAGTGCACTAGTTCAATGTCATTGATCTATTACTTACTGCACTTAGATAGGACTCAAAACAAAGTGCACTCTGCATGAATGGAAATGTAAGCTGCAGAGAGGAAGAGGGTACCAAGATGGCAGACAACTCATAAATGGCACATTAACTAAAACAGGCACACACAAGTCATACAGAGGAGCCTCTGCATTATTCTTTAACAATAGCCTATGGTGCACTGTATAGGCAATATAGATTTTTTTCTGCTGGAGTGTTTCTTCAAATGTAATTTATTGTTATGATTATTAAGTGCTTTGAAAGCCATTTTTTCTCTTGGGAACTATATGAATGGTGTTTCTCCAGAATGTCATCTTCTGTTTGAGTCATCAGCATTTTTAGGATTTCTATGATCATATACAATTATCTCGTGGCTACTGTCTTGCTTTCCCTTTAACTCTTCCAAGTCTTCTTCAGTAAATTAGGTCTAATAATAACTTCTGTGTGCCTAATCTTGGGGTATGTTCACACGCTGTGTTTTCAGGCGTATTTTGGGGCGTTTACACCTCAAAAAACACCTGAAAAAACGGAAGCTGAACGCGTACAAACATCTGCCCATTGAAATCAATGGGAAAAACAGCATTTAGTTTATACAGGGCGTCTTTTTACGCCGCTGTTTTAAAAAACAGAGTGTAAAAGGACGCTCCGTAAAAAGAAGTGCATGTCACTTCTGCAGATGTTTTTTGGAGCTGATTTTCCATTGAACACTATGAAAAACGCCTCAAAAAAAGACTGAAAAGAAGCCTCAAAAGAAGCTCCAAATTAAAAGAAGCTTCATTTTCAGCTTCAAAAACGCCGGAAAATCAGAGGCTGTTTTCTCTGAAAACAGCTCCGTATTTTCAGATGTTTTTTGTTAAGCGTGTGAACATACTCTTACACTAATATATCACTGCAAATTCAAAAAAGCCTTTCTTAAATATATCCTATATTATATAGTCAGTTAAAAATTTCAAATCAAACAAGTGATTAGAACACAATAACAATACAACGATAAATAAAGTATGTTCTAGGTGTATTGTTGTAAAAAGCAACCGTCTGAGAGTAAGTGAAACTACTAACAGTGAATGGCATAAGTTACTGCTTATACCAGGGGTAGATTAACAGGTCCAATCTCTATACAATAAAATAGAAACAAGTCAAATTGATTAGATTCCATAAAGTTCTCTCTAAACTACCCTCATAGTCTCCCCTTCAGATAATGTGGTGCCCGCACACCACTTTGACCATTTGTACGTGGGTTTATGGGTCATGATATAACAGAGCTTATCTTTCTAACCCTAAGTGGTTTATTTGCATTTTTTACTTGTGAGTAATGTTATTACCGCTACAACTGGATTGCTTATAGTGTTTAGCCCTATTTACTTATGCTATAGTCTTCTGATGAATCCACGATGGGAAACACGTTGGGAGAATGATGAGAGTTTAATGAATCTGTTTAGAGTATTTGCTATGTTCATTTTTATGAGGCCTAAATTCATTGACTTCTTATATATTTTATATTCAGGGCTTGCTAGGGTTGAGGTAGGGCAAGATTCAAGAATCGGACTGTCCTTTTTTGGGTAATTACTCCACTTTTTCCAAGCTTGAGACAATAGGCGCAGTGTAGGGAGAGCTTTATGAAATATAAGCAATCACCCATGGTTATAGGTGTTCCTTGTATAATGAAAGGTTATAAAATGTTCTAATTTACTTTCTGTGTCATTTCGTCACAGTTTTCATGATCTCTGATTGCTGTAATTCTATACTTTAGTTCAGTGCATAAAAATCTATCCTGGTTATGGACACACAAGAGCACGGCTCATTACATGACAGAGCTCTAATAATTCTACTGTAACGAGCCGTTCCCCATGTGTCCATCACATGATCAGGACTGAGTTTCATCCCCTGGAAGTAAATAATGAAGGTCCCTTATGAATAACAGCAAGCAGAGATCTTAAAAATTGTGCCGAATTGATAAAGAAAACATATTTTTAAAAAGTTGATAACTTTTCCTTATATAAAATAACCTTTACTTGCTGAAACCCGAATACCGTGTAAGTGATCATAGTAAACAGAAGATAAACTTGCCCACAGAATTCTTCACTCTGCATGATTTTCTACATGTTTCTGAAGCAAACAGTCTTGTAGACTTAATGTAAAGAGCACGTCTTCATTTCTTTGGTCTAAAAAAAACCCTTTTGTTAGACAAATGGCGAAGAGGTGGAACTTTGTATCCCTGATCTGCTAGTGCAGAAAGCACTGGGGAGAGCTTCTACTGCAGCCAGTTGCCTTACAGTCAGACAGAGGTTAGTAAAAAGAAGTAGCAGCGAATAGTTGATCTCCTGGGATATATATGTATAGAAGATTTCATTCTATACTTCTTACAGGGTCATGATATAGGAGAGAAGGATTTTAGAAAGGAATTGCTGAGAAATTTCTACGTTAACTGTTGTAAGTCAAAATCAATTCATGGAAAATGTGTTTTGTTTTTTTTTTACCTTTAGAGTGACCCTCCGGTTCCGGGACAACATTTTAAATATGAAAGTGTATATGGAGTAATATTACCTGGTCCCCTGTAGTTGTGACCCTCTGCTGTGAATTTGCCCTTATAGGGTCCCCTCTGTGCTGTCCCAAAATGGCTGCACGCATTTTAGACTACGAGTCTGAGACCCTCCCTCTGTTCTGGAATTGGCCAAAGCTGCTCTGTCCAATCTGTGAACAGAGGGAGAGTTTTAAACTCAGTCTGAGAAGCACTGTGGCCATTTTGAGACAACATAAAGGGTACCCTAAATCGGCGTATTCACGGCAGAGGGGCACAACTGGAGAACACCAGGTAATATTACTCCATATATATATCACATTTATAATTTTGTCCTGAGACCAGAAAGTCACTTTAAGTGAGTCAGTTTCTGATGAAACTGAAGGTAGGATTTGCTGTTGAAAGTACGTGTCTGTTCTTATTGCTATGACTAAACAAGTAATTGTTTCTGCCAACGCCAGAATCATGCAATTAATAACAATGTAAATTTAGTGTCTTTTCAAAGTGACACTAGTGGATAATGCTGTCACTAATAAGTTCTCAAAGTGTAATTGTGTAGCATTAACATTAAATTGACTGTGACATATGTCACGCCAGCTTGGTACATAAAACTTCTGTTTTGCCAGTAGGGTTTTTCTTACAAGGCTAAACATTCTCATTCAGCTGAAGTTCACTTACCCTGCAAGACTTCCAGTTATGTCCTATGCTTACATGCTGAGATATATATATTTGTTTTTAATGTATATGGTTTATGCACCTAACAATCCTTGTTAAAGATGGGAATAAGAGTACTTAAAATTCATCACAATGTTTATTTTCTTTTGTAATATATCTCTATATATATACACACACACACACACACACACACACACACACACACACACATACACACACACACACACACACACACACACACACACACACATACATGTATATGTATGTACATATATACCTATCATATACAACCTATTTAGGTGGTCACCTTCATTAAAAACACTAGAGATCAATATATAAATGTTTTGAGTTATTACACTAGATGGACTTATTGTTTTTATATATATGTTGTGTTATTTTCTACTGACAAGACACCAAGAAAATATCTGCCCCCATTATCACCAATTCTGATACCACCAGATACTTTTACATACATTTAATCTATGTGCTTAATATTGACAGCCCTTTATTAAAACCTATTATAATATTTTATATATTCTATTATATTCTGTGTATTTGAGGTTTGGTACCCTTTATGGTTATTTTCTTATTTTCAGCATCTTTTAATTTTTTTATTTTTTTATTTTTACAACCTTTTTCTTTCTTAAGATATTTTGGTGTAGCCTTCAATTTATTTTTGCTTCTGTTGTTCTGAAGCAGAAAATACAGTAAATGACTAAATTCATGCGTAGACTTCTTACTGAAAGAATTTATCCTGCTGATAATCAGAAGCAGAAAATAAATTAGTTTATTTAGTGGTGGACTTGCAAAGCCTTAGCCAGATTGTCCCTCAGGCAACTGTCTCTTCTATCTATTTCTCTGCAAGAACCCTTTTTTTTTATCAAGATATTCAGCAATAAACAAAAATCTTAAATAAATGTATTTTGTATTTAATTTTACTTTCATTAATAAAATGTAAACAAATATTTTTTTTACTGTTGTACTTATTTGTTTTTTATTTTTAACACCTTTCCCTGGGTATGTTCACACTGAGTTTTTTGCAGGCAGAAAATTCTGATTTTGAGGCAGATTTTGCTCTCCCTGCACGCTGTTTGCCAAGTTTTTGCGGCATATCTCACGGCATTTTTCGGCCACGGCCATTGAGCGCCGCGGGCAAAAAACGCTGCAAAATACGCTTTCTCTGTTTCCCATTGATGTCAATGGGAGGTCAGAGACGTAAACGCCTGAAGATAGGGCATGTTGTTTCTTTTTCCGCAAGACGGTTTTTCTGCTCATGGGAAAAAACGCCTCCGCCTCCCATTGATATCAATAAAAGGCATTTTCGGCCATTTTTTGGTGCGTTTTCCAACGCGGTTTCCGCATCAAAAAAACATCTAAAAAAAACTCTGTGTGAACTGGCCTATACATTTACTTTCTATATTGGCTGTGCAGAAAATGTAGCGTGTAGGGTGTTTGTGCTTATGGTAGCTGCAATGAAATGAAGTTAATGGACAGAAAATTGTCAGTAGGCAAATATAGTCTCCAAGAATTTATGAAGTACGGCCTCCTTCCCCAAAGACCTGACCGTGAAAGGGTAGCTGCATACAGAGCCTTATTTGTGTGTGTAATGTATAGTGTTTCTATCCTGCCATATCTAGCAGTACAATACAACTGTCATCTGGCATTTTATCCCCTGCTCTCTAATGATAATGAGATGACTCTGCTGAACATGTCCTAGTCTACATAGAAAAGCTGAAAAAGGGTGCTACAGGAAATGCCAGCCTACTCTGTGTGCTTAAGTAGCTAATGTGAATAGTTAAGGATATTTTGAGGTAGTTTAATTTTTTTTTATTTTTTTTAAAAAGAACCTGATAATACTATATGTCATTTTCTGAAGATATATCCCCTTTAAAAGTACTTTTTATACACAGGGTATAAAACCACTTTTTAGTTTGTCTTTACTACAGTTATATATTTGATTCAAAATCGTATGTTTACTATTATATTCATAAGTGAAATCCACCTAAAAAGTAAAGTGAAACTGCTATTCTAGTAAAGGTCCTGGTGAAACAGTTTCTCCACAAAATGCAGCATTATGAGGACTTATTGTAACGTGTCTTCCTATCACTAAAACGGATTAAATAATCAAGATCCAATGGAAGAGAAAACAGCTGCACTGCCCATATGTGAGTTGTTACTAGCAATGCCTGAATTGACTTAAACTCGATCTGACACACAGAAAGCTTTGCTTATTTCACGACAAATCGAGTTTGCCATGACAGAAGTTAAAAAATGTTCCTCAAGGCATCTAAGTCTTTATTGGAGACCTTCATTCACTGACAATTTTGTATTAAAGGCTTTTACAGTGGTAGGTGTTTAAGCAATAATACAATAGGCAGTGACGAACAATTCAAGTAACAATTGATGTGAATATTAATTCCAGTGTAACGCAAAATATAGTGTTTAAATAGATCAGAAAATATTCAGCTTTTTTCTAGAAACGACGCAATTTCTGTCTATAGGCTGAGTTTTATTCTGCAGCTCAGTCCCAATGGCCCCAAATTCTGTGCAAAGTTTTGCATTTCGTTACAAAATTGTATACTAAGTAAAAAATTAGGTCTCATAGGTATGCATGAATGCGAAGTCTCTATAGTTCTATACAACAAAGTCATAGCACACTTTATGTGTCGTCATAAGGTGCTTCAATAGGATCCTTATATTACGACATTGATTCTGAGGGGGCAATAACTCTGAAATACGACATCTAATAAAGCATACTACAATTTTGTTTTCTTAAGGATTCTGGATGAATCTGAAAAAAAACTCTGTATGCCTTTGTATAGAGGAGGCATGTGGAAGTATAATATGGCCCCAAGACTGCTAAGGATTCTTTATTATGGCTCTGTGCAACTCGGAATCTAAGTAGAGTCATAATACAACCATATGCACAAGGCCTTGTGTCATGAATGGTACTGTATTTCATACCAAACAAAAATACATTAAGGCTTTATTCAGACGAACGGGAAAAACGTCCGTGCAACGACCTATATGTGTCTATGGGGCCGTGCAGACATGTCCGTGATTTTTCATCAGCGTGAGTCCGCTGAAAAAAAGTCACGACATGTCCGTTCTTTCTGCGTTTTGTACGCATCACGCACCCATTGAAGTCAATGGGTGCGTGAAAACCACGCGTGCCGCACGGAAGCACTTCCGTGCGAACTGCGTGACTCGCGCAAGAGCTGTCAAAAGGATGAATGTAAACAGAAAAGCACCATGTGCTTTTCTGTTTACAAACATCCAAACGGAGTGTCTTTGAGATGAGCGAACCCGGACAACCGAACTGAACTTCACCGGGTTCGGCCGAACTCGTTTTGGCCGAACCCGGCAAAAAAATTTCCGGTACGCGACGTCAGGAGATAGTCACTGTCCAGGGTGCTGAAAGAGTTAAACTGTTTCAGCACCCTGGACAGTGACTTCCGATCCCAATATACATGAACGTGTAAAAAAAAAGAAGTTCTGACTTACCGATAACTCCCGGCTTCTTCCTCCAGTCTGACCTCCCGGGATGACAATTCAGTCCAAGTGACAGCTCCAGCCAATCACAGGCCAAGCACAGGCTGCAGCGGTCACATGGACTGCGGCGTCATCCAGGGAGGTGGGGCCAGATGTCAAGAGAGGCGCGTCACCAAGGACGCGTCACCAAGGCAACGGCCGGGAGGGAAGTTCTCGGTAAGTACGAACGTGTTTTTTTTTTTTTAAACAGGTTTCTCGATATTGTGATCGTCATTCACTGTCGAGGGTGCTGAAAGAGTTAACTGCCGATCAGTTAACTCTTTCAGCACCCTGGACAGTGACTGACGTCGACTAGACTCATCTCTATGATGGCGGCTGCGCGAAAATCACGCAGCCGCGCATCATACACGGATGACACACGGAGCTGTCAAGTGGTTTTTGCGCGCGCAAAACGCCGCGTTTTTGCGTCCGCAAAAACGCCACGTTCGTGTGAATCCAGCCTAACACATACAAAAGTAGACATTAGTGTGAATGCTCCCTTAAACCTCATGCACACTGCAGAGGCATTTGGAGGAGGTTATGCAGAGGCATATGGAGACCCTGAGGCTTTGTACTATGGAACACTCTTTGTGCCAATGTATGAATCTCAGTACGGCTCTAAGTAGAGGTACTTCTAGGTGAGAATAGCATGGATTTACATTTGAGAGAAAAATCTTCTGTATGCGTCTGTATGAAATTGGAGGCATAGGGAGGTCCTCTAGAGCTACAGATGCTCCATGTAACCGCTCCCCACTTTAGCCAAGAGATGAGGATCCTGAACTAAATTTCTTAATAGAATATATGACAATTAGTTTTCTTAACTGGATAACCCCTTTAAAAGTAAAATTACAGTAATGAATGTAACATAGTGTTGTCAAATGCTCTCTATATTCTACATGACCAATCTTTGTATGCTTCCATATGCGTGTAGCTTGTATGACATATTCATTATTCCAGTGCTTATGAAAGTTGATGGTATATAAATGAATTATTTCTGTGTGTTTCAGTAAGTTTGAATTGACTGAGTGGAATATTTGCCATACATTTGTTTAAAACAAATTATGACATTTCATAGATTTTTTTTTTGCATTCATACATTTTTAAATGTCATTTATTTTATTTTTTTAATAATTTTAATAATCAGTCCCTTGCTGAGTCAAAGTCGTGCTGTGCTGTATACGACGCCTGTCGAAGGATCCTGCTGGCCGATTCAAGACCATGACAAAATCACAAGAGATGCGGACGGATAAACTAGACCTCCGGTCTCGACAGGACCAACTCCTCCAGGCGTTGAACATTCTCGTACGTCGGCAGGAGGCACAAGCTGCCATTCCTCCTACTACACCTCCTGGCAGTGTTGTTCCTCACACTACACCTCCTGGCAATGTTGACCCTCGTTTTTCTTTGCCACTTCCTGACCGCTATGATGGAGACGCAGGTACCTGTTATGGATTTTTGAAGCAGTGCTAGATCCACTTCAGCCTGTATACTAGGACATTTTCGTCTGATGGCGCAACGGTTGCTTTCATCATCTCTCTCCTCACTGGCAAGGCTCTTGCATGGGCGAACCCTATCTGGGAGAGACAAGGACCAGAGACCCGTGACTTCCAGGGATTCCTCCAGACTTTTCGGATGGTGCCTGGACGGGTCTCATCTGCAGCGGCTTCCTTGATTAACCTACGCCAAGGAGACACCTCCGTGAGTGAGTACGCCATCCACTTCCGCACCCTGGCGGGAGAACTGTTATGGAACAATGAGGCCCTGGTGGCTGCATTCTGGCATGGACTGTCTCCGAAAATTAAGGATGAACTTGCCGCTCGATATCTGCCGTCTACCCTGGATGACCTCATCCTTCGGTCTGTCCGGATTGACATGCGGATCCGAGAACGCCTCCAAGAGGTTCGTCGGGAGGAAGGCCTTCCTAGTCTGGTCCCTACTTTGCAGCAACCCCTGCTGTCCTCAGATGTCGATCCTCCCAAGGAATCTGTGATGATAGAACAGTGTAAGCTATCCACCCAGGAGAGATAACGCAGACGCAAGTGTCAAAGCCGATGCCTGGTGCAGATTTGTTCAGTTCAGCCTCCTCTGCCTCGGTCATTGGCAGGATTGCCGGATTATTATGCTGCATTTTCGGACGTCTTTAGCAAGAGGGAGGCGATGCATCCCTTCCCCGTGGTAGGGTATATCCTCTCTCCTTGCCAGAGACTCTGTCGATGTCCGCCTATGTGAAAGAGAACTTGGAGAGGGGCATCATACGGAAGTCTTCCTCTCCGACAGGAGCCGGGTCTTATTCGTCAAAAAGAAGGATGGCTCTCTTCATCCTTGTATTGACTACCGAGGTCTCAACCAGATCACGGCGAAAAATAAATATCCGTTGCCACTGATCTCAGAGCTGTTTGATCGTATACGTGGTGTCAAGATTTTTTCCAAACTAGACCTGCGTGGGGCTTATAACCTAGTCCGGATTCGCCAGGGTGACGAATAGAAGACTGCATTTAACACCCATGATGGACACTATGAATATCTAGTAATGCCCTTCGGCTTGTGTAATGCTCCCACGGTCTTCCAGGAGTTCGGTAATGACATTTTCCGTAACCTCCTCTATGTTCGTGTTGTGGTCTATCTTGATGATATCTTGATTTTTCCTCCAGATTCTATGAAGCATCAGAGACATGTCCGTTATGTTTTGCTACGGTTAAGGGAGAATCGTCTGTACGCCAAGTTGGAGAAGTGCGTGTTTGAAAAAGATGCTCTACCCTTCCTGGGCTACATCGTCTCGAGTCGAGGTCTCGAGATACATCCTGAAAAGGTAAAGTCTGTCCTGGAATGGCCACGTCCTCAAGGCTTGAGTGCCCATACAGCGCTTTCTGGGGATTCGCCAATTTTTACAGACAGTTTATTCCAAACTTCTCCTCACTGACTTCTCCTATTTCTAACCTCACTAAGAAGGGCATGAATGCCAAGGTGTGGACTCCTGAGTCCGCATTCAATAGCCTGAAGAATGCCTTCATGTCATCCTCTATCCTACACTATCCAGATGTTTCTCTACAGTTCGCATTGGAGGTGGACGCATCCTCTGTCAGTGCTGGTGCACTCCTGTTCCAGAGAGGCTCCAAGGGCAAGTCAATGGTATGTGGATATTTTTCTAAGCTCTTCTCTTCCACAGAACGCAACTACGCTATTGGGGATCGGGAGTTACTGGCCATCAAATTGGCTCTGGAACGGTGGAGACATCTACTAGAGGGTGCAGCTCATCCCATCCTGATTTTTACGGACCATAAGAACCACACCTATCTTCAGACGGCCCAACGGCTGAATCCTCGTCAGGCCAGGAGGTCACTGTTCTTTACCAGGTTCCAGTTTGAGCTCCATTATCAACCGGTTGACAAGAATGTGAGGGCCGATGCCTTGTCCAGGTCTTTAGAGACAGAAGACACCATGGAAATTCCACAGAACATTATTTATCTGTCTTGCATTGTCTCTGTAAATCCCCTGCAAGTTGGGGACATTCCTCCAGGGAGGACTTTTGTGTGCCTGGCTGACCGTGGAAGAATCCTTCACTGGGGACACTCCTCTAGACTGGCAGGTCACGCGGGGACCCGTAAGACCCGGGATCTGATTGCTCATCATTTCTGGTGGCCCACGCTGCCCCAGGACATTATGGACTTTGTTCTTCTTGTTCAATATGTGCAGCCAACAAGGTCGGTCACTCCAGACCTGATGGACTGCTCCAGCCATTGCCTGTGCCCAATGCTCCCTGGCAGCATATAGCTATGGACTTTATTACTGACCTGCCTCTCTCTGCTGGATGCAGTACTGTCTGGGTGGTGGTGAATCGATTTTCAAAGATGGCCCACTTCGTTCTTCTGACCGGTCTTCCTTCTGCTCCTCAGTTGGCCAAGCTGTTCATCCAACACATCTTCCTCCTGCACGGCTTGCCGCAGTATATTGTGTCTGATCGGGGGGTTCAGTTCACCTCGAAGTTCTGGAGAGCGCTCTGCGGTCTCCTACATATAAAGTTGGACTTTTCCTCGGCCTACCATCCTCAGTGCAATGGTTAGGTCGAGAGTATCAATCAGATCTTGGAGAACTACCTACACCACTTCATCCCCAAGCAGCATGATGACTGGGTGCAGTTGCTTCTGTGGGCTGAGTTCTCTTACAATAATCACACCAGCGAGTCCACACAGAAGACACTGTTCTTTATTGTCTATGGCCAACACCCACAAATTCCTCTCCCGGTCCCTGTTACGTCCGAGGTACCAGCGGCTGACACGGCTTTTGGGGACTTTCTGCAGATCTGGCAGCAGACTCGATCCTTCATCCTGCTGCCGGTTGACCGCATGAAATGGAAGGCGGACGCAAGGAGAAGAGAACCTCCTCAGTTTCTTCCTGGCACGAGGGTCTGGCTGTCCTCCAGAAATATTCGACTGAGGGTGCCGTCTTACAAATTTGCTCCCAGGTTCCTCAGCCCCTTCGAGATCCTGCAGCAGATCAACCCTGTCGCCTACAAGCTTCGGGTGCCTCCTACCCTCAAGATCCCCAACTCCTTCCATGTTTCTCTCCTGAAATCAGTGGTTCTGAACCGCTTTACCAAGACTCCTAGCCCTGCAGTTGCCTCCACAGGTCCTTCAGACACCTTCGAGGTTAAGGAGATCTTGGACACCAAGAGAATGAGAGGAAAGACTTTTTATTTGGTGGATTGGAGGGGGTTTGGTCCTGAAGAGAGGTCCTGGGAGCCAGAGGAGAACATCAATGCCCCTACTCTTCTGAAGAAGTTTCTCCCTCGCTCTGGCCCCAAGAAGAAGGGGCATAAGAGGGGGGATACTGTCATGTATGTGGCTGCGGGTCGTCAGGCTCACTCTCCCCCTGACGGGAGTCAGGGGGAGCCATGTGTCGCTCGCTTCCACTCACCTCGGCCGGATCCTGTAGGGTGCACGCGCACGAGCGTGCCCGCTCTTAAAGGGGCAGCGCGCACACCAGACTTTAATGAACTATCAGCCCATCAGTGCCCTGGACTATAAGAAGGGTTCAGCTCCTTGCTTCGATGCCTGAGCGTTATTGTCGTACCCTAAGTTTGTCTATGCGATGGTCTCTTAGTGTTTTCCAGTGTTCCTGTTCCTGATCCTGATCCTGTTACCTGTATCCCGTGCTATCCTGGTCGAGTTCCGTTCTGAGCCAAAGTCGTGCTGTGCTGTATACCACGCCTCTCCTGCTGCTGCACGCCTGATGTCTACTCGCTGCCTAAGTCCCAGCCGTGCCTGCCTTGCTACTGTCCGAGCTGCCACAGGTACCCTATATGAACTATAGACTTTAATCTGCGCCCTGTTGGCCCACTGCCATACCGCCAAGGTGGTACAGCCCAGTGGGTCCACGAACCCTAAGTGACATGCAGTAAAGCAAGTGAATGTAGACACGCTTAGACCCACAGATTGCCGCAACTTGCGCGGTCACAACACTGCCACATTCACTTACATTACCGCAATCTACTCAGCGCGAAACAGCAATCTTTGGACGTGTGGCTAGTATCAGCGATAAAAATCATTGTGTTGCCGTAGCCTTATATTTAACACTTCCAGCTTTACATTTTTAAGACTTGCTTAAACGTTGGTGTGAGTTGAAAACTTACGCCTCATCCCTACAGCTCCGTACTACATTGACTTATGCACTCTACCGATGCATGGTAAATATTATAGTTATATTGTCAGTATATAAAAGTGAGACAGATCTTATGATAGTTTTAGTATCTGAAAATACATCTGATGTAGGAGCATACCTATTTCTAGCCGAGACCTTTCTCAGTCTTTGGGTCCATTATGGCCCAATGAAAATCAAAATAGTGGGGAGACATAATGGTATGGGAGTGGATATTATGGCATTACATCTATAGGAGTGGAGATTATTGCATTACATCTATAATATTATTTAGGTATAGTAGACCTAGTCAGATATTTCAAATACCATTTGAAAGGTCAACTTTAATACTGTGGAAAAATCCCACAGTAGGTTAAACTTTCATTACATCACACAGTATGTACATTATAGGAGGGTCACTTTGACTAGTGTCAAAGGGCAGTCTAAAACAAAAGTTTGTTCGAGTAAAATGCGCCAAATGTATTAAAGGTGGCACAAAGCTAAATAAATCTGCCGCATTTCGGTTTATTTTAGAGTCAGGAAAGCTATGAGCATGAGTGATTTGTATTATACTTTGAACGAACCATTTTCTGTCATAAGAATTAATAAATTGGTCATGGCCACGCCCTCTCCTTATTAACTCCACCCATTTTTTTATGCAAGTTTTTAAAAGGGGTGAGAAATGAGAACAGTTGAAAATGTTCAAATTTGCAACTTTTCTACACCAGAAAACTGGCGTAATTTGATTGATAAATTCCTCCCATTTATGTTTTAAGACTAGAATGTAAATTTAGGTGATGTACATCTTTAATGCAGTCAATAACTTACAAAAAACCTATTTATTTGAAATTACATTTTAATATTTTTTTTCAGTATTCAGTTTTTTAGGATAGTAATGTATAGTAGTAAGTACACACAGTAAGTGATGCACAATGTAAGGAACATAAATAACAGCAATGTAATAAAGAGCTGGGTGTGAATAAATAAATAACACGAGGGAGAGTCTACCAGTGCATCGGGGTCTAATGTAACCTAGCATATGCCACTAGGAAGGTGTCCAATGGCTCACTGAATCAACATATCTTTGAGGAGGGTACATTGTAGCTTAAGGTGATATATCCCAGGTGCATATATTGTTGCAAGACAAGTTTGCTTTCCTGTCTTAATTTTATACAATGTCAAAGCTGATTGTAGGACTTGGGTCACAATGTTAATGGCCACAACAAGAAAATTAAAGATAAGGGGCTCCTGGGAAATTGTATAAAGCAGTAGTGTGGTTAAACCAACACTTCTATGGATAAATGGGAGGAGAACATCCTCATACCTGATCAGTGGTGGAAATAAAGAACATAGCGTACCCATGATAAATTACAGCTTTGACCAGTGGCATACCTATCATAGAGGCAGACCAGGCAGTTGCTATAGGGCACATGAGGAGAGGGGGTTTGGTATTGAACTGCATTCCCTGCTTTCACTTACATACAGTAGTTGTAAAGTTTTCCTGCAATGACCACAAGGGGAGCTCCGTGCATACAGATTTTTTACAGCCCCCATTGAGTTAATAATAAAAAAAAATTGACAATGCTATCAGTGGGTGTTTGTACCCATTCTGTATTTTTTTTATGATGTCCTATAATTTCTGACTTGGACCCCACACCACGTAGGTGGCAATTCCAGATTTCTACTGTATCTGAGGTTTACTAATCAGGTGCACAAATTGCATAACATTTTTAGGGCTGAGAGAGGGGAACTACTAATCGATGTAAAAGCAGAATAATACTGTTTTTGAAAAAAAAAATCCATACATTGGGCTCCCCTCCCTCAAGTGCAACCACCTAGCCTAAGCTACCCCTCATCCTGCCCCTAAATATTAGCATGCGCCCCTGTTTTGCAATACTAAGAAAAGTTTCTAAGCCACTTAGTAAACAAGAGTTAGGTCTTATTTTTAAATAGTCTTCAAAATAATGTGCATCGAGCCAGAACAAGTTTTGTTCTTCTCAATATCCAATGAGTATTCAAGAATTCACATGCAGTGTAACCCACAGGATAACAAGTATTGGCTGAGAATGATTTCCCTGCAGAGGAATGAACAGTGATAGGGTTAAAAGATGAAACACAGAACACAACAGGAGCACAGATGTTTAGACAACGCTGTTCTCTGTGATTTCAAAGGCAGCTGAAGACTGGAAATGTATTAGGTTAAAGGTCTGAGAATAATCAATGTTTATGTCCATCGAACTGAACATTGTGAAGAATGTGTTATCTTGGAGAAATGTCAAGATACGTCTAATATCTGGGAAGCCACTGGCAAGTTATACTACAAAGACTCCTGGAAGGATACAGCAAGTGTGCTATTATTTATGTTTGTTTGTATTGTTACACAAGGAAAGTATTTACATCACCAATGGTTTATATTTTTTGTTTTCTCTTTTAGTCTTGTAATAGTATTAATTTAATTCTTGTATTACTTTATTATCTTTCCTGTTTCATTACATATCTATATCAATGTATCTGTCTTGTATAAATAATTCATTCTAAATATACAATAGTTATAGTATAGTTATTCCTAAATTATCGTCACTTCTGAGTTTACAAGGTAAACCATATGGTTCCCATTGGACACATCCTATGAAGGTCTGCCTGTGCCATTTAACGTCACTGACCGGTCCCCTACGCAGGTGTGATCATCTTGCACAGAAATTATTAAGTGAACACCCAATGGACTATGTGGTTGTGCAAACGGAAGCAGTAGTAGTAGTAGTAGTAGTAGACAACTTCAGTCATCTCTGTACCTCCTGAAATATAAAACATTATGGCGGTACTATTTATTTAAACCTGATTCCACCAAAAAAGTATCTATTTACCGATCTAACGAAACCTCCGGCTCGTTGTATCTTTTTTCTCGTCATTTGCATTCCACCCGCTAGTACAAGAACGTGTCTTCCTATCTTAGACCAGAAGGGGAGCCATCTTGTGTAAGTACTTCTGGCTTTATGGGTAGAGCTTCCCTGCCTTGTTCACTTTTAGACCCTTAGGCTTTATTCAGACGAGCGTGTCTGATTTGCACGCGTATTACGCTCGTCTGAATGAGCCCTTATTTGGATCATTGTCTGTGACCACCATTGTTAGGTCTGTTAGGAGATGATCCACAATAGTTATTGAGACTGGATGTGATATAATTTGATTAAGAGATGCAGACAGGAGGACATCATTTGGAGCTGGACCAGGGGGTTACATGATACATATACTGTTGAACTTGTTATATAAGTCACTTGTTTTGTCACTGATATCAGAATCTATGGAGGATAACAATTTGTTCCTTGTGTAGCTGGGGTGGGGCCGGGGGTGCTACCGGGGCATATGGCCTGGCTGTCAGAAGGATGTCAACAAATCAACAAATCCCATTACCTTAACCAGGATATTTAGATACAGGCAGTGAACTGAGCCTGTGCCTTGGTGAAAAAAAAATCCTAGGTATGGCTCTTGGTTTTTTTAAGATACAGATGGGATGATGAAGTGGCTTTAATAGGGCCCAAGACAATTCCTAATTTAGGTTAGTATCAACTTGTCCTATGAGCTACATTAGCCCTATCAGTCAGCCTGCACTGGTATATCAAACCTATCATATGCCAAATCACAGTTCACAACTTTTCCGAATATATTTAAAGAAATGTAACAATATAACAAATTAATTTCCAGTTTTCCTATTCAATTTAAAAAGGAAACTAAAGATTTCAAGTGAAGCATTAATACATTTCAATTTTATTACTTTATTACTATATAAACTATCAGCCACCAAAGATTCTTGGTTTTTTCCTTCATATTATTGTTATTAAAGATTATAGGAGGAAAGAATCAGTGATTTAGTTTCAGCATGAGGCAGTATGTATCACTTTATAATCCTTTATCTCTCACTTCTGTTTTTCAGCATTTGGTCACAATGAGTGCCCTGATCCTGGAGTTCCATTAAATGCCCGTCGCTTTGGAGACAACTTTCAGTTAGGAAGCTCGGTCTCTGTGGTCTGTGAAGATGGATTTATTAAAACGCAAGGCACTGAAACCATCACTTGTATGCTGATAGATGGGAAAATTATGTGGAGTGGCCCAATCCCTAGATGTGAAGGTCTGTCAACTAAGTCTTTAATTGCAAAATGACAAATGTTAAATGAAAGCTGCAATGATGATGCATATTTGCTGTAAGCTACAAGACCCTGGCAGATCGAATTCAGACTCTTGACTATGATCAACATCAAAACTGATCATCACTTGGAGGCTGTCATGCCCATATTAATGCATTGAGTCATGTAATGCGTCCAACCTGATGTGGTTACAAACGTAATTGTAGTTGGATAAAGCATATAACTTTCCATTGTTCTTGATAATATTTAGGATAGATTAGATAGATAGATATGAGATAGATAGATAGATAGATAGATAGATAGATAGATAGATAGATAGATAGATAGATAGATAGATAGATAGATAGATAGATAAGCAGGACAGACTAAACTGTTATTGCACCACAATTAATTTTATATTTAAAAAACAAAGATAATATATATGGAAGTCACAAAATATAATAAAAATCAATGATAGAGAATGTGGGACTTTGAGCTTGTATTTCATGTATGAAAGTAGGAGCCTATAACCCTTATGATTGAGTAGATTCTCTCTCCAGAAAATGTGTTATGTGCCCTATAAAAGTGGCACAATGACAGAACATTTTTGCACATCATTAAATCATAGCAGTTTGAAGAAAACTTGTGATATATGTAGAAGACTTGCACTGCAAAACTTGTGTTCATTCCAGCCATCTACCATGTAGCTATTTAGTGTACGTTTTAGAAAATAACTGCAGACTTTGATCACTGAAATGGAAAACTAAAAGCCATTTCTAGTACAGTTAAATTTCTAGCTAAATGTATATTACTATTTTTTTTGGTCACCTCAGCAAAATAAAAACAAGTAATCAGATGAATTTAAGAAACAGGTTACAGGCTGGAAGAAGGAGTTGTATATTTTTATGAGTCACATTTAATATATAAAGACTATCTTTACATTTACTGTTACATTTAAATTGAATATTTCAAGTTTGTAGTTGTAGTAATGTAATTGTAGTTTTATTAAATAAATGTGTATTTTTTTAATTTGAAAAGCGTCTCTAGGGACGCCCATTTTAGAAATATGCACTTGCCTTTCACATTGTCTCTTTAGACAAAACAGCAGGGTTGTGGGCTTAATGACAACTGCAAAATATGAAAGTTAATGGTCAGAAAAGTGTCCATAGACAAGTACAGTCTACTGGAAGAGATAGAGTACAGTCCCTCCCCTGGGGACCAAGGAGTGGCAGGGCAGCTTTATAAAGCATTTTATCTGCATATATACATATATATAGTGTTGCTATCCTACCTCATATAAGCCTTTAGCAGTACAATAGAGCTATCATTACATTTCTTCTCCTCTAATTATAATGAGATCACTCAGCTTGCACTTAGACTGTCTACACAGCAAAGCTGACAAGTGAGCTTCAGAAAAAAAAAAAAAAATGTTGGCCTATTATGTGTGCTCAAGTGGCCAGGGAAACGGTAGAATATTTCAGGATTCTTTATATATGGATAATCGGAAGAAAAAAATAAATATTGTTATTTAAAATCAAATGGTTTATATAAAAAAAGAGATATTTTAATTCTTCCTAGAATTCAGAAAGGCAAATAGGTAAATATCAAAACCAAGAACAGCCTATAAACTAAATACAGTGGTTACGTATGTGTTGTGGGTAGAGTTACATTTCAGGTTTCATTCACACTGCTTCCGTATTATGGCTATGTACAATCTCTGAGTAGTATGAAGCTATAAAATGGCACTCATAGAAGTCATGTCATGCTCCATCGATTTGTTATATTACAAAAGTTCTCCAACTGTGTCATATGGAATAACCATACTGTGGTACAAATAGTATGAAGCTATAGGAAGTCCGTATGACACCACACAGGCTCCGCGCACTTAACTCTGCTGTGTGCATATGGCTTAAGCAACTTAGTAGGTATCCCTGGAAGTGAAGAAGCAAAATGCATGAATACATTTACTGGAGATGCCAGTACAGATGAGATATGTCCTACGTTTTGTCTTGTTGTTGTTTATTTTTTTAGAGAGGGGTTGGTTTAGGAAAAATTGGTGAACCCTTTTATTCTGTTCAAATATTCACTTTTATGTGTATGTCATGCAACTCCTAAAAAATCTAAAAATGAAAATAGCTATAATTATTTTAAGGCAAAAAGTGCTCGGCACTCCATGACATGGCACTAGTATCTGCATGCAGTTTAATTTTAGCTATAATTTCTGGAAATAAAAAATAGCACAAGGTCTTGTTCCTGCCAGGCACCTTCCACTGGACTCTAAAATTAATATTTCATAATGCAGTGCATTAGGCCCAGAGGGTCTATTTTAAAGTAAAATATTGCGTTTCTCAGTTGGAAGTTGAAGCCTTAAAAGCAAGAAACTCATCTCATAATGGCTAATGTAATCTATTTCACACAACTTGTAGGATAAGACTAAAAGCAACCATTTTATCATATTCCAAAGCAAGAATAAAACATTTTAACTTCTTAAATAATAATAAATATGCTTTTTTCTTATAAAGAGTATATATAAAGATGTCATTCCTTACCGTCTCTTAACTCAACATATCCTGAGATGTGTTGCACGAGATGACCAGCTTTAAAAAATCAAAAACTATTTTGAGATACTCTATCACCAGATGTCTATGCTGTATGTGTCTTTGTGTTGCCACCCAGTGGTTGTGATACGAATTGCAACCTGTAAAGGGTTTTACTAGCATGTCGCGATATTATATTGAATTTGTTTCATGAGAAATTGTAACCAAATTCAAACAAATGTAAGGGCGGACATGTCTGTGCACAGGGTGAGCAAAAATCACTGTGTATATATTATATCGTATTAACAATACAAAAACAATAGCTAAAGCCAAACCTGTTACAGGAGATGCCAATTCCACTGTACAATTTAATACTATTTTGCCCTTATGAACTCACAGATTCACTGCATATGGTTCCAACAACACAGTCATCAAGAAGGTTACTTTGTAAACTGCTTTTAGAAAAAACACTATTAAAAAAATGGTGAATGTTTTTAATTCTGGGACAAAACTGTGTGTGGTTAAAAATTATATTTTCAGATTAGGCACTACATGTCAGCAGAGGGGACCAAGTTAAAAAAAAAAGAAGAAGAAACTACATTTTCTACTGTTGTGCTAACACACACACATATTCAACAATATACACAATCACATTTATTTTTATGTACCAACAATTAATTTTCTCCAGCGATAAAACAATATAAGCTATTAAAGCAGACCAACATTTCTATGTAGGAAGTAACAGGCTTACTATGGGCATCAAGGAGAGCCTGTGAGTGTACTGTAGGCTGGCATTGTAGAGAAGATGATCTTTCATCCCCTTCCCCCTGTATGTGTTGCTCCCCTGTATATTTACAGGGTGGGCCATTTATATGGATACACCTAAATAAAATGGGAATGGTTGGTGATATTAACTTCCTGTTTGTGGCACATTAGTATATGGGAGGGGGGAAACTTTTCAAGCTGGGTGTTGACCATGGTGGCCATTTTGAAGTCGGCCATTTTGTATCCAACTTTAGTTTTTTCAATGGGAAGAGGGTCATGTGACACATCAAACTTATCGAGAATTTCACAAGAAAAACAATGCTGTGCTTGGTTTTAACGTTACTTTATTCTTTCATGAGTTATTTACAAGTTTCTGACCACTTATAAAATGTGTTCAAAGTGCTGCCCATTGTTTTGGATTGTCAATGCAACCCTCTTCTCCCACTCTTCACACACTGATAGCAACACCACAGAAGAAATGCCTCCCGATCTGACCCCCTTAGACTTTTATCTTTGGGGTCTTCTGAAGGCAATTGTCTATGCTGTGAAGATACGAGATGTGCAGCAACTGAAACTACGGATACTGGAAGCCTGTGCTAGCATTTCTTCTGCGGTGTTGCTATCAGTGTGTGAAGAGTGGGAGAAGAGGGTTGCATTGACAATCCAACACAATGGGCAGCACTTTGAACACATTTTATAAGTGGTCAGAAACTTGTAAATAACTAATGAAAGAATAAAGTAACGTTAAAACCAAGCACACCATTGTTTTTCTTGTGAAATTCTTGATAAGCTTGATGTGTCACATGACCCTCTTCCCATTGAAAAAACTAAAGTTGGATACAAAATGGCAGACTTCAAAATGGCCGCCATGGTCAACACCCAGCTTGAAAAGTTTCCCCCCTCCCATATACTAATGTGCCACAAACAGGAAGTAAATATCACCAACCATTCCCATTTTATTTAGGTGTATCCATATAAATGGCCCACCCTGTATAAAGCTAAAAGATGGATTTATCAAGCCACCACTAGGGGGAGCTCACTGAAGAATTAATACAGCTCTCTTTTAACTCAAATATAAATGAGTAAGTTTCAAACTCCCACTAGTGGCGGTGAGAATTCTAATAATTTAAAGGGTAACTAAACGTTTGACAAACTTCTGACATGTCATAGTGACATGCCAGAAGTTTTGATTGGTGGCCCCCACCAGTTCGTGTCTGTTTGGCTTTTTACAGAAATCATTGTATCGGAGTACGGGCTCAATAGAAAGTCTATGAGCCCGTACTCCGATACATCAGCCTTTTTCCGTAAAAAAACGAACAGAAACTTAGCTGCTGAGCGCTCACATCCGCGCTTCTGCCGCTTAGTTTTAGCAAGTGGTGGGGTCCCAATGCTTGGACCCCTACCAATCAAGACTTCTGACATGTCACTATGACATGTCAGAAGTTTGTCAAATGTTTAGTAACCCTTTAACTCCATGGTTATTTAGCACTCTGAATTAGAAGAATATAATATGAAATTCATCAGCACAGAATTTTGGACTTAACAATAAAATTATATTAAAAGGTGGTTGTGTGTATATTTTCAGATACTACTCTACAATATTTTCTTTAAGCTTAATGAGGTTCTCCGGCCACAGGCTAGGTCAAAAGTATATGATCAGTGGGGAACTACACCAAACCCTTCACCGATCAGCTTCTCCGGCTGACTCCGGGCACCGGATGTCCATGCCGGAAGCAGATGACTCCGATCCCAGTATAGCAGCCGTGCTGCAGTACTGCAGCTCTGCTCCTATTCACTCGAATATTAGCAGAGCTGCAGTACTGCATCACGGCTGCAGTGTATGGAGCCATGTGCTTCTGGTACTGAACACTGTGTAACATCCAGTGCCTGGAGGCAGCCGGAACAGCTGATCGGTGAGGTGTCCAGGTGTCGGACCCCCACTGATCATATCACTATGAGAAACTGCCTGGATAACCCCTTTAACCCTTTTTGTACTGATTTAGAGATAGCATTGCATTTAATAGAAAATAAGATATGAAATTAATTTCCTTTTTCTCATTTTCAGCTCCATGTGGTGGACATTTTTCAGCTCCCAGTGGAATAATACTTTCTCCAGGTTGGCCTGGTTACTATAAAGACTCACTAAATTGTGAATGGGTGATTGAAGCAGAACCTGGACGCTCCATTAAAATTACATTTGAAAGGTCAAGATTTCTTTAAGCTTTACTTTTCTTTCCTCAATCAAATAGAAATGTATAATAAATAATCTGGTTTATATGCATGAAAACTAGATTTTCCAAATTCCTCAAGTGCTCATAAATGGATTAACTCCTGTAGGCCATACTTGACCCTTCTTAACCTTATGCAATCTCATGATTAAGGGTTTCTTCTATTTTCGCCTGAAGCCATGGAAATATCAGATTATCATTGTTATGTTATTCTGACCATATTAAATCCTGCCTGAGTTGATATTAGAAACAAGATGCTTAGTGTAATCATTTAGGCCAGTCAGATGCAACACAAAAATATGTTTAGCTTTCAACTTTGAAAATGATAGAATAAAAGAGCTTACCCAACCATCCAAAATATATAGTGAAGCTATATGGGTCATTGACCTAGTACAATAGCTTGTTTGAAAAAACGCTTATCATTTATCATCTTTCTAGAATAGTTGAACTCAATTGACCCTTTTATGCCTGTAAGATCCAAAGGGAGGGGCTGTAGCTGGTTAGTTTTGGATCAATGACGGGAATAAGCAGAAATAGTAGGAAAGGTCCTTGATCTGTATGTGAAATCCTATTGGATTTCATAGAATACAAAAACCAAATCATTTTTACCATAAAGGAGTTGTCCTATCAGGAAAATGCCTGTAAATAGTATATATATATATATATATATATATATATATATATATATATATATATATATATATTTATATATATATATATATATATATTTATATATATATATATATATATATATATATATGTGTGTAACCATCTTTATCTTGACTTTTAACACATTAAATATACAGCTTCAAGAATCTAACTTGACTTTTCAATGGCTTTTTAATGACTTTTGTTGTGTCATATCACGCTGCAGCATGTTAAGATAAACTTGGCTACATCTGTATATGCCATATTAAGAGGGACCCCTTCTATTAACCAGAGTGGTGAGACACTGCAAAAAGCAGCTCATACTTTGTAGGACTCCATGTAGACATGTATAAATTTAAATGAGCACCATGTAATACCACATTTCTCCAGCAGTGGCCACTGCAGGGAAAATGTAAAGCCACCTGCAGCTTCCTCCAGTGCAAACAGCTTATTATCTGGGCTTTTCAACCTGTTGCGATCAGCTGACCGTCAACGGTTCCTCATTTAGAAAAATGGTTGTACAGATGGGACAGGCCCCATTAATTTTATAAAGAATTTATATAAGGTTTCAACCAACATAAGAAGAAGAAAACAAAAGAAACAAAAAACAGTCATTGGAGAACAAAATTGTGTAACATCAACTGAATCATCCTTTACTTAAAAAAATAGGCAACGTCTCCACTATTAACTTTAGAGTAAGTAAATGGCAATTTCACCTTTGTAATTTCATGTATTTTATTTGATAATTTTTTTTCTCTACAGATTTCAGACTGAACTGAATTATGACGTGCTAGAAGTACATGATGGTCCGAACTTGTTATCACCAATTTTGGGATCTTATAATGGGACACAAGTCCCACAATTTTTGTTCAGCAGCTTGAATTACATTTACCTTCTCTTTACTACAGACAACAGTCGATCTAATAATGGATTTAAGATACATTATGAAAGTAAGTATTATGTATATTGGATATATACAAAATACCATAAACCAACTTAGGGAGGAGGGATTTCTAGTAGCCATAAACACTACTCTTAGCAGTTGATGAGAAAATATTGAGCTAAATGAAAAAATTAATTCTGTTTTCATATTGATTTATTGTTGAATTCAGTAGGAGCAGTCTAAATCCCAGTGACCTCCCTCTAGTAGTGCCTGTAGGCAGACACAATTTTGGAATTTAACTGGATGGTTGTGTGAATGAAAGTTGAGGATTTGGATCTCAGTATAAAAAAATCAGAGCTCTAACCATTGTTAGAATTCTGGACCTAGACCACCACTATTAAACACTGACCCATCTCAATCATTTAAATGATAAGCAAAATAATTCTACACAAATCTAATTTGTTACGAATTTTCCAAAAGTTTTGGATTTAAGCAAATCAAAAGCATTTAGGATTCATCCCTCATGAATCGCTCAAAATGGCAGCAGCCATTTTACAGATCAGAAGAAGACACAAATCCCCATAATGCCTTGCAAGCACCACTCCCTTTAGCACAGCCAATCATGAGGGGTATAGGGTGAGTCACTGATGACTGG
Organism: Rhinoderma darwinii; assembly: GCF_050947455.1. Taxonomy (NCBI): domain Eukaryota; kingdom Metazoa; phylum Chordata; class Amphibia; order Anura; family Rhinodermatidae; genus Rhinoderma; species Rhinoderma darwinii. The sequence continues at coordinate 33,488,167 of NC_134691.1, forward strand.
ATTATAGTCATAGAGTCATAGCTATAAACATCCCAACCAGAAAATGCTGCTGAAGATAGAGTGTGGATTAGTGTCAGTGAGTGTGTTTCATAGTGAGGAGAAGAGAATAGATAGTTAGATTTTCGATAATTTGATAGAGAGATAGATTTTAGAGAGAGATAGGAGTCAGTCAGTGTCAGTGTGTTAGTCACAGGCAGCCATTGCTGTAAGTGAGTGATGCTGCAGCTATACAATCCTTACACTAATTTGTGAGTCCCCAATTTTCATCAAGAAGAAGACCTCAAAGAGTTATACACAACTTTTCAGGGCAATCCAGGCACTTTCCATTCCTGTGGAATTTATTTGAAACAAATCGAATCTGATGGCCGGTTTGAATGAATCAGACCTGAAACTAATCTCTGAAAATTCCTTCATTTCGAATAATAAGTAGTACCAAACCAGCTAGACTTCCAAGGATATTATATATTAATGCATAACCATGGATAATGAAAATCAAAATTAACCCATTTATTGCTAGGTATGAGGAATTTCGTATTAACCGCAAAGACACTCTAGACCCCAGAAATATTACAGGAATACTATCAATAACAGTCTGTAGAAATGTGTGATGTAGTACATGTAGAAAGTAAACAAACTAAGTATAGCGGGTGGTTGGGCACTTTAAATTTCACTTTAAAAAAATCAAATGCAAATACAGTAAAATGAATGTTATTAGATAGATAGATAGATAGATAGATAGATAGATAGATAGATAGATAGATAGATAGATAGATAGATAGATAGATAGATAGATAGATAGATAGATAGATAGATAGATAGATAGATAGATATGAGATAGATTACTAGATAGATAGATAGATAGATAGATAGATAGATAGATAGATAGATAGATAGATAGATAGATAGATAGATAGATAGATAGATAGATAGATAGATAGATAGATAGATTAATTTTATAATGTGAGTGAATTGACTTACAGGTGGGATTGACCGTATATTGCTATTTATTTAGGTGTAACAGTGGATACACATTCATGCTTGGATCCAGGAATACCTGTACATGGTCATCGCTATGGCTATGATTTCTCTTTTGGATCTACTGTTTCCTTTGGATGTCAACCTGGATATACACTAAGCCATGAGGAACCCTTGTTATGTGAGAAGAATCACTGGTGGAGCCATCCTCTTCCAACTTGTGATGGTAAGATCTGGATGATCAACTTAAATGAGTTACCTTCCTGAAACACATAAACTTCATATATTCAACTAAATCAATAATAATTGACAATAAAGCAATAATAATAGTAGTAAAAAATAATAGCACAACTTATAGAAAGTCTGAATGACATAGATGCCATGCCATTGGTATCATAATTTCAAAAAATAAAAGAATTGTAAGAGGTTAGAAAAATATGTCTATTTTCTTCAAGAAAAAGCACCAATCTTTCTTTATAGGTTGTGTCTGGTATTGCCGCTGAACCTCATTCAATGGAAGCTTGAATGTTTCTATACAATGCCTATGGAAAAACAAGTGCAGTGAATGATGGGATTATAGGTGAACTAAACACCAGACAGAATTAAGCCCAGGTCTAAAACCAAGGTTATGTTGTTCTTATGGTAAAGATACTTAAATCAGCTTCTTTAATTTTAACTTTATGTCCTGGTAAGTTCCATAACATTAAACCCTAAGTGACATAGATTCCTTTTGACATATGTTTGAGGATACGGCAAGGAATTATGAATGTCAACACAATTTAAACATAGATACAGTATCTCTTAAAAACGGAAAGTGCTGGAGGACCTTGTATGATGACACTTGATTAAGGTATTATAAAAACAATATGATAATGTACTGTACTTCAACTAAAGTCATCAAAAAGTAAAGTTAGGGCAGCATAGGCTTGGTGAGAGGTAACATTAACCCCTTCCCTCTTTAGCCACTTTTGACCTTCCTGACAGAGCCTCATTTTTCAAATCTGACATGTGTCACTTTATGTGGTAATAACTCCGGAATGCTTTCACCTATCCAAGCGATTCTGAGATTGTTTTCTCGTGACACATTGGACTTTATGTTACTGTCAAAATTTGCTCGATATGTTCAGTATTTAATTGTGAAAAACACCAAAAATTAGTGAAAAATTGCAAAAATTAGCATTTTTCTCAATTTAAATGTATCTGCTTGTAAGACAGGCAGTTATACCACACAAAATTGTTGCTAATTAACATCACCCATATGTCTACTTTAGATTGGCATCGTTTTTTGAACATCCTTTTATTTTTCTATGACCTCACAAGGCTTAGAACTTTAGCAGCAATTTCTCACATTTTCAAGAAAATTTCAAAAGGCTATTTTTACAGGGGCCAATTCAGTTGTGAAGTGGTTTTGAGGGCCTTATATATTAGAAACCCCAAAAAAGTCACCCCATTTTAAAAACTTCACCCCTCAAAGTATTCAAAACAGCATTTAGAAAATGTCTTAACCCTTTACACATTTCACAGGAATTAAAGCAAAGTAGAGGTGAAATTTACAAATTTCATATTTTTCTGCAGAAATACATTTTTAATACAATTTTTTTTATAACACAGAAGGTTTTACCAGAGAAATGCAACTCAATATTTGTTTCCCAGTTTCTGCAGTTTTAGGAAATATCCCACATGTGGCCGTAGCGTACTACTGGACTGAAGCACCGGCCTCAGAAGTAAAGGAGCACCTAGTGGATTTTGGGGCCTTATTTTTGTTAGAATATATTTTAGGTACCATGTCAGGTTTGAAGGGCTCTTGCAGTGCCAAAACAGTCAAAATCCCCCAAAAGTGACCCCATCTGGGAAACTAGACACCTCAAGGAAATTATCTAGGGGTGTAGTGAGCATTTTGACCGCACAGGTTTTTTACAGAAATTATTGGAAGTAGGCCGTGAAAATTAAAATCAACATTTCTTCAAAGAAAATGTAGGTTTAGCGATTTTTTTTCTCATTTCCACAAGGACTAAAGGAGAAAAAGCACCGCAAAATTTGTAAAGCAATTTCTCCCGAGTAAAACAATACCCCACATGTGCTAATAAACGGCTGTTTGGACACACGGCGAGGCTGAGAAGGGAAAGAGCGCCATTTGGCTTTTGGAACGCAAATTTAGCAGGAATGGTTTGCGAAAGCCATGTCACATTTACAAAGCCCCTGAGGGGATAAAACAGTGGAAACCCCCCACAATTGACCCCATTTTGGAAACTACACCCATTGAGGAAATTATCTAGGGGTATAGTGAGCGATTTGACACCACAGTTTTTTTGCAGAAATTATTGGAAGTAGGCCCTGAAAATAATAATCAAAATTTTTTCTAAGAAAATGTAGGTTTAGCGAATTTTTTCTCATTTCCAGAAGGACTGAAGGAGAAAAAGCACCACAAAATTTGTAAAGCAATTTCTCCCGAGTAAAACAATACCCCACATGTGGTAATAAATGGCTGTTTGGACACACGGCAGGGCTTAGAAGGGAAAGAGCACTATTTGACTTTTTGAGATCACATTTAGCAGGAATGATTTGCGGAGGCCAGGTTACATTTGCAAAGCCCCTGAGGGGACAAAACAATGAAAACGCCCAAAAAGGGACTCCATTTAGGAAACTACACCTCTTGAGGAATGCATCTAGGGGTGTAGTGAGCATTTTGACCCCACAGATGTTTCATAGAATTTATTAGAATTAGGCAGTGAAAATAAAAACAGTCCTTTTTCTTCAATAAGACGTAGCTTTAGCGCAAATTTTTTCATTTTCTCAACAAATAATGGAAAAAAAGAACCCAACATTTGTAAAGCTATTTCTCCCGAGTACGGCAATACCCCATATGTGGTCATAAACTGCTGTTTGGGCAAACCGCAGGGCTCAGATGGGAAGGACCGCCATTTGGAGTGCAGATGTTGCTGGATTGGTTTCTGGGCACCTGTGGGCCCAAAACAGTGGAAACCCCCCAGAAGTGACCCCATTTTGGAAACTACACCCTCAATGCATTTACCAAGGGGTGTAGTAAGCATTTTAACCCTGCAGGTGTTTTGTAGAAATTAGTGTGCGCTCAATGTTGCAGAGTGAAAATGGGATTTTTTTCCATAGATATGCCAATATGTGGTGCCCGGCTTGTGCCACCATAGCAAGACAGCTCTCTAATTATTATGCGGTGTTTCCCGGTTTTAGAAACACCCTACATGTGACCCTAATCTTTTGTCTGGACATATGACAGGGCTCAGAAGTGAAGAGTACCATGCGGAGTGGAGGCCTAATTTGGCGATTTACAAAGTATTGGTTCACAACTGCAGAGGCTCAGATGTGAAATAATAAAAAGAAACCCCTGATAAGTGACCCCACTATGGAAACTGCACCCCTCAAGGCATTTATTAAGGGGTGTAGTGAGCATTTTCACCCCACAGGTCTTTTCCATAAATGAATGCGCTGCGGATGGTGCAAATTAAAAATTTATATTTTTCCCTAGATATGCCATTCAGTGGCAAATATGTCATGCCCAGCTTATGACGCTGGAGACACACACCCCAAAAATTGTTAAAAGGGTTCTCCCGGGTATGACGATGCCATATATGTTGAAGGAAACTGCTGTTGGGCACGCTGTAGGGTTCAGGGCCGAGGGAGCACCATTTGGCTTTTGGAGAGCGGATTTTGCTTGGTACTATATTTGTTTGAGTATTGCTGGTGTTTTATAATGTGGGGGTACATGTAAGCGGGGCGGAGTATATAAGGGGCATAGTCAGGTGGTATAAAAAAATAAAAATAATCCATAGATGTGTGTTACGCTGTGAAGCAATCCTTTCTGCACAGGCCGGTGTCGCACTGATAAATGGAGTCCTTTCTTATGCCCCTTTTGGTCCACACTCCGCGCCTTTGTAGTTTGGGGAATTTTGCTGGGAAAGTGTTGTCCTGGTATAATACGGGCACCGTCGCTTCCAGCGGATATGTTTGGGCCCTCCCCTTCCTGGTTCCCTAATTTTAGGTCCTTGATAAATCGCCTCTTGAAACAGAAGAAATGTTCCCCTCTGGCACAACTGCATATTTTTTTATTTCCTGACTTATTGGAGCCATAACTAATTTTATTTTTCATAGACGTAGCGGTATGAGGGCTGGTTTGTTGCGGGATGAGCTGTAGTTATTATTGGTACCATGTTGGGGTACATGCAACTTTTTGATCACCTTTTATCCTATTTTTTGGGATGCTAGGTAAACAAAAAAACGCAATTCTGGCACAGCTTTTTTTGTTTTTTTTTATACAGCGTTCACCACGCATTATAAACTACATGTTAACTTTATTCTGCGGGTCAGTACGATTCTGGCGATACCTAATTTATAGCACTTTTTTATGTTTTACAACTTTTTGCACAATAAAATTACTTTTGTAAAAAGAATGTATTTTTTCTGTCGCCAAGTTGTGAGAACCATAACTTTTTAATTTTTTTGTCGACGGACGTGTATGAGAGCTTGTTTTTTGCGGGACGAGCTATAGTTTTTATAGGTACCATTTTTGGATACGTGCGACTTTTTGATCACTTTTTATTGTAATATTTGTAGGGCATAGTGACCAAAAAACAGAAACTCTGGTAACGTTTTTTACGGGTTTTTTTTACGCTGTTCACCGCGTGCAATAAATAATATAATATTTTGATACCTCCGGTCGTTACGGTCGTGGCGATACCAAATACATATGGTTTATTATTATTTTTCAATAATAAAGGACTTGATAAGAGTAAAAGGGGGATTGTGTGTTATTTGATTACTTGAAACTTTTATTGTTTTCAAACTTTTATTTTTTGCACTTTTTTTTACACTTTTTTATACTTTTTTTACACTTTTTCTCAAGTCCCACTAGGGGACTTGAAGGTCCAACGGTCAGAATTTTTTTTTTCTAATACATTGCACTACCTATGTAGTGCAATGTATTAGATCTGTCAGTCATTCACTGACAGCAAGCCGTTTAGGCTTCGCCTCCCGGCGGGGCCTAAATCGGCTTCCGTAATGGCAGAGCAGGAGACCATTGTGTCTCCTGTTGCCATAACAGCAGTCGCCAGTCCCGATTGCCTGTCAGGGCTGGCGATCTGCTAGTAACCGCTACGATGCAGCAATCGCTTTCGATTGCTGCATCGAAGGGGTTAATGGCAGGGATCGGAGCTAGCTCCGGTTCCTGCCGTTACAGGTGGATGTCAGCTGTACAGTACAGCTGACCTCCACCGCTGATGACGCCGGATCAGCTCCTGACCCGGCGCCATCTTGCCGGCAGCTACGGAAGCCGATCAGGCTCCGCCGCCGGGCGGATCCTGACCGGCTTCGGTGCTAGGCAGACCGGGAGGCCAGTATTAGGCCTCCGGTTGCCATTGCAGCCACCGGAACCCCGGGAATTTCATTGCTGGGGCTCCGATGAGCTGCAAACACCTTAAGTGCAGCGATCGCGTTTGAGCGCTGCACTTAAGGGGTTAATGGCGGGGATCGAAGCTAATTTCAGTCCCCGCCGTTACAGTCGGATGTCAGCTGTAAGATACAGCTGAGATCCGACGATGATGGCACCGACTCAGCTTCTGAGCCGGTGCCAAACGTTTGACGTACATGTACGGCATTTTGCGGGAAGTCAATGCTTTCCATGACGTACATGTACGTCAAATGTCGGGAAGGGGTTAAAGAGGTCGTATGAGATTAGAAAAACAGGGCTGCTTTCTTCCAGAAACAGCGCCACTCTTGTCCGCGTGCTGAGTGTGACATTGTAGCCTAACCCCCATTCAAGTCAATAAGATTTACTTGCAGTACTAGACATAGCCAATGGACAAGAGTGGCTATTTCTGGAAGAAAGCTGAATTGTTTAACAAATTAACAAACTCTTAAAGAGGACCTGTCACTGGGTCATATAATTTGAACTTGTTTACTGACCTGAATAGCGATGTCTCCATGATTCCTATGCTGTTTTTCTATTTTTTTCTAAACCCCCTATGCTAATTTGCTGTAGTTAGTCAAAATGGTGTGAACTACTCTCAAGCTGCCTCGTGCTGATTGGCGATCATCAGATGCAGGGAAGATAGCTCCACCTCAATGGCTAACTACAGCAACTTAGCATATAGTGGGCCATATCTCTGGAATGGGGGGATCCAGGAAAAAAGAAAAATAGCGCTAGAATCAGGGACACAGCACTATTTAGGTCAGTTAACTTGTACAACTTCTATGATCTTGTGACAGGTCCTCTTTAAGTGTAAAAGTTTTCTGTTTTCAATATTAATAATAATAACAATAACAACAGCAGTAATAATAATAATATTTTAAGATCTATATTGGAATAAATATATTTTTATTATGCTTTTTTTATTTTATTATATAAATGTGGACAAACAGGATACTGTATAGAAAAAGCAAAAAACAGCCTGGAACGTAGGGCTTGTGTTGGTCAAGGATCGATTTACGGGGCGTGGCTTGGCTACCGGACTGGATGGCTGTGTGAGAGATTAGCTCCACACTGCACAAGCGACTTCCACCGCATTGTACCTTGGTACCCATCTAAAAACAACACCACCGGGTAGCGATCATCACCTGGGATGCCCAGGAGAAAGAGAACCGTCGCTAAACTGGCGAAAATGACAGACTTCTACCTCCCGCGCCGCCCCATGTCAGGACAAGATGGCGCCGACGACTGCTCTCAGGCTGGTTCCCTGGCGTCTGATCCGGGTTCCCCCTCCGTGCCTCCAGTTGCCATACCGAGGCGAAGCAGCTCAGCTCCGCCGACTCCACCACCAGGGAGTACACCAGGGAGTACACGGGTTGGTAACTCACCTCTGGCTCCGGGCTCGCCTTCTCTGGATCACAGCGGTCGCCATCTTGAGATCATAACACGAGGCTCACAGCCCCACTCTCCTTCCTCTCCTGTCACACGGTGCCCTGGAAGACAAGAGCATCTGGAGGTAAGAGAAATCCCTGCTGAGAACTCTGAGCTTGCCATATCTCCACAATCTGAATGGCTTGAATCTGTGCCTCCTTCCTCTAATTTCATCACTGAAATCTCCCTTAAAATGATGTTGCAAGATTTACAGCGCTCAATACAGGCTGGCTTTGCCCAAATGCTCAAACCTATGTCCGAGGCTATTCATGAGATTGAGGACAGAGTACAACACACGGAATCAAAAATGAGCGATTATGCAACTTCGCACAATGCCCTGATTGACGCACATTATGAGCTAGAGGCAGAAATGTCGCAAATGAGATCGAAGATCGCTGATATAGAGGACCGCTCACGACGTAACAACGTCAAATTTCGGGGAGTCCCAGAAACAGTAGCCGCAAAAGATCTCGCTCATTACATTCAAGGGCTGATGACAGCACTGCTTCCCAACTGTACCCCTAGAGATCTAATAATCGACAGAGCTCATAGAGTTCCGAAGCCGAAGCATCTGGCGGAAGAAATACCACGGGATGTTCTTGCTCGCCTGCACTTCTACCACATCAAAGGATCCATTTACAGCTCACAAACACAGACTAGCAGCAAAGAAACATCTAGTTTAAAACAAAAGCCTGGAACCACAGAATGATACTCTGGAATTAAAAATATTGTAGATATTAAGAAGATATAATTTAGAGAATAGCATTAAACATAACAAAGCAAAGGACTCGCTAGGGTTACATAATGTCCTGGTTAAGTCATTACAGAATACAGCAATAGACAACAAGTTATTGTAGAAGGGTAAGGCCTCATGCACACGACCGTAAAAACTCCCGTTATTACGGGTCGTAATTACGACCCGTAATAACGGGCTCATAGACTTCTATTGGTGACGGGTGCCTTCCCGTTTTCTCACGGGAAGGTGCCCGTGCCGTTGAAAAAGATAGAACATGTCCTATTTCAGGCCGTAATAATGGCACGGACAGTCCATAGAAGTCTATGGAGCTCTCGTAATGACGGGTGGCTACATGTGTGCACCTGTCATTACGGCAGCGTTGCTAAGCGACGTCAGTAAATAGTCACTGTCCAGGGAGCTGAAAGAGTTAACTGATCGGCAGTAACTCTTTCAGCACCCTGGACAGTGACTACCGATCAGTATAAACCTGTAAAAAATAAAAATAAAAGACTTTCATACTTACCGACAACTTCCTGCTTCCTCCAGTCCGGTCTCCCGCCCGTTGCCTTGGTGACGCGTCCCTCTCGACATCCGGCCCGACGTCCTGGATGACGTTTCAGGCCATGTGACCGCTGCAGCCAATCACAGGTCAATCACAGGCTGCAGCGGTCACATGGACTGCCGCGTCATCCAGGGATGTCGGGCTGGATGTGAAGAGAGGGACGCTTCACCAAGACAACGGCCGGGTAAGTATGAATTTCTTTAACTTTTATTACAGAAAAGGCTGTCCCTTCTCTCTATCCTGCACTGATAGAGAGAAGGGGCTGCCGATTAGTGCAGTGCTATTTTGCCGCCAAAAACGTGCCCGTAAATACGGGTGGAATACGGGTGACACCGGACCCATATTTACGGGCACGGGTTCGTAAATACTGGTGCAAAACGGGTGGAATACGTGTGACACCGGACCCGTATTTACGCCAGTATTTACGGGTGGGAAAAATACGGTCGTGTGCATGAGGCCTTAGTGTACCTCGATTGATACAGTGTGACCCAGTAGGACATCAATTGTTGGGAGAAGATGCTGGTGACAAGACCAATTTCTTATCCCTTGGTGTAATACAAGTGTTCTTGTTGTTGTTGGCCTAATTGGCAATGTTTGATTTTATCCAAGTCCAGTAACACTATGCTATGCCATGCCAACATAGTATCACATCCAGAGGAAGGTCTGTCCAATGAAGTTTGAAGTCAAGGCAGGCCATTGCATTACCCAATTGCATGTGCTAAGCTTTCACATATGTTGACAGCTCATACTGTATTTATAGTCTTCTTTGTAGGCCATGTATACACGTAGAACCAGAAAGTTGCCAACAGTATCTGGTGGCCCTTTTCCGTGAGGTGGACTTGTCGTGGTAGATGTTTGAGGTAGACCAGACCTGCCTGTAATGTGGACAATGGAAGTCCAAATCACACAAAGTGATGCTGGAAGGTTTGGGCAGTGCCCTGTGCCACTGTTGAGGAACCTCATGATGTTGGTAGATGAAGCAGGAACAGCCATAAGCAAACAAATGTGATCGCGCACAAGTCCAATTAACAACCCACCTTTTGAAATTAGTATTTTTTTCTGCCATTTTAGTTTTTTTCTTTTCTGATAAAATTTTGAAGTCATTCAAACATTTCTGTGTTATGAGCCCAAAATGTTAAATTTTGATTGGTAAAATTGTTTGAATATTTGTTTCTTAACAGTGAGAATTAAACAATATATTTTAATAAGAGTACATAACTTGTATCTCACTTATTTAAAAGATGACATTTTGTTCTTCCTTTAATCAAAATACTACATTTGGAATTTTGCACAGCTGCACAGTTCGTACCAGACATATGTGAAAAACATTCCAACACCTACCATATTTTTTTTATTTTCCACCTACAATGTAGTTACATAACAATTACTCGTCTGCTAGTAATTATTAGCTTCTTTCTAGTTAGTTCATAGCACAAGTAAGGGCTTATTAAAATAAATGCATTGTAGCCAATGTTAAATAATAAGAATTAGTTTTTTTTTTGTAATGCAAGTTACAAAATAAAAGTGGAAATCTAATTGTTGGCCTTGTCTAATGCACATAAAAAAAAAAAAAAAAAACATGTTGTGTTGCCTAAATCAGCCGACCAGACTGGCAATTCCATTACGGTATTATAAATTTATTTCCATAAGGCCCCATGCACACAACCATGATTTTCATCTGTAATTACGGATACATAATTACAGGTTAAATTGCGGATCCATTAATTACTATTGGTCTTGGACACCTTTCAGGTAATCTACGGATGTATGTCCGTGCCGTAGAAATGATCCGCAAGAACATGTCCTATTTTTGTCCGCAATTGCGGCAGGGCTCCCCAAAGAAGTCCATGGGCGCTTCTGCAATTGCGAACGTCTATGAAGGTGGATCCGTAGCCATCCGTAATTGAGGAAGCGTGGGTATGCGATGCCAGGGGATTACCCAAGATTCCTCCCTGATTTTTTTTGTGGATCTGTAAACTACCGATGCACTACGGACCGTATTTGTGGACAGCATTACATTTATGCTGATGAATTGCAGATGACATGCAAATGGCTATCGATCCGTATTTGCGGACAGTAAAAACCATAACAGTCGTGTGCATGAGGCAGTGATCTCCAAGCTGTGGACCCCCAGCTGTTGCAAAACTTCAACTTCCAGCTTCAACATCAACATCAAAGTTGAGGGCATGTTCACATGGCATATTTTTGGCCGTTTATCAGGCCATAAACGGCCGAAAAACGGCCGAAAAATCGGAAGCCGACGGGCCGTTTTTTTTTTCCGGACGTTTTTCAAAAGAACGGCCGTGAAAAAGAAGTGCATGTCAATTCTTCAGCCGTTTTTGGAGCCGTTTTTGCTGTAAAAAAGGCAGCGAAAAACACAGAGAAAATCGCGAGTGTCTTAAAAAACGTCTGAAAATCAGCTCCGTATTTTCAGACGTTTTTGGTTAAGCGTGTGAACATACCCTAACACTGAATTGTTCTAGAAATGGGGCCATGTATCAAAAGTGTCACTGTATAATCTTTGTGAAATGTCAGTATGTGCCATGTGTATTAAAAATTGCAGCATTACCGGAAGGGAAGGAGTGTACAATTGGTCTAGCCATATTTTTGCAATTTATTGGTATCAATGTATGATTGGCCATGGATCGTCAACGAAACAGTAGTCAAGATAAAGCTAACTAGACAACGAGACAGAACCGTAGTCAGAAGACAGACTAGGAGTCGACATTAGGAGTCGAACTTCAGAACCTAGGTGACACAACCAAAGGATGAGACAGGAGTTTAAACCAGGAACAAGGCTGAGGTCTAGATCAAAATCAGGATCAGTCAGGAACAAAGTCAAAATAGCAATAAGAACAATAGCCAAACAATGGATGAACCTTGATGAACCTTGATCTGCAGGCCAGGTGTGAAGGCTGGTGTGCCCTTTAGGCAGGCCACCAGGACCGACCTCATCTAGTAGTAGTAGTTTCTGCGGCAACCCAATGCTGTCGGCTGTGCAGAGGAGGAGAGCCGCAGCTGAACATAGGAGCAGATCGTGCTGGAGCCTTGGCCGCTTGGAGAGTTGCGCTGCCGGATCCGGGTGAGGTAACACCGTTCTTCTATTTTCATGCACCCTCTTCAAACATTGGTCCTGCTGCCCCGTTCCTCCCCAATGCTAGGTCCCGTGGCAGCTGCTATGCCGGCTACTCTGCTAGTTCAACTTTCTTGAAGAGCCACAGGGTAACTAATAAGCAATAATAACATTATAACAAAAAACTGGTATCAGACAGTATCTTAATTGATTAGATTGGATTAAATAAGATTTTATTTCCGTTACATTTAATAATTTCTCCTTTTCTGCAATTTTTGAGATCAATTACTTGGCTGCCATTCTCTACTACCTTGTTTGGTTAAATATTGGACATTAAGCAAAGTCATTATATTCATAAAGTTTGTTACTAGTGTTCCAAGAATTTCTGATATGCAGAAGTTAAAAAAAAAGGCTTTTATGCTTGATACTTCGTGAAACTGCCAAGTCAGTGAAGTAAGCTGAGCAGAGGTCCAGGAAGCAAGTAAAAAAAATACATTTAATGGCAAACAGCATTGTAACTGACTGACAGATTTGTGGTTTCATGACTGATATGAATTCTAATGTTGGAATAATTTCTGTCAAACTTCTAACTATATTTTGCAATAAGTAATGTGACTACTTTGGACACAGACTCATTAAAGCGCAATAAATTCTGGGTATAAATCAAACCATATTTTCATAAATGATTCCTATAAACCAAAGTTAGATCCATAGCGCTTTAAGGCAAACATTTCCGAATGTCTACCTAGTGTCCTGATGTGACCATGAAATCCTGATTTTCTGTTGATGTGCTAGTTGTGTCAATAATGTGATATGATACAGTATCTTATTTTTGAAGGTAAATACATCTGTATATCCCTTTCTTATAATAATGTTTGATAGCAATGACATCCTATAATCCAACACTATTAACATTTCAGACATAAAGTTGACATATGTATGGATTTCTATAACTAAAATTATCCATCAGGATTCCTGTATTTTGACAGGACAGAATAACAGGCTGACTATTATATTGATCACTGTAAAAAAAAAACAATAACCAGTTATCTAAAGGGATTATTCACTTTTGTTAGAAGGGTCCCCCAACAATAAGCTTATTGCAGGGTGTCGCTACTGAGACCCTGAGAGCTCAGCTATAATCTGTGAGGGGACCGAGCAGCAAGCGTTCAATTTCCCTACAGCACAGCCACAGGGGAAATGAAGCATTACAATCAATGCAATTAATGGGTTGTACATGTAAGGTATGGACATGTCATGTCTTCTAGAAGGAGAGATGCTCTTTGTAGTAGCTGTCCACTCAGTTATCTCCAATATCTATTAGTTTAGATTTCCCCAATAATATATTTGAAAAAGGGTTTTTATAAACCAGACAAACCCTTTAAAGTGGTTGTCCCAACAAGAATATGTATTACCCATGCACAGTATAAATCATAAATATGTGATTGCCAGGGGCCCCACCGCTAGGACCCCCAATGATTACCAGGACTGGGGTTCCGAAACCTTCTGCTTCTCCTTGCTGGACGACTGCATTAAGGCTGGGTTCACACGAGCATGTTACATCCGTAATGGATGGAACGTATTTCGGCCGCAAGTCCCGGATCGAACAAACTGCAGGGAGCCGGGCTCCTAGAATCATAGTTATGTACGATGCTAGGAGTTCCTGCCTCTCCGTGGAACTACTGTCCCGTACTGAAAACATGATTACAGTAAGGGACAGTTGTCCTGCAGCGAGGCAGGGACTCCTGGCATCGTACATAAATATGATGCTAGGAGCCCGGCTCCCTGCAGTGTGTTTGGTCCGGGACTTGCGGCCGAAATACGTTTCGTCCATTACGGATGTAACATGCTCGTGTGAACCCAGCCTTAGGAAGAGCTTAAATGGAGCGCAAGACGAGCTGTCACCCTGCCTCTCCATTCAAAGTCTATGGGACTCACAATAATAGCTGAGTAGAATGCTTTAGGGAGATGCGTGTTCTGCGCTCCATTCAAGCTCATCACTGAGTTGTGCAGTGAGGAGGAATGGGGGGTTAGGGACCCCCATTATAGTGATCAGGGGGTCCCAGCAGTTATAATGTTTCTCCACCAATGACTAGAACGGGGGGTTCCAAAGCCCCCGTACCTCCTCACTGCACAATCACAGATTTATCACCTATGTTGTGAATAGGTGATAAATGTTATTTATGGGGCAACCCCTTTAAATGTCTTTTGGCATATGTCTGACCCATAGAAATCTATGGGTATGTCACAGTATACATTACAGATATTTTTACTGCTAACCAAAAATATTCTCTTGATATAACCCTCTAATTGTTGTCTAGCCTTGTGTTCATGACAATGAATTAAATAGGATCTGTCACCAGTTTAGTAATGCCCTATCACCTAGCTGATCTAATAGGCGCTGTTACACTGATAATGTTAGTGAAAATTGTGTCCCTAAAAGTTTATTAATGTAAAAGTTATGAGTTTTTTTCTAAATATGCAAATGAGCCTTTATTAGACAACTGGGAGGTAACAGCAGCGATTCTCCTGAGGTGGAGCCTCCTCACAGCCTCTGACCTATCAGCATGAAGCTGCTTCACACAGTATGAGAGACTGAGGTTGGAGGGAAGGAGGATCACTTAAAACTACCCATATTTTGGGCTGTGGACCACCTGGAACAGCGGTTCTGGTGGCATATGAAAAACGAGATTTTAAACCAGAGATATCACCAGTTGAAAACACAGTCGGGAATGGAAGCTGTATACTAAATGATCACGCTGTGTTGCTGGGCAGGGAATTGGGAGAAGCTGTATGCTAATTGGACAGCGTCAGACATTAAACATTAGACCGCCCAAAGTGAAAAGAAAGAGTCACCTCCTATTTGGCTATTAGAGCCAAATTACCATATTTAGAAAAATGGTCATAATTTTTAAAATAATAAACTTTTTTTTAAAACAAATCACACTGTAGTGATCAGCAGCAAAGCGCCAATTAGATTAGTCAGGAGGTAGGGAATTAATAAACTGGTGACAGATCCTCTTTAAGTGAGATTTCATAAGGAGCTTAAATGATTCCTTAACTTGTTTAAAATTAATTTCGAAACGTGACAGTCAACACATTTCAAGACTGAACCAGGCTTTTTGAAACGGCATTCACAACGTATTGTAAAACACCAGATAAAGGAGTTGAGTACATTCCCAAAATCAGAAGCATAGCTATAGGGGGTGCAGAGGTAGTTGCCGTACCCAGGCCCTGGTGCCTGAGAGGGCCCAAAGGCTCCTCTGCCACATAAGATACCAGTATAATAAATGGTAGCTGGGGGGCTCTAACAGATTTTGGACCGACAGGGGCAAAATCTGTTCTAGGGAGTGAAGAGAGAGCAGTCACACCTGGACCCTGGTGCATGAGGGGGCCCAAAACCTCCTCTGTCACATAGGAAGACACTATTATTATAATTAGTATATGGTAAGTCGGGGGCCGGGGTCTAGGAGCTTCAAGCTAGCATCTGCCCAAAATAAAATTGAATGTCACAGTACAATGTAAATTGTCTACAAGTTTATAAACCTTTTATGTTTCGGCGGGCAGGACAACATCTTGATTCCTTTTCTTTCTAGCCACTTTTTTTCAGCAATTGTAAACCACTTTGGATGTCCTACTTCAGAAGCTGATAATTTAATCATGCCGCTTTATACAGTATATTGGCATGGTGCCATCACCTAAACAGGTTTCTTTTTCTCTAGCAGTGCCAATGAAATATAGTAGCCACACAATATAACTATCATACTGTGTTTGCTATTGAAACTGCCAAAGCAAACACAAAGTAGTTACTTTTAAACAAAAAAAAAAAATTAAGTTTGTACGAAGTCCTTGAAAACTTTTCATCTTACATAAACCATGAGAGATGATAATCATTTCTGTGAGAGG
This sequence comes from Rhinoderma darwinii, assembly GCF_050947455.1. NCBI lineage: Eukaryota > Metazoa > Chordata > Amphibia > Anura > Rhinodermatidae > Rhinoderma > Rhinoderma darwinii. Next base: position 33,504,287 of record NC_134691.1, read on the forward strand.
CTTTTGAATGATATGTGAGGTTTTTGTTAAAATGAACTTACCTGCGGAGATTCTTTTTTGATTGATCGGAGGATTTATACAGATTGTAAAGTTTGCACAGCAGCGCGATTGGATGAATACTACCGATGGGTAAACAGAGAGAGCTTGAGTCATCTAAAGATTTTTAGGGTTATTTCACATCCAAACTTATATTACAATTGATTTTCTTTTACCTCGGATTGCATTACAAATAGGTCTAAAGTCCATGTTAACATTTTAAAGTCTATTAAATTGGCACTGAAAATGATAGTCAAAATGGTCACTCTTTTTTGTCTATGTAGTTCAAAGATGGATTGAAAGTGATCATGGACCCCAGTCAATAAAAGTCATTGGTCCCTTACCAACCACCATAGTTATAATACACTTGAGCCACTCTAATGAATGTAAATTTGATGGGCCCAAGGGTTTTGCTCTAATGGTCGAATGGTGAATCCACCTCTAATAGTGGCACAAATAGGACATCCCAAAATACCCATGTACCGTGTTTTCAGGATAAAGCCAGATTAATATAATTTCGTAACAACTATCTGTCAGCTCACTCAATTGGAATGTCAGATGGGTGCCAGAACCTCATGGTTAAACCTCCTTATCACATAAATATTTGTAAGAAAAAGAGATAGGTCAGCACTCCTTAATGCAGTTGATATTAGTTCTTTTTAATTATTAAAGGGGTTTTCCCATCAGGGACATTTATGGCATTTCCAAAGGATATGCCATAAATGTCAGATAGATGTGGGTCCCACCTCTCGGACCTGCACCTCTCTCTAGAACGGGTTTCCGACGATGAAGAAGAAAACAGCGTAGCTCACATGCTACGCTGTTTCCGTAACTGCCATTCACTACTGTGGGACTTACGGAAACAGCGTAGCTCTGCGAGCTACGCTGTTTTCTTCTTCATTGTCGGGAATCACATGCGTTAGCCGGAGCACAGAGAGGTAGAATATGGGTTTAGGGGGCCCCATTCTAGAGATAAGTGCAGGTCCAAGAGGTGGAACTCGCATCTATCTGACATTTATGGCATATCTTGTGGATATGCCGTAAATATCCCTGATGGGAAAACTCCATTAATTTTTCATCCATATCATGCTATACACCACCGTGTCAAATTTCAAAGAGAATGTAGCATGTGTAGCTACAAATTCTACATTCTCTTTTAACATTTGACACTGTGGTGTATAGCATGATATGGATGAAAAATGTATCATTAAAAAGAACTAATATCACCTGCATTATGGAGTGCTGACCTATCGCTTTTTCTTACTAATTAATATAATTGACATTGTTATGAATGATACTGGCTATCAAAAGAAACAATGAATATACAATGTTGAGCTAGATTCTAATTGTCCAGCATTCCTGATAGTTGGAGATCCAACTTCCAACAAGAAAAGTATCAATGTTAAGGCATTATAGGGCCAAATTATGGAGGCATAAACCATGGAGACAATGATTGGATTAACAACAGAACATTTTTTTAAATGAGTTGTAGGGACAGAGTTTACTATGATCCTCTGGGTGTTTTTAGAACGCTCTAATATTTTGAAGTTTACAATAATCTAGTACTTTCTGCTGCATTATTTTTTTTTAGCATTTATTGTGTAGCATGCTAACCTTCTGATTATTTGCAATTTTACATTATAGTATTATCTGTAAAACATGTACCAATAGCGTAGAAAATATTCCCAAAATTTCACCCTACGTTAAGACATCTGCCTGTACTGGAATGCCTTTTAGCGGAAAAAATGCCTCTGCCTCCCATTGAAATCAATGGGAGGCTATTGATTTTGCCGTGGTTTCCGATGCATTTTTTGCCGCGGTTTCCGACATGGTTTCCGCGCCAAAAACTGCAGCAAAAAAACTCGGTGTGAACAGGGCCTAAATGTATTTGGCCACAGAACATTTAAAGTTCTGAGCTTCCTGTTTTCTATGACAAAACAATTAGAATGGGTCATAACAAGGACATTAAGTCACACCAAGGAGATTCTTCAATATATTTAAAAATCTGCGTGTGAGATACTGAGCTACTGATTGTCCATATATACAAATAGGGTTATGGGTTAATGTTTATTTAACTCATATAGATACATAAAATTCACCTAGAAATAACAACCACCCATGCATGCACTTAAAGGGGTTGTCTGGGCACAAGGCGGTTTTTCATACTGATGACCTATCCACAGGATAGGTCATCAGTATATGCTGAGTGGGGGTCCGACAATCGAACTCCGCACCGATCAGCTGTAATGGCTGCTTCTGGGCCTAGAATGTTATGCAGTGGCCGGTGTCGGAAGCGGATGGCTCCGTACACTGTATAGTGGCCGTGCTGCAGTACTGCAACTCTGCTCCTATTCACTTGGATAGGAGCAGATATGCAGTACTGCAACACGGCCAATATACTGTGACCGGAACCAACTGCTTCCGGCACGGACATCAGGTGCCCGGAGGCAGTCGGAACAGCTGATCGCAGCGGGGTCTGGGTGTTGGACCCCCGCCGATCATATACTGATCACCTACCCTGTGGTTAGGTCATCAATATGAAAAATAGCCCTGTGCTTGGATAAGCCCTTGCAATAGACTATTTGCAAAACCTTAAAAGGAGATTCTACTTTGTCAGGCATGTGCCATATGATTTGTTGCGTTATTTATCATTCTAAAATTTTATTTGGAAAAACATCCAAATGTAACCTGTAGTTATCCACTGGAATTCAGATAAATCTATTGATTGTAAATGTGAGAAATCATGATGCCCAAAATCTGCTGCACCTAATAATTCGTAGTGATTTAAGTTTTGATGGCTCAGAATAAACTGGCATCATTTTGGACATTAATTGATAACTATTTACTGTCCATAAAGGCAAAAGATACATATGTCAATATTCTTTAACCATTATTTGCTTTTTCCCCTTAGCATTATGTGGTGGAGACGTCAGAGGTCCAAGCGGCACAATTCTGTCTCCCGGATACCCTGAATCCTACCCCAACTCTTTGAATTGTACATGGACCATAGAAGTAACCCATGGAAAAGGTAAATAATACCATTTTACAATCTTGTATGTTATCACTTATGATGAAACACCTACAGGTAGGATTGTTCAATTGATGTAACGTCTTTAAACCTACAGTATGCCGATAACTACTCCTATGGCGGTAGATCCATCATTAGATGCCAGTAGGATGTTGTGAGACCAATAATAATTTAATTATAAATACATATGTATCATAAAATTCTGGAATTGAGCTATAAAGGTTGAAGGAAGGGAATTATCTGTTTCAATAGCACTAGACATTAAATACTGTTACCCTTTTAGTGGTATCTACTGTGTATTAATTTAGTTAGCTAGTATATGCTTAAGACCAGAGTTACTGTTATAGTAATTACTATTAGGAAAATAAGAGGGAATTTGAGTTTTCGTTACCTTATACTTGCTACTAAGTATTATGCTTTGCATACTTTGTTCTTAGTATAGTTGCTTTATCTCTATTTAGAGAATTGCACAGCGCATTAAGTAGCTGCATGAAGAACAAGGCAGTTGATGGTCGTGCATTGATTAGGAGCACTCATGTTGTGAAAGCTGTTACATTGAAAGAAGACTTAATTGGAACTACACGTTCGCTTTTCACATTATTTCTATATCATCCCTGTGTCTTTGGTAGACATTGCTAACAGGTTTTTCCTGAAATGACTCTATATTGAGTGCAACATTATTATTTTATATGTTTTTCTAGTTACTTTTACATCAAAAGAAAAGTTCTTTAGAGAAAGTGTTCCCTCCTTTCATGGATATTGTTTGTATAAAAAATGTGCCATTACCAAAGCACTAGGAAAATATTAGTTCGGCTATGTTCACACAGGGTGGATACACTGCGTAAAAGTAGTCATTGTATCCGCGCTAGAGCCTTCAGGGAAATCCGGTAGAAAAACTGCACCACAATGTGGTGCAATTTATTGTCTGGAATGTCGGCTGCGGAAAACAGCACATAAAAACAAAAAAATAGTCTATACTTACCCGTAGCCATGGCAACGCATCCCCCTGATGTCCTGCAGGCCGACCTCCTAGGATGATGTTTCATCCCATGTGACCGCAGGCAGACTGTGATTGGCTGCAGCAGTCACATGGGATGAAACGTCACCTCTAGAGGCCAGGCTGGATGCAGGAGCAGAGAGTTTTGGGTAAATATTATATAAAAAAAAAAAATATTCTGAGTTGTGATCTTTGAAGTGGAATCGCAGCATCTGCTATTTGGTGCGGTTTTTACCTCTCCATAGAATTCAGTGGAGAGAACCAGCAACAGAAAACCAGCGATTCCGCAACATAAATTGACTTACTGCAGATTGAAGAACCGCACCGCAGGTCAATTTATGAATGTTTTGCAGCTGGTTTTATTACGCAACGTGTGATTTGAACAAATCTCATCCACACGTTGCCTATAAAACTCGATGAAAAAACATTCATAAATTGACTTGCGGTCCGGTTTTTCAATCTGCAGCAAGTCAATTTATGTTTACTTTGCTTCTACTGTAATATGCTGCAGATTTTCCGCAAGGTGTGAACCCAGCCTTAATCCTTTTTATGTCACATGATCAAGATGAGATAGATATTTTGCAGAGGTGTTCAACAAGTTTGCAGGTAATTTTTTGGGGGAATCCAACAAAATCACTATGGATGCCAATTTGAATAATCATTTATGAAGTAAACATTCTCAGATAAGGCACATACGCCATGGCATAGGCAGGAATGCTTGAGGTTATTGCATCAATTTTATTAATTTTTTTTTGTCTTTTGACTATTTGTTCATGATTTGGTATGTATGGAACACTTGGCATGAGAAATTGGCTGATGCTTGTCTACCAGCACAAAAATAGTTGTAGTCATGGGGTATTTTAGGTTGATGAGTTGGTGGCTTTACAGTAAAAGCAGGTTATAGAACATTCATGTAACTTCTCTGTAACATTTATATTGCCAACTACATCATAACCAACATATTAGTCTTGGATGTCGGCTGTCTATAAATATTTAATAGGTTTGTATTATGAACTTTTATGGCTCTTCTTTATAGGTGTTGTCTCACCGCTTGAACCCCTTAAAGGCACATTCAGACGTGGCGGAATAGCTGTTGAATTCCGCTGCGGACAGTCTGCTGTGGAATTCTGCAGCAGACGTTTTTTACATTTGCTTCTATAGATTTTTAGAAAACTTAGTTCAGACGGAAAATAACTGTGTGAAATTTAGGCTGCGGTGCAGAATTTTCCCTCCGCAGCAGCTCATTATGTTGCGGAGAAGCAGCGGAATTTCACTGCAGATTTCAGCATTTGCATTGCAAAGGCTGAAATCTGTGTCAAGTCTGCTGTGATATCCACAACGTCTGAATTACCTGTCAAATATGAACATGTTGCTGCAATTTCTGAACGAATCTGCAGCAACATTTTCAGCGGAAAAATTCCGTCATGTCTGAACATGGCCTAAAGGATTTAGCCTACTATGAGCCTTAAGAAATTTTTTTAGTTTTACTTCCTCACATTCCGAAAGCTATAACTAATTGTATTTTTCTGCTGCCATAGATGCATGAGGTCCTTTTTTTGCAAAACAAATTTATTTTTTAATGCCATTATTTTGGGCCACAGAAAATGGGTTAAATGACCTTTATAAATTTTTGGGGGAGGGGAAATAGAAAAAAAATAATTTTGCTATAGTTTATAAAGATGTATTTTCACTGCGCTCACCGTGCGGTATACTATACATAACATGATAACTTTATTCTGTGGGCCAATTACAGCGACACCAAATTTATTGAATTTTTTTTATGTTTTACTTCTTTACTACAATAAAAAACACTTACCAAATAATTAATTTTTCTGTCACCGCATTTATAGATTTATAGAAATGTTATTTTTCCATCCACAGAGATGTACGAGTGCTTTTATTTTTTTTTGCAGAACTTGTAATTTTTAGTTGCCACAATTTTTGGGCTCATACAACTTTTTGAGTACCTTTGGTTCCTATTTTGGGAGGCGGAATGAAAATAAACATGTGTGGGGATACCAATTATGTGCACTTTTTAAAATCTTTTTATTTATTTTTTAATAAAAAAAAAGATTTGCGTAAGAATTTTTTTGTAATTTTTCCTTTAAAATTTATTTGATTTAAAAAAATTATTCCAACTATGGGACTTGACTCTGCAATTGTTTCATCATTCAGATAATACCCAGCAATACTGCTCTATTGCAGTGTATTATGCCTGTCAGTGTTATACTGACAGGCAGTCTATTAGGCTCTGCCTCCGTCATGGTCTAATATGCTCTGGGAAATGGCAGATCAGGAGACCATTGTTAGGCCCGTGACTACAATGACAACCCATCAGCACCCAGTGATCGCATTGCAGGAACGCTGATGGGTCTCTGTAAAACCACTTGACTGCCACGGTCAGTATGCAGCCGGCCATTGCAGCAGGGTATCAACTGTATGATACAGAGGTGCCAGAAGAAGTTAATTCCTTATTAAAAAGAAATCACTCTGGTAGTCAAATAACCCCCATGGATCCAACTTCAAAACCTTGGTGATCAGCTAATATCACCGAGATAAGTTGTGGCAAGACGGCATTTAATATAACGAGCAACCATGTAATACATGTCCAACCAGCAGTCTGCAGGCCACAACTAGTGTTGCTCTTTCTTAGCAACTCTCCCTTGGCTAATAAAGGGGGGGGGTCATGTTGAAACTTGACATGACGGAATAGCTAATCATCAGCTAAAAAATACCAAATGGTCTATTGTGATACTTTTTTTTAACACAGATATGTTGCAAAAGAAACCCATGTGTGAACTAAAGTTTTCTTCCTTTTGATGTGTTAATTATTACCCCTTACCATCCACTAGTTTCTTCCTTAATTTCTCTTAGACTGATTTTGACAAATCCCCAACAATTTTTGATAGCTCCAAATAATTTACCCTTCTACCCTGGCATCTGCTGTTCATGACAAAATCTTAAATAGACCTAGCTGAGATATACTTTTTCTTACTGTCCACCCAAGCTCTTTCTACAACCATCACCGTCTAACCAAAAACACACACACAAATTCATCTAAGCCCATGACCTTGGCTCCATTCCCAGGCATGGCTCGTTTCTCTACTAAATGCCTCAGCAGGAAAGATCATTTTCACATACTCCTTTTATCCAGTAATTTTTTCCTTCAAAAAGAAGCCTAATAACTGTTCAAATCTTTAGTTCTTACTTTTTGTTTGAAGCTGTTCTCTTGTAAAGCTCTGGGTGCCATCTGTTGATGAGTCTAGTCACAAATCAGTGCGTATTGCAGGTGATGAGCACTAAAGAGGGCAAAGTTTATTTCCCCCTGTGCTCAATGAGGAGCATCAGGAAATTGGAAGAAATTGCAGCTATAATGCAAACAGTAAAGAACCAAACATCTACTTGAATAAGCTGCAGTAACAAGACGTCCAACTGTTAAAGCTTAAACTTGATTTTAACACAAGAAACTAAGACATTTAATAAAATTGTTTTTCTTGTTCTTTCTTAAAAAAATCCCATATCATGATTCTACATACTCCATTTTTTCATTATAAAATCTCTAAGGCTTTAAAATATTTTTGCCAATCTTTATCTTAAATTTACATTTTGAGACATCTCCTCTCCTTTCCTTTCATCCACGTCTCTCCTCTCCCCTGGTTAAACGTGATGGACATATGTCTTTTTTTTCAAGCATACAAACTATGTAACTACATATCTTCATCGTTCATTTGCTCAACTTACTAGGATCCTAATATTTGTTTTTAGTTTAGAATTTGGTTTCCCATTGGCTTCCCAAACTAATTGAATTGCTTACATTTGTGAAGCGAGCAATCTGACTAGTAGAAGTACTGTATATAAAAAAACTACTTTGAGACAACTATCCAAGATTACAGAGAAAAATCGGTCACAGAATAATATGGTCTAGGTCAGGTGTAGTCTCCTCAAAAATATCTTACAGTATCTAGGAATCACAGATACTACAATAACTATATATTTATGGTGTAGAAAATATTCAATACATTTTAGCAGCACTGATCCACATTGATATTTTTTTATTGTTATTATTATATAAAGTAAAACTATTAGAAAAATATGATTAAAAGATGTCCAAAAAAACTGCGGTGGCCCGTTGAACATAAATCTTTATAGAAAACTTGTATCCATTTACTTCTGAAGGCTGAAACGATGAAAGCATGGTATGTAAGCTCAATCTTCATTTTGTTTCTGTCCATGTTTAACAAAACAAATAATCTGTTTCAATTTAATTTTGGTATGGGGTGTGGCTCCAGCATATATCTGGTAAAACCATTCACTAGATTCAAAAACATCTTCATTTTATTTTGACCCCTTTGAGCTGTAGCCACTTTTGAGCTTCCTGACAAATCTGACGTGTCTTTTTATGTAGTAATAACTTTGGAATGCTTTTACCTATCTGAACAATTCTGAAATTGTTTTCTCGTGAGATATTGTACTTTATGTCAGAGGTATAATGTGGTAGATTCAGAGTTTATTTGTGAAAAACACCAACATTTTTAGAAAATTTACAAAAATAAGCATTTTTCTAAATTTAAAAGTATCTGCTCTTAAGACATACAGTTACACCACACAAAGTAGTTATGAATTAACATTTCCAATATCTCAACTTTTTATTTTTTGTTGTCAATGTTTTTTGACCATCTTTTAATTTTTATATCACTTAACAAGGCTTATAAGTTTAGCAACAATTTCTCAAATTTTCAAGAAAATTTGAAAAGCCTATTTTTTTTAGCTATCAGTTCAATTCTGAAGTGGCTTTGAGGGCCTATATATTAGAAACACCCATAAATCACCCACATTTAAAAAACTGCTCCCCTCAATGTATTTAAAGCAGCATTTATAAAGTTCCTTAACCATTTAGGCGTTTCACAGGAATTAAAGCAAAGTGGAGGTGAAATTTACAAATTTCATTTTTCATTACAGAAATTCCATTTTAATCAATTTTTTTCTGAAATACAGAAGATTTTACCAGAGAAACACTAATCAATATTTATTTCCCAGATTCTGCAGTTTTTAAGAAATATCCCACATGTTGCCCTAGTATGGTAATGGATTAAAACACAGGTCTCAGAAGCAAAGGAGCATCCAATGGGGCCTTTTTATTAGATTATATTTTAGGCACCTAGTCAGGTTTGAAGAGGTCTTGTGTTGCCAAAACAAAGAAAACACCCCCAAAAAGACCCCATTTTGTAAACTACACACACAAGGAATTCATCTAGGGGTGTAGTCAGCATTTTGACCCAACAAGTGTTTCATAGATTTTATTAAAATTTAGACGTGAAAATGAAAAATGTACATTTTTTTCCAATTAGATGTTGTTTTAGCTAAACAAAAGCAATTTCCACAAGGAATAAAGGATAAAAAGCCCCAAAAACATTTGTAAAGCAACTTCTCTAGAGTTCGGAAATCGCATTGAAGTGGTGCCGATTGGCTAGAAACACCTTAAATGCAGCGGTCGCTTTTGACCGCTGCATTTAAATGGTTAATTGCAGGAATTGGAGCTAACTTCAGTCCCTGCCATTACAACCGGGTGTCAGCTTTAACATACAGCTGACACCCGCAACTGATATCACAGACTCAGCTTCTGAGCCCGTGCCATCTATTTGTCGTAAGTATGCGACAAATTGCGGAAAGCACCAGCTTGCCATGACGTATACTTCCGACAAATGTCGGGAAGGGGTTAAAGGGGTTTTCCCATAATCAATATTTATCACCTATCCACAGGATAGGTGATAAATATCTGATCGGTGGGGGTCCAACCTCTGGGACCCCCACCAATCACCAGATTTTGCTGTTCCTGGGAGCCCCCTAAGGATGGAGTGGTAGTGCGCCTGCTCAGACACCGCTCCATTCATTGCTATGGGAGTATCGAAGATAGCGCTTGGCAGCTCTATAGAAATTAATAGAGCGGTGGTCGAGTATGCGCACTAACGTGGTTGTCGAGAATGCACACTAAAGCTCCATACCTATGGGGATCACATGAATGGCAAGGTTAGCCCGTTCTTGAGATCAGTGGGGGTGCCAGCGGTCGGACCCCCACCAATAAGATATTTATCACCTAGGTGATAAATACTGATTATGGGAAAACCCGTTTAATGTTAGTGCAGATCATATTTCCAGAGTATTATTAATGAATGAGCAAACTTTATTTTTAAACTCCTAGTTCCTTTAAGTTTTTCTATTATTCATGTAATTTATTTTGTTAATTCTTTCTTTCTTTCTTTGCACCCTTGACATTGCTTAGCTTGCACACACGCACGCACGCACGCACGCACGCACGCACGCTCGCACACACGCACGCACGCACGCACACACACACACGCACGCACACACACGCACACACACACACACACACACACACACACACACACACCTTAAAGGGGATTGCTTACCCCCCTAAGAAAATTGTCCTTCTTGCTCTCAAATTCACAGTCTTAATAAAATAAACTTTATAAAATACTTAATTCACCCCCACTTCTGGCAACCCATTTCATCAGGTTGTCGCACGGTATCCTGTGACTGTGGCAGCCAATTTCTGAGTGATGTCGGAAGTTGTGATTACATGATGTCACGCATTGTTTGATGACAAGTAATCAATCAACAATGACAACTAGAATCATTGGGGGAGGGGGGCCTCAGTGACCAATGCTGCCCGAATGATGGCAAATTTTAAAGGTATTTTGCAAAGTTTACTTTTTTATGTTTGCATGTGTACTGTTCAGGGTCAGAAAGCCCTACACTTTTTTTCTTACTGTAGTAAGCACCAACTTTTAAGCATTAAAGGGAAAAAAACTTTTCTGTTTATGTAAGATTTATATGCATATCTGTCACGACAGGTGTGTGGAGCCACTGGGCATAGCATCTGGCCAACAGGATACCAAGTAAATGTATATAGTTTGAATAAGGGTACCTGTGGTAATTCAGATAGTAGCAATGGTTAGGCTTGGATGGGACCTTGGCAGCAGGCAGAAACCAGGTGCGGTGTAACACAGCAGGCGTATTATATGACACAACACAACTCCAACTCTCTATGGCACAGGAACAAGGTAGCACGGGATACAGGATACAGGATACAGGTAGCAAGTATGGGAACACTGGGAACTGGAAAACACTTAAGTGACCATTTGCAAAGACTACCACAACCAAGCACAGGCAATAAAGGAAGCGGCATGGCCCTTCTTATAGTCCAGGGTGATCATGGGCTAATTTGACATACTATTCAGGTGCGCGCGCTGGCCTTTAAGGCCTGGCACGAGCGTGTGCGCGCACCCTACAGGACACAGCAAAGTGAAGCGGAAGTGAGTGCTGGCATCTCCTGAGGAGGAGATGTGGGCCAGCGCTCACTGATCCATGGCTATGGCTGTCGGGGGGGGGGGGGGTGAGTAATCCTGACGGTCTGCGGCCATGGGTGTCACAATATCCATTTGTATTGACTATGCTTTCCATTTTCATACTTTCTTACAGTTCTATAATCTGGCACCAAATTGTTCATAACCCTACATAGTCTGCCATTTTTCTGAAAAGGTCCTAGTTTTAATCTAGAATTGAAATGTCCCAAAATAGAGGCACTAAATTATGTATGCTAAAACATTGGTTCAGTACCAGTGTAAAATTGGGGCATTTCTACAGCTTTTTCGGGCCATCAGACTTATGGTCGGGCCAGGATTTGCAGCTGTAATATGTGTGCAAAAATGCGGTAGTAATACACTAATGTAAAACTGCCCTAATGCAGCAAATTCCATGATTTCCTAAATATTTATTGGACACTGAAAACTAGTAGTTCAGAAAATGATCCTTAGGCCCCATGCACACGACCGTGCCCGCAATCACGGCCCGCGATTGCGGGCACGGCCGGCCGCTGACTGACAGCCGCATTTTCGGGCCGTGCTCCCATACAAAGTATGGGAGCACGGCCCGCAAAATGCGAAAGAACGGACATGTTCCATAATTCGCGGAACATTTCAACGGCACTGACACCCTTCCGTAGTGCTACGGAAAGGTGTCAGTGTTCAATGAAAGTGAATGGCTCCGTTTTTGCGGACCGCAATTGCGGTCCACAAAAACTGAGGTTTTTTGCTGTCGTGTGCATGGGGCCTTACTTGGCATCAATCTGGTCCGACCAGAACAATAAAACTGTACTGTACTTTTCAACAAGAAACCATGGTTAAGTGTTCCTTATGTCAAAGATTCAATAATTTCTGGGAAAAAAAACCAACATGTAAAGGTTATAATATATTATATGAGATTAACAAGTTAAAGAGACAGTCACTTATATCTTAGTTCCAGTATCCTGTGCATAATCCAATACCTGTCTTTACCAGAGCTGTTTTCAAGGGAAACAGTCTCTGATTTTCAGCTGTTTTTTAAGCAACTAGCAAATAGTTTTTTTTAAGTGTTTGGCTATGTTCACACAGAGTATTTTGGGGGAGGAATATCTGCCTCAAAATTCAGTTTGGAACTTTGAGGCAGATATTCCTCTCCCTGCACGCCGATTTTCGCGGCGATTATCGCGCCGTTTTTCGCCCGCGGCCATTGAGCGCCGCGGGCATAAAACAGTGAGAAATACCCTTTCTCCTGCCTCCCATTGAAGTCAATGGGAGGTCAGAGGCGGAAGCGACCGAAGATAGGGCATGTCGCTTCTTTTTCCCGCGAGGCAGTTTTACTGCTCGCGGGAAAAAGACGCCGACGCCTCCCATTGAAATCAATGGGAGGCGTTCTCGGGCCGTTTTTGCCGAGTTTTGCGACGCGGTTTCCGCGTCAAAAAACTTGGCAAAATACCCCGTGTGAACATAGCCTTTGAGTCAATGAAAAATGGCTCCAAAAACGGCTCAAGAAGTCACATGCACTTCTTTTTACGAGGCGTTTTTTATGCTTTTAAAAACGGTCGCGTAAAAAATGGGCAGATGTGTGGAGGCATTCAGCCCCTGCATTTTTTAGCCATTTTTTGGGGCGTTTATGGACCAAAAACAGCTGAAAATAGCCCGTGTGAACATACCCTTATGAACAAGACCATTTTTTGTGTTTTTTTTTGCATTTTCGTTTTTTCCCTCCCCATATTCCAGGAGCCAAAACCTTTTTTATTTTTCTGTTGACTTACATTAGTCAAATGAGGGCTTGTTTTTTGCGAGATGAGCTGTAGTTTTCAATGGCACTATTTAATGTACCATGTATATTAGTGAAAAACTAAAAGAAAACTCTTTGTGGAGTGAAATTAAAAAAAACAGCAATTCCACCTTTGTTTTTTAGTGTTTATGTTTACTGCATTTAACGAGCGGCAAAACTCACAAGTTAACTTTATTCTGCATATCAATATGATTGCGGCACTATCAAAGATTCAATAATTTCTGGAAAAAAAAATCAACATGTAAAGGTTATAATATATTATACGAGATTAACAAGTTAAAGAGACAGTCACTTATTTCTTAGTTCCAGTATCCTGTGCACAATCCAATACCTGTCTTTACCAGAATTACTTGCTATAATACTTAATTTTTTCGGCATCTCTAAATCTAGTTTATTTTTCAGGAGTGCAGTTCACCTTTCACACCTTTCATCTGGAAGATCTTCATGACTACTTACTAATCACTGAAAACGGCAGCTTTACTCAGCCACTGGCACGACTCACTAGCTCGGAGCTCCCTACAGCAATTAATGCCGGTCTCTATGGAAATTTCAGAGCTCAGTTACGTTTTATTTCAGATTTTTCAATATCATATGAAGGATTCAACATCACCTTCTCCGGTAAGGATATGAAGTCAGTGCTACATGTATTATTTGATGGACATATTACACAATGTTATGAAAGATGAAATGTAAGAATTTATTAAATATATTTATGTGATAAATAATTATGTACTTGTAGTACTTAGCGTGTGGATCAGGCATAGTAGTTTAACAGGTTATTTTATAGTTTAGAATAATAAATCGTGTTAACCCCCCTAAACCCACATAGCAATGGGCAATGTCACCACATTATAAGTGCCCTATCTCCTACATAATGAGATCGGCGCTATAATGTAGGTGGCAGCAGTGCTTTTTATTTAAAAAACTATCTGTTTGCACCACTTTATTAGCGATTTTAGATTTATGCTAATGAGTTGCTTAAGGCCCAAGTGGGAGTGTTTTTACTTTAGACCAAGTGGGCGTTGTACAGAGGAGTGTATGACGCTGACCAATCAGCGTCATGCACTCCTCTCCATTCATTTAGGCAGCGCATAGGGATCCTTTTAGATCGCTATGTGCTGTCTTATACTAACACATTAACGATACTGAAGTGTTTAGACAGTGAATAGACATTCCACGGGATGTCTATTCACAATCTCTGCACTTCGTTACTTTGTCTGTGGTAGTTGCAGCAGAGGAAGCGTAATCTCGTTGTAACCTGTCATCTACAGCTTAATCTCGCGAGATTACGCTTTTTCTGCTGTAACTAGCAAAGACAGAGTAACGAAGTGCAGGGATTGTGAATAGACATCCCGTGGAATGTCTATTCACTGTCTAAACACTTCAGTATCGTTAATGTGTTAGTATAAGACAGCACATAGCGATCTAAAAGGATCCCTATGCGCTGACTAAATGAATGGAGAGGAGTGCATGACGCTGATTGGTCACTGATTGGTCAGCGTCATACACTATTCTGTACAACGCCCACTTGGTCTAAAGTAAAACACGCCCACTTGGGCATTAAGCAACTCATTAGCATAAATCTAAAATCGCTAATAAAGTGGTGAAAACAGATCGTTTTTTTAAAATAAAAAGCACTGCTGTCACCTACATTATAGCGCTGATCTCCTTATATAAGAGACAGGGCACTTATAATGTGGTGACAGACCCTCTATAAGATAAGACCTGCCCCTATTATGGGTCGATTAAGGAGGCAGTCCTGCAAAAATCTGAATTATTAGGAGGTATGGATATGTGTCAACTGCCAGTTAGCAGCCAATTAAATGTGTCAAATATTTTTTTTTGTGCTATATACTTTATACATATGCTAGATTTTCCCAAAATATATTTTCCCCCTAAGGCTAAATTCACACGCTTAACAAAAAACGGCTGAAAATACAGAGCTGTTTTCTAGGGAAACAGCCTCTGATTTTCAGCTGTTTTTTAAGCAACTAGCAAATAGTTTTTTTTAAGTGTTTGAGTCAATGAAAAATGGCTCCAAAAACGGCTCAAGAAGTGACATGCACTTCTTTTATGAGGTGGTTTGTATGCTTTTAAAAACGGTCGCGTAAAAAATGGGCAGATGTGTGGAGGCATTCAGCCCCTGCACCAAAAACGGCTGAAAATAGCCCGTGTGAACATACCCTTATGAACAAGACCATTTTTTCTTTTTTTTCTTTGCATTTTCGTTTTTTCCCTCCCCTTATTCCAGGAGCCAAAACCTTTTTTATTTTTCTGTTGACTTACATTAGTCAAATGAGGGCTTTTTTTTTTGCGAGATGAGCTGTAGTTTTCAACGGCATTATTTAATGTAACGTGTATATTAGTGAAAAACTGAAAGAAAACTCTTTGTGGAGTGAAATAAAAAAAAACAGCAATTCCACCTTTGTTTTTTAGGGTTTATGTTTACTGCATTTAACGAGCGGCAAAACTCACAAGTTAACTTTATTCTGCATATCAATATGATTGTGGCACTATCAAATTCATATAGTTTTTTTTTATGTTTTCCTACTTACAAAATAAAAACAATTCGATAAAAAACAGTTGTTCCGTGTCGCCATATTCTGAGACCCATAACTTTTGTATTACTCTCTTAATGGAGCTTATGACGGCTTTATTTTTGCAGAGCGAGCTGTAGTTTTAATTAATAATATTTTGGGGATACTCGTGACTTTATCACATATTGTCCCATTTTTTTGAGTAGGCGATGTGTAAAATGTTTTACGTCCTTCACAGTGCAGGATAAATAACATTAGATTTTAATAGTTTAAAATGATGTTCACTTTTGTAAAAAGGGAAACTTTTTGTTTGGCTTTTCATCTTTTTAATTTGTTGAAATTGTTATTAGAATTGTATATATATATATATATTAAGTACCATTAGGGAATTTAAACATTTATGTATTGCAGTGTATTGTCATTTTGAAGATCTCCTATGCAGGGCTTAATAGGATGACCAAGATAGCAGACCTGGGGGCTTCATTAGACCCCCGGCTGCCATGACAGCCCCTCAGCATCCCGCAATCGAATTGCGGGTAGGTGATAGGATGACAAAGGGGCACACCCCTTCTTTCTTTTTTTTTTAAATATCCTTTTTATTGTCAGTTTTCACATTTTCTTACAAACATTTCACGCAAGAGTTACATCATGAGTGCGCAGCACTAAACTGTCATGGAATTAACTTTGAATTAAATTCATCATAACATATAAACACATAAACATAGAAACATGGCATAATTGTCTATCTTCAGATGGACCGAAAAACATGACTCCCCCAACTCCGACACGACCTGGGTCATTAATAAGTTTCTACTCATCCTTTCTCCCCCAGCTGGTTCAAAGTTGCAACCCCCCTAAAGTGCCTGCCAAGAGCTGTGTACAATACCACTTTGTGTACTGGAAAGGCCTAACAATTTCCGCTATTTCGGCTGCTGTACATTGCGATTCTATGAATATTTGCCACTTATCAAATAGCTTCTTGGTTCCCGTTTCCTTCCTCCTTTCCACCTCCACCCTCTCAAGAACCAATAGCTGTTTCAGCCGTGACACAATCAATTCTAACCCCGGCGTGTCTGCCTCTAACCATTGACTCAGGAGGCATCTCAAAGCTACCAGTAAAATCGTGTGCACCAGCACGGGAGGCGATCTCACTCCTCGAGCACCCTCTTCCTCCGGCGGCCGCGCCTGATGGAATAGTAGCGCTTGAGGCGTCATTGGGAGATTCGTTTTCCAATGGTCCTTAATATATTTCTGTACCATCCCCCAAAATTGTTTCGTATGTACACACCCCCACACTCCATGCCACAAATTCGTCAGTGGTGTATTGCACTTGGGACAACTTGTAATGCGATCAGGGAAAGATTGTGAGGGCAAGATATTAAAGCCATATATAGCTGCATGCATCAACTTAAAATAGGTTTCCCTTCAGCTCTCATTTATCACACTCTTCCGTACCGTCTCCCAACCCCCCAGTATGGTCTCTCCTATACCTGGATCCTGAGTCCACCGTTCCCAGCTTTTAAAACTAATCCTTAATTGCGGACGAACAAAACCCTCTCTCAATGCTCTATACATTCCTGAAATGGTCGCCCGCCCAGTTGTTGGACCTATGACCTCATCCATAGTGTGCGGAGTAGCTTCCTTACTCAGATCCCTGAGCCTGGAGGTACAAAATGCTCGTACCTGAAGTACTTGCAAAAAATTGACTCTACCTGCTATGGGTCTAAGTTTAGTGGTGATTTCCTCCCCAGTTAACCACCTCTTTTCCTCTGTGTGCATAAGATCCCCTGCGCTACCAATGCCTACCCTCCCCATGAGGCAATTCCGTCCCCCTTGTCCATTCCCGGTAAAAACTCCGGGTGGCCGCTCAACGGCATATATTTCGATACCAGGTGAGGTAACCCAAACTGCTTACGTACCACTTTCCAAGCTAGAACTGTATCTCTCAATACAATGGAGGTTTTGAGACAGCACGGAAGAGAAGCGATTCTACAATGTAACAAAGCTTTCAGGTTCCAGGGTGAGGCATACTCCCCTTCCAGATCTAAGTTGGAATAATTGCTTGTTTCATGAAGCCAATCTACTACATGGCGAAAAAGACAGACCACGTTATAACCCCTTACATTCGGAAAGTTCACACCCCCTTCTTGTTTACCCATCATGAATTTGGTGAGTGCTATGCGCGGCCTTTTTCCTGCCCATATAAATTTAGTGAATGAAGCCGTCAGTTTCGAGACATCCACATGCTTCAATAAGAGAGGTAGTGTTTGAAAGGGGTATAGCAATCTAGGAAAACTAACCATCTTGATCAGATGGCATCTTCCCAGGAGGGACAACGGCAATTGGCCCCATCTAGTGAGTTCCGCTTGTATTTTTTTAATTAACAGGGGATAATTTAAGCCATACAGAGTGTCTGGTACCCTCCCTATTTTGATACCCAGATAAGTAATGCAGTGCTCAACCGGTGATATCCCGCAGCCCAAGGATTGCCAAAAGGTCTTAGGCAATGGCCTGCCCAACTCCAGCAGTTCGCTCTTAGCTATATTGACTTTATATCCCGAGCATTGTCCAAATTCCTGTAAAAATTGAAAAACCTTCCCTAAATGCTCCTGAGGGTTTGACATAAAAAGTATGACATCATCAGCGAACAGGGCTAATTTCACTGCACAAGACCCCACTTGAATGCCTCTAAACATATCCGATTCCTCCAGGAATCTAGCCATAGGTTCCAATGCTAGATTGAATAGCAGGGGCGACAGGGGGCAACCCTGTCGTGTTCCTTTATATAATTGGAAGGGATCTGATAGGAACCCTGAGGAGTGAACATGTGCTTGCAGGTTATTGTAGACTCCCTTCAGGAAGACCCGAAAGTCTCCCCGAATGTTCATTTTGTCTAGCACCATCCCCAGCCATTCCCATTGTATGTTATCAAAGGCTTTCTGTGCGTCTAGCGCTAAAAGTGCCGGCCTGGTACCTGGCTGGGGATCATGCCTGACTGTTTCTAGCACCGTCAATACCTTGCGTAGATTTGTCACTGCTGCCCTGCCCTTTACAAATCCTACCTGGGATTTTCCCACCAGTATGGGTAGATACATAGCCAGTCGATTGGCCAAAATTTTTGTGAGCAATTTCTGATCTTGGTCTATCAGCGAGATGGGGCGGTACGACCCCGGGTCAAGATGATTCTTCCCCTTCTTGGGTAACACCTTTATATGCGCGACCTTGGCCTCTGCTGGTAAAGCCCCCGTTCCTAGTAAAGTATTATAATATGCCACCAAGGTAGGGCTGATTTCTTCTCTCAGAGATTTGAAAAACTCCCCTGTGAATCCATCCGGACCCGGGGCCTTTCCGTTAGATAAGGTCTTAATGGCGCTCCAGACTTCCTCTAATGTAATCTCTGCGCTCAAGTGACCGTTCTGCTCCTGAGTGAGCCCTGGCAGCGTCACCTTCTCCAAAAATTCCCTCCCTTTCTGGAGATCTATGGGTGTTTCTGAGTAAAGGGCTTGGTAGTATTTACTTAATATGGTGTTGATTTTTTTTGGGTCTGAGGTAGGAGTTCCGTTTTATTCTTTAAGTGTTGAAATATGTGCCGGTGCATACCTCCCCTTTGCTAATCGCGCTAATAATTTGCCCGCCTTATTGCCGAAACGCATTAAATCAGCATCAAATTGGGACCGGTAAATACTCTCTCTTTTGTCTAACCATTGATCAAACTGTCGCTTGGCTTCCTTCCATTCCTCCCCCAATGGCAGTGATGGAGAATGTAGGAATGCTGTGTACGCACACCGCAATCTGTCGCTCGCTGCCTTGTATCCTTCGGTCGTCTTACGTTTAACATTAGACATATACTGCATGATTTTCCCTCTTATTACCGCTTTGGCTGTACGCCAATACAATGACGGTTCCGAGCGATGCGCTACATTATCCCCATCAAATTATATCCACCACCCCTTAAGCTTCTGTGTAAAGCCCTCATCCTTTGCCAGAAAGGCGGGAAACCTCCAGATAAAATCCGTTCCTCTAGCTACAGTGTCGGCCAAGGTAATGGTAACCGGAGCATGGTCCGAAATAACTAGATCTTCAATTGCCGCTTCACGTAAACGTCGCGACAGTGCGTCACTAACTAACAAGTAATCAATACGCGACCATGACTGATGAACATGGGAGAAATGTGTATATTCCCGCGCATCTGGGTGTAAACTCCTCCACGCATCTATTAGGGCCGTGTGTCTTAAAAAGTCGGGCAAGATCCTATCTCTGTTTCTCTGCGAACTAGTCCCTGCGCTCCTATCCTCCTTTGAAGACCTTACAGTGTTAAGGTCTCCCCCTAGAATCAAGAACCTAGTGCGATCCTGCTAGAGTTGGGTTTCCAAATGATCAAAAAAACCAGTGTTAACCGTATTTGGGCCATACACATTATGAATACTGATGGTTTCCCCATCATGCTCCATCACTAGATGGATCCAACGTCCCTCGTCATCCCGCTCCTGGGACACCAGTGTAAATGCAAAGTTTTTATGTACCAGAATTATAACTCCCGCCTTACCCTCCCTTGCCGACGAGCCAAAAACCTGACCCACCCAGAACTTTTGCAAATACTTAAACTCCGGCTCGGTAAGGTGAGTTTCCTGCAATAGGGCCACATCAGGATGCAATCGTTTCATGTGCCTTAAAAGTTTGGTCCGTTTCTGTGGGGATCTCAGCCCTTTAATGTTCCAAGAAACTATTTTCATGTTATTGGGCCGTGCTTAAGATGAGCTAAAGTGCCTAAAAGTCGTGCGGAGTTCGGGGAGTCAGATCCGTCTTTTTCCAAGAGCCATGTATAAACATTAACATCATAACCAAAACCCGGCTTGTAAGCCAGAACCAACAGGGCCGACCGGCCCTTATCTAACAAAACCATAGAATCACCTGCGGCAAGGGTTAGCAGTCCCTTAATACCCACTGGTGTACGTGACTTCACTTTTTTCTGTTATGCCAGAACGCGCCCCTCCCTCCCCCTCCTCCCCAGCCTGCCTATATGACTCCTTCCATGAGGAAGTAACACCTGCCCTTGCCCCCTCAGTACCTCTTTGTCGCCTGTGCACACTTTTATACATTCCCTTATCATTACTTTAACAGCCTAGAGTCCGTTAGGATTGCATCCTCACATTTCCCCATGAACCTTGCTTCGCTTCAAGGTTTCCCTACCTCCGTGTCCCATATCTCCTACCACAATTTCCCCCAGTCTGCCATTGTAACAGATAACACTAATCCCTTGCGTGGGGTAAGCATTGTATCATTCCCGGTCAATCCCGCCCACAAGGAATAATCTCAGAGCCTGATCTAACTCCCTCACTAATATCCTGTAGTGAAAATGCAGGGAAATATCAGAATGCATACATTTCAACCTTGATAACATTGTAACATTGTAACAATAGGTCAACTGTTGACCGGTACAGAGTGCTGTATAAGACCGCCAAATATCTCCCTCAATAACTTTCAGATTATCTGTAAACTTATCTGTAGCTGGTCGGAATCTGCAATTGGTCTACAGCGTCCACAAAATCATCATCACCTCAGCTTAAATAAAATGCGCCAAATAGTACTTTGTCCGTCAATCAGGAGACGTGGATCGGGTGCGGTCCCGCGTTCGCCTCTGCGGCTTCGGAGAGTCCCCTCCATTTCCGGCTCGACCCCCCTGGGATCTTCCAGGTGTGGGCATTAAAGCTTCTGCCCAGGTTCGCTCCATATTTAGTCGGTTCCTTTTGGCCTCTCTCGACTTTCGATGTGGACTATGTACTGGACTGTGACGCTCCTCTTGCTGTGGTCTGTGCCTACAAAGCTCCGTAAGTGCGTCCTCCGCTTCCTGTGGAGTGGTGAAAACCTTGTTCCGCCCGCTCTCTTTAAACACCCGCAAGATGGCTGGGTACTGCAGGTTAAAACGTATTTTCGCTTGGAACAGCGCGGTGCAGATCTTGCTGAAAGCCCGCCTTCGTTTTGCAACCTCCGCCGAGAAATCCTCAAAAAGTAGCACTTTCATGCCCATTATTTCCAAAGGACGCGATCTGCTGCGGAATGCTTTCATGAGTGCCACCTTGTCATTGTAATCCAACAGTTTAAAGATTACTTGTGTGGGACGATGCGAACTGTGGTCAGCTGTTGCTGGGAGGTTTCTGGGGTCCGGCCCCACTCTATGCGCCCTCTCCACCCGGCATGGACGGGGAAGACCTAAAGCTTCCGGCAATGTCCTCTCACACACTCGTTGCAAATCAGCAGATATCACCGCTTCTTTCAGCCCCACCAGTCGCAGGTTGCTCCTCCTGGAGCGATTTTCCAGATCCTCCACCTTGTCCCACAACTGCGTAGTAACAGACAGCACCCCTCTAAGTTTGGATTGCAGGCGCTCATTTTCATCCTCCAGCAGCGTCATACGCTGTTCTAGCTCATCAGCTCTGATAGTGACTTGTGCCAGCTCCGCATGCACGCGGTTTAGGGAGTCTTGCACCGTTTTTTCCAGCGCCTTTTGCAGGTCTGGCGCTATCTGTTTGGCTACTTCACGGGCCAGGGTTACATAGTCAATGGCTACAGGAAGAGCGGACATTACGTGCTCTGCCGGG
Source organism: Rhinoderma darwinii (assembly GCF_050947455.1). NCBI lineage: Eukaryota > Metazoa > Chordata > Amphibia > Anura > Rhinodermatidae > Rhinoderma > Rhinoderma darwinii. The sequence continues at coordinate 33,526,643 of NC_134691.1, forward strand.
CTTGAAAGCTGGGACTGATGGTGCTGCAGCTCATCTTCCTGTGTGTATAGCAGGGTCGCAGTGGCGGGAAGCGCCGCCATCTTACCTCCCTTTACCACGGCCGCGGCTGATTCCTCCATGGCTGGCTTCTGCGCGCTTCTGAGGAGGTACCTGTCCATACAGGCACCACCGGTGATGTTTCCGTGTGCAGGGCTGGTGACTTCACCGCTGATTATCGTCGCCGTAGCGACTATTGCGAGCTTACAGGCTGGACGGGAGCGGGAGCTCAGTCACTCGCGTCCTGCATCCCCAGCGCCGGAAGCGGAAGTCAAAGTCACCCCTTCTTTCTAATGGCTTAGATGCCAGTCACTAAAGACCGTGGCATCTAAGTGGTTAATGGCCGAGATCAAAGTTATCTCCAATAACGAACGTTAGAACGAGGTTGTAATACACAGCTGACACCAGCATCGTAAATAATTGCAACAGAGCAGAGATATGTATAAATCGAATGTTTTTTTTAAAATATATATTTATTTTCAATATCTAGATGTAACAATCTTTATCTTGAGTCTTAACGCTTAACGCAGCAACAAACTTTAACTTGACTTTTTCAATGGTTTTTCAATTGCTTAAAGAGGCTCTGTCACTAGTTTATTATTTCCCTATCTCCTAGCTAATTTAATAGGTGCTATGATGTTAACTACAGTGCAATTTTTTTTCAAAAACGTTTACTATTTGCAGTTATAAGCATTTTTATATATAATATACTAATTTGGCTATAATTGTCAAATGGCAGGTTACGCTTTCTTTTCACTCTGGGCGGTGTAATATTTTCTGTATGACGCTGTCCAATGAGCTTACATCTTCCCTGCCCAGCAACACAGTGTGATCATAAAGTATACAGCGTCCATTCCCGGACTGTGTTTCCAACTGGTTATATCTCCGGTTATTTCACAGCTAGAATCTCATCTTTCATATGCCACCAGAAGCACTGTTCTAGGTGGTCCACACCCAGAGATATGGCTATTTGAAGTGATCCCCCTTCCCTCCAGCCCCAGTCTCTCACACTGTGTGAAGCAGCTTCATGCTGATAGGGCAGCATCAGAGACTGTGAGGAGGCTCCACCTCAGGAGAACCACTGGTGTTAACACCTACTTGTCTAGTATAGCCTTATTTGCATATTTCGAAAAAAAGCTCATAACTTTTTGGGCCACAATTTTCACTAGTATTATCAGTGTGACAGCACCTATTAGATTAGTTAGGAGATTGGGCATCACTAAACTAGTGACAGATCCTCTTTAAGTGGTAAGTTATCACACTGCAGCAAGTTATTCGAGTCAAGATAAGAATTTCTACATCTGTATAGAACATTTGTAATGTTTTTTTTTTTCTTGAACCTATTTATTAAAGAATACAGTCTTGAACCATGTGAGGATCCAGGAGTTCCACAGTATGGAAGACAACACGGAAATCATTTTGGAGTAGGAGACATGGTTACTTTTACCTGCTCATCCGGATATCGTCTTGAAGGAGTATTAGAAATCAAATGTCTTGGTGGTGGGCGTCGTGTGTGGAGTGCACCTCTGCCAAGGTGTGTGGGTACGTGGTCAGCTGCTTTCATTTGCTTGTCTGTGTAGTCACTATAAAGAAATTTACTGAATACAGTTGTATTTTTTCTCAGATAAGAACATCCTTTGTACAAAAATTTATGTTGCATCTTTTTTAAACCTTTTTGCTTTAGAATCCAATGATAATCTAATAATTAAACTAATTTGCTACAATACAATGTAGAGTAAAGGGTTTACTGCTGATAACAGGGCTTCTTCTGATGAGACACAATCACCTTTAACATGTCGGGTAACTTTGCAGAAAGTGTTCAATTTCCCTACAGTGCCACCAGAGGGGAAATTAAGCATTACACAGTTCCCATTGGAATCAATGGTCTGTGCATGTAATGCACTAAAGTGCCGAGTCCTCCAGAGCAAGAGATGCTATTTGTATACGTTCTCAGCTCTGTCTATTAAATGAGGGACTTCAATGCCCTCTAATTGCCAGAATGGGGTATTTTAAACTGATCCTACCTGGTTCAATATTATTTATAGGCAATTGTTAGATGCTCTTTTGTAGTGTAGCATTTAAACAGTTAGTCAGATAAGTAAATGAAGGGTGCCTTGGTAAAGGGATATTTACTGGGTACAACTGGGGCCTACTACTTCAAGTTTCTGAGATTATTGCCCTTTCTAATTAACCTAGTGCATGGTTCCTTTAATAAAAGTTTGGTCAGCAGTAGGTTTATAATTTAGAATTATATAGTTATTGTTATTGTTTTTTGTTTGATTTTGTTTTTATATCAAAGTACTGCAAACTTCCAAGATGAGAGGAGATATATTTTATTGCTGATACTTGCAAGTGTTTTAGATTTCAATTATTTCATAATAAAAAAGGAGCAGTACCTACAATTTGTATTTTGAAGCCATTAGCACTTTGTGAGCCACTTCATGGTTCCTTTGTAAGAAACAGTATCCCTCCCTATAAGCAATACTCCTAGGGGAGAACACCTTCATAATACAGCGTGTCTTGGAAAATGACACTTTCCATATGAATCTTTTAGTATAAACCTCTGTGCACCTACATATAAAATCAGAGGCATGCAAAGGTACAGTATGGGCCCATGCCAACCTATGGGTGCCATATTACACATCTGTACAATACAATATGCATGGACATGTAGGCTTTGCATATATCTAGAGAACTGGAATCAGCTGTGTCTTTTTTTTTCTCCAATGGGCATATTCACGTGTGCCAGTTTTATGGCATTTTCTGTCCCAATTTTTGCAAATATTGCTGCAAAAAAAGCCAGAAAATCAGCACATGTGAAAAAACCCTACCTAACCCTGTATATTGAACTGGGCATGCTTATAAATGCTTCAGTGTTGCCTCAGTAAGTGAGGAAGGTGAGAAAATTAACCCCTTCCCCACATGTTGTAAATCCGCTCACCACAATAATACTGTATAAGTAATGTAATATATAAAAATCGAACAGGACTTGAGATTGTTTGGGTCTCCTCGCTCATATCTAATATTCTCTGGCTACTCTTTGACTAGACCAGGGAACATGAGCACAGCACTGATTTGGTGGCATATGAAAAAGTTGTCCAGAAACTTCAGATTTTACAATAAAACTTGAATCTGGTTTCCACTTACACATGATTACTGAAGAATTGCAGGAAACACCAGCTACTCTCTATAGAATTACGGGTTTTATCATCTATCACAGTCCTCTTTGAATTTGTTTTAAAATATCACTTTACGGAACTCTCCCACAGGCAAGTCATCTCAGAGAAAAGTTCTCATCTTAAATGGGAACAGTGGAAATAGAAAGTTAATGTCCTCAAACAACTGCAGAAGCTGTGACATCAACTAAAGCTGAGCTGGAGGCAATATGTACCTAGGGTTGATCAACAATTCCGAGTAATCACTACTGCCCAACTGCGGTGTGAGGGAAATGTCAAAATAGAAAACTTAAAAAAACTGAGCTCTGAGACTCATTAACCATTATATTCAGGAACTCGGCACGCTGTTGTGTGTAATTTTCTAAAATAAAAAAAAGTTATTATTTTAATATATATTAAAATAACCAAAACTGTTTCACTTAAAGGGGTTGTAAAGAGGGGCGTTACTGAAGCATCATAGCCTAATGCCACACTTTTATATGGACCCCTCCCCCCCGCCCTAGATCAGACCCCAGACTTTCAAAATCCGATCCCAGATCAGAGATAAAAAGAAGCAACAACAGGCATTTACTCACCACTCCTCGCTCCTGGACTGTCGGGAGATTAGGATAGTAATGTATGGAGGGGGCAGGATGTGGACAGTCTTAGGGCATGGCCAGATGTGGCGGAATTGCTCTGGAATTCCGCTGCAGACACTCCGCAGCGGAAATCCGCAGCGGACTCGTTTCTCCATTGCCTTCCACAGCTTTTTAGTAGGGTTCGTTTGCACGTTGCGGACAATTCCGCTGCGGAGCATAGGCTGCGGTGCGGAATTTGGTATCCGCAGCATACAATGGTTGTTGCGGACGTGTGGCGGACTGGTTGCGGACTCATTGCGGAATTTCTCCATTGACTTCAATGGAGATTCAAAATTCCGCAATGAAGTCCGTAGATGTTATGTAGATGTTATGTGTGCTGCGGAGCGTATTGGTTTTTTAACATGACATTTCTTCATTCTTGCTGGACCTATGTATTTCTAGGTCTACAGCCAGACTGAGGAAGTCAATGGGGCTCCCGTAATTACGGGTGACTACGTGTGTACACCCGTAATTACGGGAGCGTTGCTAGGCGACATCAGTAAATAGTCACTGTCCAGGGGGCTGAAAGAGTTAAGCGATCGGCAAGTAACTGTTTCTGCACCCTGGACAGTGACAACCGATCACAATATACATCAACCTGTAAAAAAAATAGAAGTTCATACTTACCGATAACTCCCTGCTTCTTCCTCCAGTCCGGCTTCCCAGGATGACGTTTCAGTCTAAGTGACGGCTGCAGCCAATCACAGGCTGCAGCGGTCACATGGACTGCCGCGTCATCCAGGGAGGTCGGGCTGGATGCCGAAAGAGGGACGCGTCACCAAGACAACGGCCGGTAAGTATGAAATTCTTTTACTTTCACTAGGGAAAGTGCTGTCCCTTCTCTCTATCCTGCACTGATAGAGAGAAGGGAAGTACTTTCACCTCAATACGCAACGGCTAGTCCGCATCAATTTAATGCCCATTTTGGGCAGATCCGCAACAGAATCTGCAACGCAGATTCTGTGCGGCATTGATGCGGACAGTTGCGGAAGAATTCCGCCACGTCTGGGCATGCCCTTATATGTCATGTCAGCATTTTTAAATGAATTAGTTGGGCAATGGGTAGCAAGTGAATGGACTTGCAGAAAAGAGAGTCAGTAAAGGAATAAGGGCAGAGGTGGATTAACTGGGCAAAGAGTTGAATTGGAGGTAAGGTGCATACTTGCATCAACTGCTTGACCCACATTCTGTAGCCATTGGTGCCATTTACTTAAAATCATGGTTTCATTTTTATACATGTGTAAAATATTATCAGGGTCACACTAGTCTGAGAGAATTTAGGGGATACTGTGATGGACCTGGACTCACAATAATGAAGCCCAAAGGTCCGGAAAAAGACAATTCTATTTGGAGCTGACAAATGAACACAAATATCCCATTAAACCTTGTTGATTATATGCCCTATACGAGTAATGATAGCAAATATTACAATTAAATGTAGACGTGCCTGTTATGTATAGATGGAGGGTGAGCTCTTAAGTAACTTTAGTCTGACACTAAATCGTATTATTGATGTTGTGCTACTTTTTGGATAACAAAGGGGAGAATCATAAGTTCACAAAGAATTCCACTTTTTATGGATAGCATGTAGCATGCTGGGTTCTAGTCGGGGGGGGGGGGGCTGATAGGGCATGTGCATCCAAAATAAAGTGCCAATCACCTAGTCTGCTTTATGAAGGGTACTTAGATACAAGGCTAAGATGAATAGTCGAATATTTACCCCAAATGATATAAAACGTAGCTACGACTCTGTGTTGCACCATTCAGCAGGGGTGTACATACCATAGAAACAGACCATGCAACTGCTAAGTGGCCCTTAGGGAGAGGAGCTCAGTTCTGGTAGGTCTTATACCATTTGTTACTGGATGGAAAGAACCTGTGCTTAGAGGCCCTTCTGTCTTGGATGGGAAAAGTTGGCACCCAAATGGCAGGAGCATTTTAATCTTTGCTATGAGACCCCCTCATTTCTTTGTACGGCACTGCCATTCGGTGCCTTATTGTGCACATCTTTTATAATGTACTCATACCAAATCAATAACATGGTGACCAACCTTGGTCTATATCTTCCTCCTTATAAATCTAAAATAATTATGATTATAATGTAGCTAAATAGCATCCAAGACTTACCTGCTAAACCACTTCAGGGAATTCTCCATCCCCTTGAGTAAGACAATTGTGCTTCAGCTAAGAATGTTAAAACCTCCAGTTTGGAGGATCAGGTTGGTAATTATGTTAATGGCCTTAGTTATGTTTTACAGTTTCATTGTGAAAAGCAGTTATGAAGCTCTGTGCTGCCTATTAACATGTCTTCTCTCACTTTGTGTTTTATCTGCAGCTGAATGTGGAGCATCTGCAACAAATAATGAAGGAATTCTGCTGTCTCCGAATTACCCACTGAACTATGAAAATAATCATGAATGTATTTACAGCATTCAAGTTCAAGCAGGAAAAGGAATCAATATTTCAGCCAGGACATTTCATTTAGCACAAGGAGATGTACTAAAAGTAGGTTATTTTTTCAACAATATTTAAGTTCTAAAAACATATTAACATAAGGACTCAAAAATTCCTGCTTAGGGTGGTCTCACACATACTGTATTGTTTTTGGGGAAAAAATACTCCTAGTTTTGTGGCATTTTTCCCATAGGCTTCTCTATAAGATTTGAAAATGGCGAAAAAAAATACATAAATGTAATGAATAAAAATTATCCCACCAATAAAAAAACAATGTATTCCCACACGAATAAGTATAATTCACTAGAATAGTGAGAAATTAAAATAAAAAATAACTTTTATTGATTGGCTCTAAATAATGAAGAACTTTTAGTATAATTCACACCATGCTAACATGGACCACACATATATATAAGCTTTATTTCTATACTCTCCCTGGATAGAAGGAGGGAAGAGAGATGAGTATATGTGATAAGCAGGGAGAGAGAGCCAACGTCAGAAGAGCCTCTTTTTTTGACCCTATAGCTAACAATACATCTAACTTCCTAATAATTGTTCTGTCTATCTGCACGTATTATTCTTGTATAATATGTTTATGTATAAGGGCCTGTTCACGTCAGCGTTGTCTTTCCGTTGAGGGGTTCTGTCGGAATGGAATGCGAGATACACTGTTTCCATAACTACCATTCAGTTCTATGGGACTTACGGAAACAGCGTAGCTGAGCAAGCCACGCTGTTTATGTAACTCACGACCATATAACCTTTTTCATGGTCGGAATTCACCTAATATATCCGCAACACAGAGTGGCTGAACGGGGTTTAGGGGGCTCCGTTCTGGAGATAGGTGCGGGTCCAGGAGGTGGCATATCCCCGTCTAACAGCTCATTGTGCCCCCCGCAACGAAATCGCGGGGGGGGGGGCAATGGTTGCTATGGCTGCCTGGGGGCCTAATGAAGCCCTCCGGCAGGGCTTAATAGATGCCTGTCAGAATCACGATATACTGCAATACATTAGTATTGCAGTATATCGTACAAGCGATCTAATGATCGCTGGTTGAAGTCCCCTAGGGGGACTAATAAAAAAAGTAAAAATGAGTTCAATAAAGTTTTTTTTGTGTAAAAAAAAAAACAATATTAAAAGTTTAAAAAAAAAAACCTTTTCCCATTTTCCCCCTAAAGCATAGTAAAAAAATAAATAAATAAACATAATTGGTATTGCCGCGTTCATAAAAGTCTGAACTATTACAATATATCATTATTTAACCCGCACGGTGAACGCTGTAAAAAAAAAAAAATTGAAAACCCCAGAATCTCTATTTTTTGGACACCTAATCTCCCACAAAAAATAAAATAAAAAGTGATCAAACCGTCGCATGTACCCCAAAATGGTATTATGAAAAACTACAGCTTATCCCGCAAAAAATAAGCCATCAGACCACTTAATCGACGGAAAAATAAAAAACTTATGGCTCTCGGAAATTGGCGACACAAAATAAATTTTCTTTTTTACACTTAGGTTTTTACTTGTAAAAGTAGTAAAGTATAGAAAAAACTATATATATTTGGTATCTGCGTAATCGTATTGACCCACAAAATACAGTTATTTTAAGATGTTTTATTGGCACAGTGAATTCTGTAAAAACGGCGAAAAAAACAATGGAGGAATCGCTGTTTTTTTCATTTTCTACCCCACAAATATTTTTTTTGCCCGTTTCTGAGTACATTATATGGCAAAATAAATGGTGCTACGAAAAACGACAACTCGTCCCGCAAAAATCAAGCCCTCATAGGACTATATCGACGGAAAAATAAAGACGTTCTGGCTTTTGGCAGGTGGGGAGCAAGAAACGAAAATGAAGATCTGAAAAAGGGCTGCGGCGGGAAGGGGTTAAAGTCATACCCTCATGAACGCTAAGCCACATCTTCCTGCCTTGGCAAGCGGATTTCGGTGGGACATGAGGCTCAGTGTTTATGAGATTATCACTTGGAGTTTTTAATGTACAAAACAATTTGAACATTTTGCTTTGTAAGGGATGAAATATTACACTTTGTACTTTGATTTTAAGATGAAAAAGCTGTGGAAATATGACCATATTTTATCCTATAAACCTTCAAATCGAGCAGGGAATATTTTAGTGCAGTTAACCAAATATTAGATGTCATATTGGACATACACTGTGTAATTAATTCTCCCGGATGATGGATAAGAAACCCTGATTCTCAACTGAATAATTCTCAATATTGTTTAGTCAAAATGCATTCACAGAACCGTGTTCTGCTTCACTCGTTTTTCAAGAACAGTCGTCTGCAACTTCGGCCCCATTCCAAGTTCATTTCAAAAGTCATTTATCTTTCTATTGTTCTGCTGTCATGCCCCAAGGCAAACCGATCATTTGAATGTATTCAAAGCGTTAAGACTTTATTTACAAATTAAGTTGAGAAAGTACAATAACATTAGTTCCTATTTGATTCTATAAAATCCTCGCCAGTATTTAACTTGTATGTGTTTTACAGGACTAGGAAAACATGGCTTCTTTCTTCCAAAAACAGTGCCACACCTGTCCATGGGTTGTGTTTGGTATTGCAGCTCAATTCCATTGAAGTCAACGGGACTGAGCTGCAATACCACACATAGCCTGTGGACAAGTGTGGTGCTGTTTTTGGAAGAATGCAGCCAGCCATATTTTTCTAATCCTTGACAACCCCTTTGAGTCCCAGTTTTTCGCTGATTCTATTAAAATCATCTTTTCACCACACTTTACCTTAGACTCTACAAAAATTTAAAATTATAAAATTTAAAGCGCACAGAGGTACAGTATGGACCTATAGTGTATATCGGGCAATGGACGCAGATCCAGGGTGCATGATGCCTCAGGCCCATGCACACGACCATATTTTTCATCAGTAATTACGGACCATTCATTTATGTTGGCCACGGACACCTTTCAGTATTTTTACTGATGGGTGGCCATGCTGAAAAAACTATAGAACCTGTCCTATTCTTGTCAGTAATTATGGAAAGGACTCTCCCATAGAAGCCTATAGGCGCTTACATAAATACAGACGGCTACTGATGTGCATCCTTAAACCGTCCATATTTACGGAAGCATTGCTAGGCAACATACCGATGACATCATTTGCAACCTCCCTCTTTTTGTACGGATCCGTGTATATGGATGAAATACGGATGCCTACTGATCCGTATTTACGGTCAGTATTTCGGGCTAGATGAAAATACTGTCGTGTGCATGGGGCCTAATACGTAGAACTTAATGTTTAGTCTAGTTGCCATTATCTAGTAAGAGTGTATTCACACGTACAGGTTTTGATCAGGTTTTGTTCGGGGTTTTTTTTAATAATGTTTTTGAAACCAAAATTAGAAGTGAATTCAAAAAGAGGAGAATTAGTATCTGTCCTTTATACTCTTTCCATTTATGATTCCCACATGGTTTTGTCTTGACCTGCACATGTGAATACACCCTAAACAGATTTATTGACTATCTTATGAATTGTTGTATAATTACTTATTGTTGTATAATTACTCGCCTGGTGCCGATGTGTCCTCGCTCGTCCGACACGATGCAGGAACTGGGGAAGTGACGTCACAGCGTGATCTCTCGAGAACACGCTGTCTGTCTGTGCACTGCCAAGAAGCTGGGTGTTAACGAAGAGAAGTGGATGATGCTGCGGCCCCTTTATTCTCAGGATTTATTCTCAGGATCGGTGGGGGTCCCAAAGGTTGTACCCCCACCAATCATAAAATGATGGCAAATCCTATCGAATTATATCACTGTATAAGATAATAATAACCCTTTAATAAAGAAGCTGTATGAGTAAGTTACTTACCTTTACATAAAACCTTAAGTGAACATGTCGGGTGGCCCCGTCCACTTTCAGAAAATGATGACTTTTATGTCGACTTTTCAGAAAACTGGCATAGAAAAGTTGTTAAATTCCCCCACTGGAGGGTATATATCAAAAGGTGTCCGCCAGTTTTCTGATTTAAAAAAGTAGAACATTTTGCCACACGTCATAGTTGCACTAAAATTTTTGACTGTTCTAACTACCCAAACAAACTATTCTAACTACCCTGGGACATTTAACGTTCCACTATATCTAAAGTGTCTTTTGTCAGAGGCCTTTTAACCAAAAGGCAATTTATCAAATAATTATTTTTAGTATTTATTCATAAATATTAAAAAATGTTTACTATATTTACCAACATCTTGTCAAGACCTCTCCATGTTGACGTGACATAATCTAATAATTACATGTGTGATTACTGTACATGAATGTACCTCCTTGTGTTTCAGATATACGATGGGAGAGACAACACAGCACATTTAATGGGGGCCTTTACAGCATCTTCTCTGAGAGGACTGACATTGAGCAGCACATCAAACCATATATGGTTGGAATTTAATTCAGACTCAGACGTGAATGATGAAGGTTTCCAATTGGTTTATACCAGTGAGTATTATTATTAGTGATAACATTTTAAAAATGTAAATAAAGTTATTGAAATTCAAAAACATAAATAATACCCTTGTTTGAGCCAAAAAATTGTTTATCACATCCAGATTTTGAATGGTAGCAGAATCTGTGTTGTCGATTTCTCTGTCAAAACTTTAAAGGGATGATTAACTCTGCTACATCTGTATTCATGCACTATGTATAGAACAAGTTAATACTTCTTTAATTGTTTTAACCATTTTTTAGGTTTTGAACTTTCACATTGTGAAGACCCTGGAGTGCCACAATTTGGATACAAAATCAGTGACCAGGGACATTTTGCTGGAAGCACCATCATCTATGGATGTAACCCTGGGTACACACTCCATGGAAGCAGTCTGTTGAAATGCATGACTGGAGAGAGGAGGGCATGGGACTATCCCCTACCATCTTGTATTGGTAATATACATATATTATGTGTATTTTGTTCAAGGCCTTTTTATTTTTATCAACAACAATTAATAAGGCATTTCAAATGCTAAAATTATATTGATGCTATATTAAAGGGATTGTCTGGTTTCAGCAAATTAATGTGTGTTGGTTATTTCTAAAATTAAAAGTTATACAATTTACCAATATACTTTCTGTATTAATTCCTCAAGGTTTTCAAGAACTCTGCTTGTTGTTATTCAGCAGGAAGCTTCATTGTTTACTTCCAGTTGATAAAATTATGTCCATGGTCATGTGATATACACATAGGTGCACGGCTTGTTACAGTTACATTATGTGTATGAGAGCTGTGTATTCTAAAGATCCCAGGACCTGTGTGTCCATCACATGACCCTGTAACAATCGCAGGACCTGTGTGTCCATCACATGACCCTGTAACAATCGCAGGACCTGTGTGTCCATTACATGACCCTGTAATGATCCCAGCACCTGTGTGTCCATCACATGACCCTGTAACAATCCCAGGACCTGTGTGTCCATCACATGACCCTGTAATGATCCCAGCACCTGTGTGTCCATCACATGACCCTGTAATGATCCCAGCACCTGTGTGTCCATCACATGACCCTGTAACATTCCCAGGACCTGTGTGTCCATCACATGACCCTGTAATGATCTCAGCACCTGTGTGTCCATCACATGACCCTGTAATGATCCCAGCACCTGTGTGTCCATCACATGACCCTGTAATGATCCCAGCACCAGTGTTTCCATCACATGACCCTGTAATGATCCCAGCACCTGTGTGTCCATCACATGACCCTGTAATGATCCCACCACCTGTGTGTCCATCACATGGCCATGGACAGAATTTAATTCCCTTGGAGTGAACATGAATATTCCTAATGAATAACAACGAGTAGAGATTTTGAAAACTGCCAGGAATTAATACAAAAAGTTTTTGGGAAAATTGTATAACTTTTAATTATACAGAAAACTTGAATTTGCTGAAACTGGGCAACCTTTGTAACCGTGGTCCATTATAGATGTTGATTATAATTTTCTAGCAAACTTATTAAAAAATATATATAATATAAAGCAAAAGAGCAAAAGCTAATTCAAACATGAGGCACACGTGGCCACATTGAGCACCAAAGATTTTTGAAGACCCCCGACAATGTAATCAACTGGGATACTGTATACTGTATATAGATGATTCAATGGAGGATTTAATGCACTCAAGTCTGTTCACATACACGTCTGAGAGTTGTCTCTATGAGATACTAATTTAGTTGGCCCATGGTGTACTGATCTGACTATCATCATTCCCTGGATGATTTGCATAGGATAACATTTGGTATTTTTGAACACATTACTGTTGCATTGTTACATGTCTGTAAAGTTCACAGTAGAACAGGGGATAGGAGCAGCACTGCGTAAATAGCCAAGAAAACGGTTGGTGCTAGCTTCAAAAATAAGGAGCGACGTGCTCCTCATGCATATATCCAAGAAACGAGACTAGAAGCAGCACTCAGCAAAAAATGTGAATTTATTCACCCAACACAGCAACGTTTCACTTCCTCCATGGAAGCATTTTCAAGTGCTGCTTCTAGTCTCGTTTCTTGGATGTCTGTAAAGTTGTTACTCTAGATTGCCTTTGGACATCTAGGCTACTCAACCCTGACATTAGTTTCGGGACACAACTATCCATAATGCCCTAGCTGCCACTGAAGTCATAGAAAGTTCAAGTAGTCATCCTTCATGTAGTCATTCTATTGACTGAAATTTTTAGCCAATGTATTTAATTTTTGAAAGTTTAATATTAAAAATAACGCTTTCCCAACGTAACACTAAATATTTCTAAAGGGCTCCATTAGGCCAATGGAGGCATTCGTTGGTATAACTTTTTATTAGCTATTAAAAGTGTAGGAGACTACGTTATTTCATCCCACAAAATCAGCAAAGAAATATACTGCACGGATTCCATTTTTATAACATGGGAGTCTATGGGTGACGTATGCCACTGTATGACATACAAAGAGGAAAAAAGGAGTGCTACTGTATGACATACATCACAGTCATACATTTAATGTATGCATCATAGGCTTTCAATAGATTTTCAGGACGTATACATTAAACAGACGCCATAATAGTCTATGGGTGAGGATGCGTGTGTTTCATGCCCAAAAGTGGCATCATTCATCCATAGACTATAATGATATCCATTCAAAACATATGTCACGAGAAGAGTCATAAGAGTTTATTACGTATCCATTTAACGTACACCATTATAGTCTATGGTGAAGGATGCCAGTGTTAGGCATCTGTCACACCCTACATTTAACATCTACATCAGGAGCTTTGCCCAGCATATACATTAAACTTAGAAAAAAAATATGAAGTATGAACAGGGCCTTATATGGATATCTTAAGAAAATAGAAGGACTTATTAACAAAAATTATGTATTTTTTTAAAAGGATCCCTTTGCATACACTGTGTTATGCCTAATGCAGTGCCTGAGGGGTAGAGCCTAATTCAGTGTCTAAGGGGTGGTGTATAATGCAGTCCCTGAGCCGTGGTGCCTCATGCACTGTCTGATGGGTGGTGCCCTTATTCAGTGTCTGAGGGGTGGCGCCTAATTCAGTGTCTGAGGGGTGATGCCTAATTCAGTGTCTGAAGGGTGCTACATGGTGCAGTATATAAGGAGTGGTGGTAAATACAGTGCCTGATGGGGTGGTGTCTAATGCAGTGTCTGAGGGGTGGTGTATAATGCAGTCTCTGAGCCAAGGTGCCTCATACACTGTCTGAGGGGTGGTGCCTAATTCAGTGTCTGAGGGATGGTGCCTAAAGCAGTGTCTGCGGGTGCTGCCTAGTGCAGTATATAATGAGTGGTGGTAAATACAGTGCCTGATGGGGTGGTGCCTAATGCAGTGTATGAGGGGTGCTGCCTAATACAGTGTCTAAGGAGTGTTTGTAAATGCATTGCCTGAGGGGTGTTGCCTAATGCAGTGTCTGAGGAATGCTGATGCGGTGTCTGAGAAGTAGTGCTAATGCAGTGTCTGAGAGGGATGCCTATTGCAGTGTCTGCGGTGTGGTGCTAAATGCAATGTCTGAAGGGTATTGCATGATATAGACTATCATAGAACTCCTGAGAGAGAATCCCTGTGTCATGCCCCACTACCTCAGACCCTGCAATAGGCACAACATCAGTTTTACCTAGTGTGAATGACCCTTTTGAATGGTAGATGAAGTGTGATAAAAGTAACAGGGAAGATTTACTGTTCAAAATACGCCTAAATTCTGGCTCAAATTGAGCCCACATTTATTAACTGTTTAGACAATTTTTCAACAGACTCAACAATAGGCATGGTTTAGCGGAAGGGGGCGTTTGTGCAAAAAACTGACGTAAACTAAGCCAACTAATAGGTCATATAAGGAAGGGAAAAGTTTCCAGCATGCATAGCGAGATGAGCCAAACTTATAGTGTGCACCACTTTGATAAATTTGATGCATTTTATGACTGCCTTGTCTATGTTTACACTGTATAAAACTTAGACAGTAGTGGTGAATCTGCCCCACTGTAGAAAGTAGACCATCTTAGATAAGGGAGAGTGTTAAACATTGGCATAAGGATGTTGGTGGCGCCAACTACGACTACAGTCCTGCCCTTTTAATCATAAACTCCATCTTATTATAAGCTTATTTCACTAGTTACTTTGTGAATGCCAGCATCACTTTTCTTATTATAAACTTGTCATAAAGATTATTTTATAAATTATGATTCTTTGAAACATCTAAAGGTTATGTACGCCTTTGAAAGGGATTTTTTTTTTTTTCTTTAATAAAAAGGTCAATCAGTATGTTTGGTGCAACTTTCTAATTATGTTTTCATTAAAAATTATTGTTACTTTTTGAGATACAGCTGCTTTGTATTCTCTATACAGAGCAGCTATATAGTTTGCTAAGACCTGAATCTGTCAATCTCATCAGGAGTTCAGTGTCAGCGGGACCTGTGTGTTTCTGACATGCAGGATGCGCCTGTAATCTATCACATCAAAGTTATGAACTTAGCTTTGATAGATTACAGGTGGATCCTGTGTGTCATAGACACGCAGGACCCGCTTTTACTGAACCCGTCAGTCCCTGACGGGTACAGGATTCAGCGAACGATACAGCTGCTCTGTATGCAGAATACAAAGCAGCTGTATCTCAAAGAGTAAAAGTAATTTTTAATAGAAATGAATCAGAAAGCTGTACCAAACATACTGAATGACCTTTACATATATATATATATATATATATATATATATATATATATATATATATATATATATATATATATATATAGTGTGTCAATCAGTATGTTTGGGGCAGCTTTCTAATTTGTTTTTATTAAAAATTATATGATATAGTGTAGAAGCCTTCAAAAAATTTTATTTTTTGCTAATACACTGTCGCTATGAGTTTCTTGATATCTTGTTTACTAGTATATTTAATCATGGCACTGATTGGATATTTATTATTGTCTCATACTAGCTGAATGCGGTGGTCGTTTCAAGGGAGAATCATCTGGTAGAATTTTATCACCTGGATACCCTTTTCCTTATGACAATAATCTACGCTGCACTTGGGTAATTGAAGTGGACCTTGGCAATATTGTAAGGTAAAGACATTGCAAACTCAGTTACATGTTAGATAATGGGAAATTTAACTTTGAACTTTGCAACTCAAAAGCTGAGGAAACACAATGATGTTGGCAAAGGCCTAACTTGAAGCTATTGGGCCCATGATCATGTACCAGAACCCACTCCCTAACCATGATATGCTATTGTGTAGGATCTTTACATTTTATTAAAGTTAAAGGGTTTTTCCCATAATCAATATTTATCCCCTATCCACAGAATAGGTGATAAATATCTGATCGGTTGGGGTCCAACCGCTGACATCAGTTATTGTCAATTGTCATTCCTGGGAGCCCCATTCATTTCTGTTGGGCTGCCGAGCGCTATCTTTGGCAGCCCCATAGAAATGAATGGAGCGGTGGCTGAGCATGTGCACTACCATTCCATTCATTTCTATGGGGCTGCTCAAGATAGCGCTCGGCAGCCCCATAGAAATTAATAGGGCGGTCGTCGAGCAAGTGCACTACCAATTCATTCCTCTGGGGCTCCCAAGAGTGGCAAGACAAGCAAGTTCTCGTGATCGATGGGGGCCTCAGTGGTTGGACCCCCATCAATCAGATATTTATCACCTATAATGTGGATATATAATAAATTTTGATTATGGGAAACCACCTATAATTTTTTATTTCTATAACAATATGGCTATGCATACAGTTACTATATTATTGTATAAATATCATGAGAGTCCTTTACATATGTGCATTGTTCCTCTATTATTCCACTATTCTCGGTTATGTGGTGAAGGAGTCTTCGGGCCCCCTCAAGGACCAGGTACCAGGTGTGACGGCACCCTTGGTACTCCTATACATGTCCGTCACAGTCTTGCTTTTGTTTTCTAAACTTTATTGTAAATATAAATTGATGGAATTTGATCGGTTTCAACAATCAATGGTTTTATTTTTTTTTTAATTGCCGTGTCCTTTTTGAACAGAAATGACTTGTCTTGTTCTGGTTGTAAAAAAACCTATAGACAATCAGATCATCTGAATGCTCCTATTACCATTACAGTTTTGTGTTGGGTTATGGAAGAGATCTTAACGTTATAAAAAATATCAATAGGCCATCAATATCTGATCGGTCGGGGTCCGACACCCGGCTGGTTAGTGGGGGTGCTGGGAGTCGGACCCCGACCGATCAGCTATTGATGGCCTATACTAAGGATAGGCCATCAATTTTTTGGGACTGAGCAACCCCTTTAAACCGATGAGGTTTCTCAAATAAAAAATCGGACTGCTCCCTTTTGATGTAACCTATGTGTGTGTCATGCAAAAATGACCACCTATCTGTTCTGTAAATGAAAACCCTTAGCGGAACTCCAGTAACTTGGATGGAAGATCATCTTTAATAATGTTACAAAGGTTTATTATACCGGTGATTTTTAATATCCGCATAATTATGTATGTAATATGTGGTTTGTAGCTGTTTATTGGAACAAACAGTACTGAAAACTATGTGAGGCAGTACAGTCAAATCCCACAACTAATCCGTATGGGAGTATGGCTAATTAATCATGACAACTGCCTCAGATCTGTTGTGTTACACATAGAATCACAGTATTGAATAGAGAATAGAAGTCAATATTAGCTTGTAGTAAATACATAAAAAATCCTCAGTAACAAAAATGGACGGAAATAAAACACACATATGGGAACGATAACCTCATCAGCAGGTTTCTGTAGCTTTGATACTATTATAATGTTTTTATGGAATATAAAGATTTTGAAAGGGAACCTGTCATCAGTTTGGACTACCCTAAGACGCCATAACCGCTATATAGGTGCTAAAGAGATATTTCAGAACATATATAGCATCTGTAATAAAGCATACCGTATATAAAGACGTTTCACCAACTCCTATGCTGTATGGAAATTACTCTTAAAGTATCTGCTGGGCATATTTTCAGCAGGTAAGGGTCCAGCGATCACAGCAACAAACCCTCCCATCTAGGCTTGATTGACATCTCTGACGTCACCTGCGTTATCCACTGCTCCCTGAAAAAGAGGTCAATCCAGCCTAGATGGGAGGGGTTGCCACCAAGATCGAAGGACACTTGCCCGCTGAAGAAACAAACATCCAGTGGACACTTTTAAAGTAATTTGCATATGGCACAAAAGTTATTTAAACAAAAGTATCTGCTTTTTAAAAAAAACAACAATAAAAAACAGCGCCACTCAACTGAATGAGGATGTGATGCAATACCAGACAAAGCCCATAGGCAAGAGTGGCGCTGTTTCTGGAAAAATACCCTTTCTGTGATCCCATATAATCCCTTAATGTTATTTTATCTGAGGAAATAAGGGAATGAAACATGCAGAGATAATAATTAATGATAATAAGTTGAGCAAACCCTCCAATGTCTTGCTTTTTTAACTGGGTTTTCCAGCTTGAATTTATTCATTGTAAAAGGAGCTGTATACATCATCTATTGCCAATGGTCGATCCTGTGTTATCTATATCTAGGTGTTACCTGTCATTGTAATCCTGCTTGTGATGATACTGAGATGACTGCTGAGAAGTGATCTCTACAGAACAGGAAGGGTCAGTCTATTATAAGTGGAGGATCCTTTGTTACCTATATATATATATATAGAGGTATTACCTGTCATTGTATTCCTGCCTGTGATGAAAATGCGATGACTGATAAGAAGTGATCTCTGCAGAACAGGAAGCGTCAGTCTTTTGCTAGGCTCAGTGGTCATTGGGAAAACCTGCATTCAATGTTTAACATAGAAATTTGATTTAAACAAACATTATTTTTCTGGTGATATATTCTTTTTTTTTTTTGCCATCGATATTTTTATTGAAATATATTTTTTCAAAATAACAAATATATACACAATAACCACAGACACATGGTTGTACAAAAACGCAGTATAGCACATAATATACTTAGTACATAGAACTGGCATAATGTCGTAAATGGATATATTCTTTTTAAGACAATTCTCCCATTCTTACCAGGAAGATTTAGTACACAGAAGAAATATAGGCAATGCTTGGTGGGGTATACTAAAGCTGGTGACGTATGTTAAAGGCTCAATCTATGTTGCTGAGAAAACCGGGCACAGTTGTGATTATTTTGTGTAAAAAGAAGACTTTGAAAGTGGCAAAGATACGGCAGGTAGTTTTATGGGTAAATAAGTGAACTCAGTAAGCTGCCAAGATGGAACACAGCAGGGAAAGAGAGTGGGATTTAAGATAAAGGTAAGTTATCAATAAGTTATTAGACTAGTGGAAGAGATCTGAAGAGTTGCAGTAAACAGCTGGGGTATATTAAGAATAGGAAGCGTGTCTATGTGAAGTTTTATTTGGAAAATGTATGACATGTCCTAGAAACTACACGATAGAAAGCCAATCAAGTAATGTAGACATTATTTGTCGATAGCTCCTAGCTAGGGGGGGGGAAGGGGTTGGTTGAGTGCTCATTGATCGGTGCTCGTTTGCTCCATTCACAAGGAGCAATGATCAGCAATGTATGGGGACAAGCCATTGTTACTACGATCGCTCGTTCCCATACATTTCTATCATGCTGGCAGCACGTCTCTCCCTGTGCTGCCAACAACAATAATATTTCTTGCTTCATAATTGATAAGATCAGGCGTTGAACGAGTGTTTGCTCGTTCATCGGCTAATCGTTGCCCTGTTTATACAGGGCAATGATCGGGAACGATCATTCATATGAATGCTCATTTGCCCCATCATAGGCCGTGTAAGGGTCCTTAGATGCAGGACAAGGTCACCAAGGTGCATTTTAGCCTTTTTCTGAAGGCCAAAGTACGACTCCGGAAACAGGCTTCTGGAGAGTTGCAGATCTATTTGTACATAGTTGACTTGGTGGCAATGACACTAAAATGTATTTGGAATATGAAAGTGTACAATAATACAAAAAGGTGTCATAAATCTTGGCAGAGATTTACCACCTCTTTTCATCATTGTCATTTTCTCCACCAAATGTTCAGATTAACCATTCTTCTTAACCCCTTAAGGACATGGGCTAGTTGGCATGTTCAAGATGCAGCCCCATTTTTCAAATTTGACATCAGTCACTTTATCTGGTAATAACTTTAGAATACATTCACCTATCCAAGCGATTCTGAGATTGTTTTCTCGTGACACATTGTACTTCAAGTGAGTGGTAAAATTTGGTCGATACATTCAGTGTTTACTTGTGAAAAACACAGAAAAATTTTGAGAAAATTGAAAAAAAATTGTATTTTTCTAAATTTAAATGTATTTGCTTGTAAAACAGGTAGTAATAACACAAAATAGTTACTAGTTTACATAACCTATATATCTGCTTTATGGTTGTATCATTTTTTGAACATCCTTTTATTGTTCTAGGATGTTACATGGCTTAGAACTTTAGCAGAAATTTCTCACATTTTCAAGAAAATTTCAAAAGCTTTTTTCTTTTTTTTTAGGGACCGGTTCAGTTCTGAAATGGCTTTGAGGGCCCTATATATTAGAAACCCATATAAATCGCCCCATTTACAAAACTGCACCCCTCAAAGTATTCAAAACAGCATTTAGAAAGTTTCTTAACCCTTTAGGCGTTTCACAGGAATTAAAGTGTAGCTAAACGTTCGGCAAACTTCTGACATGTCATAGTGACATGTCAGAAGTTTGGATTGGTGGGGGTCCGAGCACGGAGACCCCCACCAATCGCTAGAATGAAGCAGCTGAAGCACTCGTGTGAGCGTTCAGCTGCTTCATGTCTGATCGGCTTTTTCCGGAAATAAATGTATTGTGTACGGACTCAATACAAAGTCTATGAGCCCGTATTCCGATACATCGGCTTTCCGAAAAAAGCCGAACAGAGACGAAGCAGCTGATCGCTCACACGAGTACTTCAGCTGCTTCGTTCTAGCAATTGGTGGGGGTATCCGTGCTCGGACCCTCACCAATCCAAACTTATGACATGTCACTATGACATGTCAGAAGTTTGTCGAACGTTTAGCTTTAAAGCAAAGTAGAGGTGAAATTTACAACTTTCAGGTTTTTTTTGCAGAAAATCTATTTAATCGATCTTTTTCTGTAACACAGAAAGTTTTACCAGAGAAACACAACTCTATATATTTTTTTACCATATTCTGCAGTTTTTAAAAATATCCGACATGTGGCCCTAGTGTGGTAATGGACTGAAGCACTGGCCTCAGAAACAAAAGAGCACCTTGTGGATTTTGGGCCCTCCTTTTTATTAGAATATATATTAGGCACCATGTCAGGTTTGAAGTTGTCTTCTGGTGCCAAAACAGTTGAAACATCTTCAAAAATACACCATTTGGCAAACTACACCCCACAAGGAATTTATCAAGAGGTATAGTGAGCATTTTGACCCAACAGATTTCTTTGCTGAATTTAGTGAAATGAGGCCGTGAAAATGAAAATCTAAATTTTTCCCATAATAGGTAGAGATTTTAAATTTTTACAAGGCATTAAGGAGAAAGAGCACCCCAACATTTGAAAAGCAATTTCTGCCGATTACAACAATACCCCATATGGGGTAATAAACTGCTGTTTGGACCCACGGCATGGCTCAGAAGGGAAGGTGCGCTATTTGGCTTTTGGAGCTCAAGTTTTTCTGGAATGGTTTTTGGGTGCCATGTCTCATTTGCAAAGCCCCTGAGGGACCAAAAATGTGGAAACCCCCCAAAAGTTTTTGGGAAATTACACCCCTGAAGGATTTTATAATAACCCATATGTGGTCATTAACAGGTGTTTGGACACATGGCAGAGCTCAAAAGCGATGTAGCGCCATTTGGCTTTGGAGCTCAAATTTAGCTGGAATGGTTTTAGGGTGCAATGTTGCATTTGCAATGCCCCTGCGGGGCCAAAACAGTAGAAACCGACCATAAAGTGTCCGCATTTGGGAAACTACACCTCTTAAGGAATCTATCTAGGGGTATGCAGAATTTATTGGATTTATGTAATGACGGGGTAGGGAGACAGACAGGTGAGCCCTAATCTACCCGCCACTCAGTCCCTGCCTACTTGCACGACCCGTCCTAGGCGAAGCGTACAACTGGGCGACGGTCCCTACGCTCAATATGTGCGCGACAGACAAACAGACAAGGGTACACAGAAGCTAAGGGAAATGGGGCAACATCGTGAGAAACAAGAGTAGTCAAACCAGGAGTATACGAGGTACCAAACGCAGAGCAGGAGCGTAGTCCGTAAAGACAGGGTCAAAATGAAGCAGAGGTCAATAGTAATAGCTGGAACAGCAGAGCCAGGAAACAAGAGAGAATCACAGGCAAAGATAAGAAGCAAATGAAGGTATACATAGACCAAGGGCGGGAGCTAGAACCGTCTGGCCAGGCTGTGATAGGTTCTCCCACTCCTGAGCCTACCAGCCTGAGTGGTAGCAGATCGAGTCACTCTATCAGACCTAGGAGCAGATGCAGACTGATAACCACGGGCGTCGACACAGAAGCTGTGTCTGGCAGATCCTTTACAGTACCCCCCCTTTTATGAGGGGCCATTGGACCCTTCCTAGGTGGACCTGGCTTATGGGGAACCGAAGGTGGAACCTCCTGAGCAATACCCCAGTGAGAACATCCTGGGCGGGTACCCAAGTCCTCTCCTCAGGCCCGTATCCTCTCCAATGGACCAGGTACTGGAGGGAGCCTTGGACCATCCTGCTTTCCACAATCTTGGCCACCTCGAATTCTACCCCTTCAGGGGTGAGAACAGGGACCGGAGGTTTCCTCGAGGTAACCAAGGATGGGGAGCAGCATTTCAGGAGGGAGGCATAAAACACGTCGTGTATTTGAAAAGACAGGGGTAACTCCAGCCGGAAGGAGACAGGGTTAACCTCAATGACCTTGTACGGCCCTATAAACCGGGGAGCAAATTTTTTGGACGCGACCTTAAGGCGCAAATTTTTTGAAGACAGCCACTCTAGATCCCCGACCACAAACAATGGGTTAGCAGAACGTCTTCTATCTGCCTGAGTCTTTTGTATGCTCTGGGATGCCTCTAGGTTCTTCTGAACCTGAGCCCAGACTGTGCACAGTTCCCGATGAACGACATCTACCTCGGGATTGTTGGAATGAAGGAGACCCAATCATATTGACAGTCAGAAATAAAACACCTTAAATATTGTTCTAAGTTCTGATTAGTCCTCTCAGTTTGGCCATTAGTTTCAGGATGGAAGGACGAGGAGAAGGACAGATAAATCTCCAACTTTTTACAGAAAGCTCTCCAAAACAATGAAACAAATTGTACCCCTCTGTCAGAAACAATATTGACAGGAACCCCATGGAGACGCAGGATGTGTTTGACAAACAAGTTAGCTAACGTCTTGGCATTGGGTAGTTTCTTGAGGGGCACAAAGTGGCACATCTTACTAAAGAGGTCTACTACAACCCACACCACCGACTTGCCTTGAGATGGAGGCAGATCGGTGATAAAATCCATTGAGATATGGGTCCAAGGTCTCTGGGGAATGGGCAAAGAACATAGTAAGCCCACTGGTCGGGACCTGGGAGTCTTGGACCTAGCACAAATTTCACAAGCGGCGACGTAGGCGTTAACGTCTTTAGGCAAGCCAGGCCACCAATAGTGTCTAGAAATGAGGTGCTTGGTACCCAGGATGCCTGGATTGCCAGATAGTGCAGAGTCATGATTTTTCCTGAGTACCCTTAGCCGGAATTGCAGGGGAACAAACAGCTTGTTCTCAGGAAGGTTCCAGGGAGCTGAACCTTGATCAGCCGCAATTTCGGAGACTAAGTCAGAATCACCAGAGGATATGATTATACCTGGGGGCAAAACACAAGCAGGATTTTCCTCTGAAGGAGGGCTGGCCATGAAGCTATGCGACAGTGCATGAGCTTTAATATTTTTAGACCCAGCCCTATAGGTGACCACAAAGTTGAATCTAGTAAAAAAAACGCCCATCGAGCTTGTCTCGGGTTTAGCCTCCGGGCAGATTCTAGGAAGATCAGATTATTGTGGTCAGTAAGGACCGTTACCTGGTGCCTAGCCCCCTCCAAGAAGTGGTGCCACTCTTTAAATGCCCATTTAATGGCTAAGAGTTTGCGGTTGCCCACGTCATACTTACTCTCAGTGGGCGAGAACTTCCTGGAGAAGTAGGCACAGGGACGGAGATGGGTGAGGGACCTGGTACCCTGGGACAAGACAGCACCCACTCCCAACTCGGAGGCATCAACCTCCACGATGAATGGCTCCATTTGGTTAGGCTGAATCGGCACTGGGGCAGAGATAAAACAATTCTTAAGGATCTCAAAAGCCTGGACCGCCTCCGGAGCCCAGTGGAGGAGATCAGCACCTTTGCCAGTGAGATCCATAAGAGGCTTAGCGATGACTGAGAAGTTAGCAATAAATCTCATGTAATAATTAGCAAACCCCAGGAAGCACTGTAATGCCTTCAGGGAGGCAGGTTTGACCCATTCAGCCACAGCCTGAACCTTGGCAGGGTCCATGCGGAATTCATGAGGAGTGAGGATTTGACCCAAAAATGGTATCTCCTGCACCCCAAACACACATTTTTCGGATTTAGCAAAGAGTTTGTTTTCCCGAAGGGCCTGGAGCACCTTCCTGACATGCTCAATGAGGGAGGACCAGTCCTTGGAGAACACAAGTTTGTCATCAAGGTACACTACAAGAAATACCCCCAGGTAGTCTCTTAAAATCTCATTTATGAAATTCTGGAAGACCGTGGGAGCATTACACAACCCAAAGGGCATGACGAGGTATTCGAAATGACCTTCAGGCGTGTTAAACGCAGTCTTCCACTCATCCCCTTCTCTGACTCGGATAAGGTTATAAGCCCCCCAAAGATCAAACTTAGAGAACCATTGGGCCCCCTGAACCTGATTGAAAATATCAGGAATCATAGGAAGGGGATACTGGTTCCTTACAGTGACCTTATTCAAGTTTCGGTAATCGATGCACGGCCTAAGACCACCATCCATCTTCCCTACGAAGAAGAAGACAGCACCTACCGGAGAAGTAGAGGGGCAAATGTAACCCTTGGCCAGGCTTTCCTGGATATATTCTCTCATGGCCTCACGTTCGGGACAAGAGAGATTAAATATCCTACCCTTAGGGAGCTTAGCTCCTGGTACCAAATCGATTGCGCAATCGTATTCTCTATGAGTTGGTAACACTTCGGAGGCCTTTTTTAGAAAAAACATCAGTGAAGTCCTGAATAAACTGAGGTAGAGTGTTCACCTCCTCAGGGAGAGAAATAAAATTAACAGAAAAACAGGACGTCATGCATTCATTACCCCATTTAGTAAGATCCCTAGTACTCCAGTTAAACGTGGGATTATGCATCTGCAACCAGGGAAGGCCTAAAACCAAATCGGACGATAATTCCTGCATCACCAGTACAGAACACTGCTCCAAATGAATGGAGCCAACAATGAGTTCTAAAACAGGAGTATGCTGCATAAAATAACCATTAGCAAGTGGGGTGGAGTAGATACCCACTACCCGGACAGGTTTAGGCAAATCAATCAATGGCATAGCTAGAGACATAGCAAATTCCACAGACATAATATTAGCAGAAGACCCTGAATCCACGAAGGCACTGCCGGTGGCAGTCCTCCCCTCAAAAGAGACCTGAAAGGGAAGCAAGATCTTATTAGGTTTCATATTTACGGGAAATACCTGTGCGCCCAAGCGACCTCCCCGATGGTCACTTGGGCTCGGGAGTTTTCCGGCTGCTTATTCTTACGCCTAGGACAGTTGTTCACTTGATGCTTGTCATTCCCACAGTAGAAGCAGAGACCATTCTTCCTGCGGAGCTCTCTACGTTGTTGGGGAGACACGGAGGCCCCGAGTTGCATTGGTTCATCCGAGTTTTCCGTGGAAGAACGCAGCAACGGAACCTCGGGAGCCATCATGGGGGAGCCAGAGGAGAAGGCACAAAAACGTTCAAGTCGTCGTTCCCTGAGACGTCGGTCAAGACGTACCGCTAAAGCCATAACCTGATCTAGAGAGTCCGAAGAGGAATAGCTAACTAACAGGTCTTTCAGGGCGGTCGACAGACCCAATCTAAACTGGCACCTCAAGGCAGGGTCATTCCAGCGAGAAGCTACACACCACTTCCTAAAGTCAGTACTCTTCAACGGGTCTCTTACCCTGACGTAAGGTCACCAGCTGACTCTCGGAAAAGGCAGTCTTGTCAGTCTCGTCATAGATGAGCCCAAGAGCGGAAAACCCCCATTCTTGGGGGCCGTCCTGGAGCCGGGAGACAATAATACCCACTTGCTGGCTCTCAGAACCTGAGAAGTGGGGCCTTAGACGGAAATAGAGTCTACAACTCTCCCGAAAGGAGAAAAAAGTCTTCCGGTCCCCTGAGAACCGGTCAGGCAACTTGAGATCGGGTTCAAGAGGTGAGATGGAGGGCACTAGCTGGTTAGCATCACGCTGGTCACACCTCTGAGCCAGGGCTTGGACCTGTAAGGAGAGACCCTGAATTTGCTGAGCCAGGGTCTCAAGGGGGTCCATAGTAGTAGGAACCAGGGTAGAAAAGGTATATGGGCTGTGATTATGTAATGACGGGGTAGGGAGACAGACAGGTGAGCCCTAATCTACCCGCCACTCAGTCCCTGCCTACTTGCACGACCCGTCCTAGGCAACGGCGTATAACTGGCCGACGGTCCCTACGCTCAATATGTGCACGACAGACAAACAGACAAGGGTACACAGAAGCAACACCGTGAGCAACAAGAGTAGTGAACGAGCCGAGTCAAACCAGGAGTGTACGAGGTACCAAACGCAGAGCAGGAGCGTAGTCAGTAAAGCCAGGGTCAAAATGAAGCAGAGGTCGATAGTAATAGCTGGAACAGCAGAGCCAGGAAACAAGAGAGAATCACAGGCAAAGACAATAAGCAAATGAAGGTATACATAGACCGAGGGCGGGAGCTAGAACCGTCTGGCCAGGCTGTGATAGGTTCTCCCACTCCTCAGCCTACCAACCTGAGTGGTAGCAGATCGAGTCACTCTATCAGACCTAGGAGCAGATGCAGACTGATTAACCACGGGCGTCGACACAGAAGCTGTGTCTGGCAGATCCTTTACAATGTAGACCGTAAAAATGAATATCAAAATTTTTCCCACTAAAATGCACAATTTTTTAATTTTCACAAGAGATGAAGAGGAAAAAGCACCCCAACATTTGTAAAACAATTTCTCCCAAGTACGGCAATACCCCACATGTTGTCATAAACTGCTGTTTGGACACACGGCAGGGCTCAGAAAGGCATGAGCACTATTTGGCATGCAGATTTTGCTGGATTGGTTTTTGGCCAACATGTTGCCTTTGCAAAACCCTGAGGTACTGGAGTACAGTGGAAGACCCCAGAAAATGACCCCATTTTGGAAACGACACCCCCTCAAGGCATTTATCATTTGCCTGGAGATATGACAGGGCTTAGAAGTGAATTCAAATAGTAAAAAAACAAACCCCTTAGACATGACCCCTATTTTAGAAACTACACCTCTTAAGGCATTTTGCCACCACAGTTGTTTTTTTTTCATTAGAAATTAATGTGCAGCAGATAGTGCAAAGTGAAAATTGCAATTTTCCACTGATATGCCATTTTAGTGCACAGTATGATGTGCCCAGTTTGTGCCACCGAAGAAAAAAATCTTATAAAGTGCTGAGCGGGTTCTCCCGGGTATGGCGATGCCATATATGTGGAAGTAAACTGCTGTTTGGGCACGCTGTAGGGTTGAGAAGGGAGGGAACGCCATTTGGCTTTTGGAGCACAGATTTTGCTTGGTAGTTTTTTTCTGTTTTGGGATTTACTGGCATTTCAGTTTATAAGGTGAAGACATAGATAATCTGTGCGGAGTACATCAGGGCAAAATAAGAGGGTATAATAATGCGGTAAATAAATTATAATCCGCAGATATGTGGCCAGTGTCCCACTGATAAATGGCACCCAAACTTATCCGCTTTTGGAACATTCTGCACATTTTGTGTTGCTATATTCTGAGAGCTAGGAGCTAGAACATTTTTAATTTTTCTCCACCGGAGCCGTGTGAGGGCTTATTTGTTGTGGGACAATCTGTAGTTTTCATTGGTATCATTTTGGGTTACATGCAATTTTTTTGATCACTTTTTATTCCATTTTCTTGAAAGCAAGGTGACCAAGAACCAACAATTCTGACCGTGTTTTCTATTTTTTTTTTTTATGCACGGGTTGTAGTTTTTATTGGTACTATTTAATCACTTTTTATTCTATGTTTTAAAAGGGGTGGTGACCAAAAATAGTGATTCTGGCATTGTTTTTTATTATTTTATTTTTGCGGTGTTCACCGTGTGGGAAAAATAACATTATAGTTTTGTAGTTTGGGTCATTACGAATGCGGAGATAGCAAATATGTGTACTTTTTTTTTAACGTTTTCATTTTTTTTCTATAATAAATGACTTTTTATAGGAAGAAAATCAGTTTTTTTTCTTCAACTTATAACTTTAATTTTTAGACTTTTGTACAACATTTTTAGTAACATTTTTTTGTATCCCACTAGGGGACTTGAAGGCCTGCACCTATAATCTTTATTCTAATGCATTGTACTACCCCCGTAGTGCGGGGCCTAATGGGCTTCTGTAAGTTTCAGACCAGTGGGCCATTGTTAGGCCTCCGGTTGCCATAGCAACCATTGTCACTGCATCACTGTCCCTATATGGACAGTGGTGTCAGGAAGAGAGAAGGAGTCCCAGGCAGAGCGCTAGAAGCGGCTCTGCTCCTGGACTCTGTCTCTGGGAAAACCCCTGACATCACTGTCCATATATGGACAGTGTTGTCAGGAGCAGAGCAGTGTCCCAGGCAGTGGCGTAATTCTGGTCCCACTTCCAACTGATTCTGCGTCCACAGGATGCAGATTCAGTTGGGTGCAATGCTGGAGCCTTGCTCTAGCATTCTTTGTGCCATGAGCAGCTTGGCACAGGCAGGCACGATGTACTGTAGTGACGTCATCGCACCTGTGTGCGCCAAGTCACTCACAGCACAGTGCAGAGGAAGAGAAGGATCTCCTCAACCCTTTGTGGGAACGGGGATAGGTAAGTAATTATGTTATTATTTTCTATTAGGTACATACATATGGGGGCATTATACTGGATATGGAAGGGGGCTCATATGGTAGCTGCTGAGGGGGCATTATACTGTATGGGGGTATTATACTGTATGGGACAGCTAAGTGGGACATTATTCTGTATGGGGGCATTATACTGCATGGGGAAGTATTATAGTGTATGGGGGCATTATACTGTATGGGGCAGCTATGTGGAATTATATTGTATGTAGGGCATTATACTGTATGGGGCAGCTATGGGGAATTATATTGTATGTGGGGCATTATACTGTATGGGCAGCTATGGAAGACATTATACTGTATGAGGCTTTATAGTGTATGGGGAAGCTATGGGGGGCATTGTTCTGTATGAGGGCATTATACTGTATGGGGGTACAAACTGGGGGCCTAACTTCTATATGGGGGCATAAACAGGGCTTAACGTCTATATGGGGGCACAAAGTGATGTTTTATGCAATTTTACTGCCACCCACATAAACCTGGAGCCGGCCCTGTAGAGAAGCTGCATCTTTATCTTGCACTGAAACCTGTATCAGTCAGATTTTCATTATATAATTCATAACATTTATTTGTTGAACCCAGAATACCCCTTTAATGATAGAATGTGTGTCTTCTGTATGCTACTTTGTTGCATTCTAGTAAATTTTTTATTAAAATATTATTGATTTGTTCTTTCATTTGCAGTCTTCAGTTCCTTGCATTCGACACAGAGGCATCACACGACATCTTTCGAGTATGGGATGGATCTCTCGACAATGAAATGCTGCTCAAAGAAATTAGTGGCTCCCTTATTCCAGAAGGAATTCACAGCACTCTTAATATTGTTACCATCCAATTTGACACAGACTTTTACATCAGCAAATCAGGATTTGCGATTCAGTTTTCAAGTAAGTTGCTGTTTTTCTTACTGTCATCTTAACTAACATCACACAAATGTACCTTTAGAGCATGCATAAGGATATCCAGTGCACATTACAAAAAAACCTTGTTGTCTTAAAAAATATAAATTTTCATCTGTGCATCGGTGTTACTATACAAGAGTAGCAGGCAAAGCAGTTGTTGAGGAGCTCAGCACATTAGGTTGCCCATCATTACTTAATGGTGAGGCTCAGTTAATGATTACTATGGATAAGAAATAGAAAGAATGAAAGAAGCAATAGAACATTGAAAACATATCACTGAGAAATCAAGAAAAAGGAGAAAAAGTCCAGGGACAGAGTGGAAGCCAAAGTAATCATAAGCTTTTCAAACTCTTCTCATTTGTTGGTAAAAGCAGTCATGGAAGAGTGGTGTCACGTACCCCCTTCCTGCTGCTCCCTCGGTCTCCAGGACGTTGAGAGTTACTCACGCGGGCGTCGCCCGGCCTGGCAGACTGAGGCAGTCTGCAGCTAATAGGAGCTCAGGAGCGTCAAGCCAATCAAAGCCTGGCTGATGTTCCTGAGCTCCCACCCTCTCCTTATTTAGTTCAGCCTGGGGTAGTAGGCCTTTGCCTGTAATTAGAGTTACCTAGCTTGGTGCTTTACCTTGTTTCAGACTCCCCTGAGTGACTTGCAGTTTGACTCCTTTGTGACCTGACCCCGGCTGGACTCCTGACTTTTTCTTTGCCTTCTGACTTTTGTTTTTTCCGCACTCTCCCGGTTTGACCCTGCCTGCCTGACTCCTGCCCTGCCTCTCCCTCCGTGTAATTCCCTGGTGACCCTTTGTTATTTCATACTGTCTCTGTCTTATCTGTTTGTCAGTTTCACTGGTAATAGTATAGGCAACGCCGCCCAGTTGTTCGCCGTCGTTTAAGTTGGGTCATACAAGTAGGTAGGGACAGAGGTTTAAGAAGAACAGGGACCTCACTGTTTACTGTGTATTTGTTAGTGACAAGTGGAGTCCCATTCCGAGTTTTACTATGTGACCCTATGGCTACTTATTTAAACTCAAGGATTGTCTTTTGTAATCTAATGCAGAATTATTGCCAAAGTGAGGATATAATGCTTAAACATTGCTCCACCAGAGCCTAATTTATGGCCGGAATTTGTAAAAAAAACAGGTGGACGGGGATGTGTATTTCATAAGGTATACGTGTGCTTTGTAATGCTTTATGAAGATGATCTTAGAAATATACATAAGTATATATGTGGTCAATACAAAGGATCGGAACATGATTTGTTCATGCCAAGAACTGCACAAAGGACCAAGGGACATAAATTACATGTGGAGGAGAGACGATTCAGACATGAATATAGGAAAGGGTTCTTTACACATAGAGTAGTCAAACTGTGAAATGTCCTACCCTCAAGCGGTAGGAATGGCAGATAATAGGAAAGGGTTCTTTACAGTTAGATTATCAGCCGGTGTAATAGGGGCTTTACACAGGCCAATATTGGCAAATGAGCGTTCACACAACGCTCGTTCCCGATAATTGCCCTGTGTAAACAGGGCAACGATCAGCCAATGAACGAGCAAACCCTCGTTCATCGGCTGATTGTATTGTTTTAAGTGTCTTAAATATTATCATTGTCGGCAGCGCATCTCCCTGTGTAAACAGGGAGATGCGCTGCCGACATGATGATGTATGGTGACAAGCAATCAGAGTAACTATCGCTCGTTCTCATACTAGCTCATTGTGAAAGGAGCAAACGAGCGCCGATCAATGAGCTGTCTCGTTGATCGGTGCTCGTTTACACGGCCCACGTCGGGCCTTTTAATAGTACCTTTACTGTGTGTTTAAAACTGTAGCTCTTCCTTGTTAAAATTGTCTGATATGTATAAGCACATGCCCACCAGCGCTGGTGAGAAAAAGAAGATGATCTAGTAATTGGCAAACATGTATTAAGGCAAAAAAACAAATTGGAAAGTCACTTTTTTAACTGTATGTAAATTATATTGGGTTTTTCTGTGAATCATGTTATATTTATTTTTCTGGTGGGTTCATACATTTTTGGTCAATTACTTCAACATCTTTGTGTTTTTAATTACACTCTGACATATTAGATACAAAGGAGATAATTATCACTTTGATGTGCAGATCCAATGCAAATGAAACCTTCTGAATGTATATCTGGCTAATTTCATGTCAAATTAAGGTGTAAATATAATTTTTCTAATTAGATATTGTAATTTATAATGTTGTAAGATTACTTCATTTTTTATTTAAAAATATAATCATTAAAAATTTCCTTTCTCCTTCCTGTGGGAATCTATTCTCATTGTTGAATGTTAAAAGGCATGAAATCAGATGGCCTCTAGTAAGTGTAAATGCAGACAAAAATGGATTTGAATTTTTGTTCAGAGAATGATATCCAATATACAGAGCAAAAAATGTGATGACCAAAAGCATAACTTGAAGCTCCTGGGCCAAATGCAAAATCTGTAAGAGGGCCCCTCAACTATTATGTGCCATTTATAATACTGGTGTCTTCTTAAGTGCACCCCCTATAGCTATGCCCCTGATGATGGAATATTTCCCTTATCCAATAATATAAGGTACTAAATGTATTCTTAATGATATAAAATAAAAAAATAAAAAGTTGCACTGTGCAAAAGTCCACAAAATAAGGAGTAATATTGGAAGACATTGTAGTAAAAGTCTGTAGGATACTCAAGTTTAAGGTTTTATTCCATTAAGACATGGAGATCTGGATAATGAAAAATTACAGTTTGTGTGAATTAGTTATATCTATATACTTTTTTTTTTAATTGTCCCATAAAAGAAGCCTCAAGAGGGTTGTGGCCTATGCAAATTAATCCCAAAATAGGCGTTTCTTGCAGGTTTTGTGAGCATTCTTGGGTGAATCGAAGTGGGGCTTAACCCCCTATCAATCACATAAGAGGGATTGTGCCAGTATTAATCATCTATCCACAGAATAGGTGATTATTGTCTGATCGCTGGGACCTGGAGTACTGGGAACCAGACTGTGAGAATAGGGGTCCCGAACCCACATATTCTCCTCTCCCCTCCCACCAGCAGTGAGGAAACTCCCACCGGCAGTCTTCGTCATTCCAATAGACCTTGAGTGGAGCGGCAGTGCAAGTTCTACCTCCGCTCTTTTCAATGTCCCCTTTACTGCAGTCTAGCAAATGTTAAAGAGGCTCTGTCACCAGATTGTGCAACCCCTATCTGCTATTGCAGCAGATCGGCGCTGCAATGTAGATTACAGTAACGTTTTTATTTTAAAAAAACGAGCATTTTTGGCCAAGTTATGACCATTTTCGTATTTATGCAAATGAGGCTTGCAAAAGTACAACTGGGCATGTTGAAAAGTAAAAGTACAACTGGGCGTGTATTATGTGCGTACATCGGGGCGTGTTTACTACTTTTACTAGCTGGGCTTTCTGAAGAGAAGTATCATCCACTTCTCTTCAGAACGCCCAGCTTCTGGCAGTGCAGATCTGTGACGTCACTCACAGGTCCTGCATCGTGTCGGCACCAGAGGCTACAGATGATTCTGCAGCAGCATCGGCGTTTGCAGGTAAGTCGATGTAGCTACTTACCTGCAAACGCTGATGCTGCTACACGCCCCGATGTACGCACATAATACACGCCCAGTTGTACTTTTACTTTTCAACACGCCCAGTTGTACTTTTGCAAGCCTCATTTGCATAAATACGAAAATGGTCATAACTTGGCCAAAAATGCTCATTTTTTAAAAATAAAAACGTTACTGTAATGTACATTGCAGCGCCTATCTGCTGCAATAGCAGATAGGGGTTGCACAATCTGGTGACAGAGCCTCTTTAAAAGTCACTTTTTTGTTGTCGCTTTGAATATGTCTCAAGTACATGTAGTTGGTGTTTCAATACATTCACCACATTTCGAGATCCATAACCTTTTCATTTTTCCATTGACGCAGATGTATGAGGGCTTGTTTTTGTAGGATGACATCTAGTTTTTATTGATACCAATGTGTGGTATTGAGGAATTTTTGATTACCTTTTATTTCAGATTTTTTTGGAGGCGAGATTAACTGAAAACAGCTGTTCTGCAATTATTTATTCTGCAGGATAAATAACTAACGTTTATTTTATAGTACAGGTTGTTACAGATATGACAATGCCATTGATACGTGCAATAATGTGGCTTTAAACAAAGACCAAAATTGCGGTTCTTGCTGTGTTCTAGCCAAAGCTAAATTCTTTCTAGTGGAAGTTTCATCTGCAGTCACATTGCCCCTATCTGTACTCGGGAAAAACTATAATGTCCTTTAGCTGAAGCCTGAGCACAGCTCCGGGTAAACTGTAAGGGGGTTAAAATGTCCCTCGAATGGGGATTCAAATGCTGGGAATTATGTATCTGTGATGCATTCTTATGATAGTCGATCTCCAGGATCCAGCTCATTTCTCTCAGTTTATGTATGGAAACTATCCAATAATCTTCTCTTTCTCACTGGTGGTTTAGTTGTTTGTAGTTTATAATAACACTGTCATTGTTGTAATGGAAATCAACTCACCATACATTAGGGTTCCTTTTACATTGGCCAATTTTTGGCCTTAAAAACGGGTGCCGATGAAAGAGACAGCTCGTTAATAAATGCTCGTTTGCTCATTTCACAAGGAACTATGATCAGTAATGTATGGGGACGAGTGATTGTTACTACGATCGCTCATCCCCATGCATTACCATCATGTTGGCAGCACATCTACCTGTTTACACAGGGAGATGTGCTGCCGATAACGATAATATTTTCTGCTGCATAAGCAATACGATCATTTGCTCGTTCTGCTCGGGCAATGATAGGGAATTCACGTTTATATTAATGCTCGTTTGCCAGATCATTAGCCCATGTAAAAGGGCTTTAACTTACTTGTAGCGTGCTTGTGCTGGCGCAGAGCAGCTTATCAGAACAAGCAGAGCTGCAGTATAAGACCTAGGAGAAAGCAGAGCAGTGACAGTACCATCATTGATTATAACTGTGATCTAATAGATCAGAAATAAAATGCAGCCAATAGACACTTACCATATACGACCAGTTATAAGACCAGATAGAAATTCTATTGTGCAAATAGCCAGAGAAACACAAACTGTAACACAGCAATTATTCTACGTGAAAATAAAAATTGATGCTGAAAATAATACTCACCATGTAAATGAGCTTATTACTGCTGAGGAGAATGACATTTGATAAGATTCAGCCCAATTGTTTAAAATAAGAAGAAAACAAAATAGTAAGAAAAATAGACATTATAAGGAACATCTTACGTTAAAACTAGCTTATAAATTATTAAAACATTTGAAATGTGTTAAATTAAATCCCTGCAGCAAAGTACATCCCGTATCAGACAGCTTTGGCATAGATGAGACACATCAATAATAATGGTGTCGCTCACACTCCTTGGTTTTCCACTGGCCTTTTTCACAGTAAAATAAGAACTGAACCATCTTGTGATCATGTTCAGATTCTCTAAAGGGTTGTGGGTAATAGCATTTGTAAAATGAGTGTAATGTATAGGGGTTGTGAACCGGTACATTGCCTTCCATACTTAGATACAAAATATAATTGAGATCGTTAGGCCGACAACTATTCCTTCCGACTTCCTCACACACATGCACGCTCGGCTCGAGCGTGCATGTCATCATGCCATCATCTATATATAATAAAAACATCCGGACATATTGCAGGTTTGACTCTGGCCACTAAGCCTCACAATAAACTGACACTTCCTGTTCTGTAGAGATCACTTCTCAGCAGGCATTCCATTATCATAACAGGCAGGATTAATATGAAAGTTAACACCTCTATTATACAGCTGGAGGCAGATAACACAGGATACACCACTAACAATAGGTGATGAGGACTGCCCCTCCTCCATCCTCCCCCTCCCTGCAGAGTTACCAATGCACATATCATACAGCAGATCGGGCAAAATGACTGTTCCCATAATCAGGTACAAAAACTAGAATAAAAAATATACAATTAGAAAATACAAATAGATTAAAAAACTAAAATGTTTCAGTACCTGCTTTTAATTAGTTAAAACTAAAATATGTGATAGATTGCCTTTAAGAGTAGTGCAAATTAAAATTGATCTATCCATACTTACCAATGTACCAAAGAGAGGACAAGATTGTATGTAGAAGAAGCACTTGCACCCCAATTTCAATGCAAAAATGTATAAGGTAGATTGTTTATTTAGACCATAAGTACAAACACATGTAAGAAACAATACATTTCAAAGCATTTAAAAGCACACCATTCCCCCATACGAGGTCATCCATAATAAGAGAAAAAAACCTTAATGAATTGCTAATTAGGTAAAAATATGCTTCTACTCAGGATGAATAAAGTATTAATATCACATTAGATATATTGCAGGCATATATACACACTGCAACATTGAAATTGCAACACCAAGAAGAAAAAGCTGTAAAGTTCTGCAAATTTAGGAAGTATCAGATGTCGCTAAGATCTGCAAATGATCAAACGTTCAAGCACCGAGTTCCAATCTGTGGCATGTGGAGGGACATAAAAGCGAGATAGAAAGCAAAGTTTTTTTGCCACATGAAATCTCAAAAATCGGATTAAGTGGTGTGGGATGATTATGTGATGCCTCCTGTTTGTCTACGTGCCAGTTAACGCCACTTGTCGCAAACTGAAAGGGAGAGGATATTTGACATGGGAGACCTTGGTTTATCACTCTGGCAGATCGCTACGCGCCTAGGCCGAGATGTCAGCACTGTTCAACGTTGTGTGTGCCGAAGAA
Source organism: Rhinoderma darwinii (assembly GCF_050947455.1). Classification (NCBI taxonomy): domain Eukaryota; kingdom Metazoa; phylum Chordata; class Amphibia; order Anura; family Rhinodermatidae; genus Rhinoderma; species Rhinoderma darwinii. The sequence goes on from NC_134691.1 coordinate 33,563,271, forward strand.
TGGGAGAACAACAACAAACGGAAATTGCAGCAAGAGGTGTGCGGAGGCGACACTGACAGATCGTCTGACTGCATGAATGGCACATAGTGATTCATTCTGTAGTGCAAGTGAAATTGGACGTCACATCCGAAGCCTAGGGCGGCAACCAGTGTTGACACAAACCATCAGAAGGCGTTTGCACGACATTGGGTTACTAGCCAGACGTCCAGCTACAGGTGTTCCATTAACTACACATCACCGCTCTCAAAGGCTTTCATGGTGTACAGGAAGATGGCAATAGAGGCTGGAATGGAGGTCTATCCTCTTCAGCGATGAGTCCCGTTTTTGTCTCGGACGCAATGATGGCTGGAGATCGGTCTAAAGACCACATGCGCAATTCTATGAAGAGGCCTTCACAAGTGAACGTCACACCAGTCCTATTCCTGGGATTATGGTGTGGTGTGGCATATAGTAGCCGGACCTCTCTAGTCTTCATTTCAGGTATTATAACAGCTCTGTGTTACATTGATTTGGTCGTGGTCGAACCAGTTCTCCACAGTGTCCCAGATGCCATTTTTCAACAGGACAACGCCGGGCTGCTCATGCTTGGTACTGAGTAACTCAAGATGTTTGGAATATTTTGTTACCATTTTTTTTATAATTTGCATATCATTAACATATCTATTGATCCTGTGATTTCCACAACACCAAAACTTTTCCTTCTTGGTGTTTCAATTTTAATTTTAAAGGCATGGTGTCGCCCCAAAAACATGTTTTTTTTTTAAAATTTAAACATTTAGTGTGTGGGTGATAAAACATTGTTCAAATTTTTTTTATTTTTTTCGCGAGTCAGGAAATATTATAAATTTTTTCAAATTTATAATACTACCCATTTTTGGTCACTAGATGGAGCTGTTTGGAGCTAGTTCCCAAAATTGCAGCATTGCAACATTGGGTTAAAAGCTATCGCTCTAGTGAGCGCTCAGCATCCCCCCCCTCCTTTATCCTGGCTAGTGCCGGGATAAACGAGGGGTTTGAAAGGTTTAACCTCCTACACTGTGTGTCGCCATTTTTTGAGGTAACCCACAGTGTAGTAGGTTTACATGCAGTAGTAAACACACACAAACACTAACATACATTGAAATCGCTTACCTGCTCCTGCCGCCGCGGCCCGTCCGCTCCCTTTGCTGCCGCTGTTCCATGTGCACTTGGAAGCCGCGACCGGAAGTAGTAATATTACTGTCCGGCCGCGACTTCCGGTCCACAGGAAAATGGCGCCGGACGGCGCCAATTTCGAATAGGACTGTGTGGGAGCGGCGCATGCGCAGTTCCCACACAGACGCCGTACACGGCAGTCAATGGGACGGGAGCCGTTCGCAGTCCCTATGGGACTGTGGCTGCCGTATTCCATGTCTGTGTGTGTCGTTAATCGACACACACAGAAATGGAACAAAAAATGGCAGCCCCCATAGGGAAGAAAAAGTGTGAAAAAAAGAAACAGTAAAACACAAACACACAAATGAAAATAAACGTTTATATTAAGGCACTAACATCTTTAACATATAAATAAAATATTTGTGATGACACTGTTCCTTTAAGGAGTGTAAAATAACAAGCAATGTGTCAATACATCCCTGTAATAAGAACAACCATCTTGCAACCCACGCTTATTGCTGCCTCCCTCAGGGGTAAATACAGATATAGCCATCTTTATCTTGACTTTTAACGCCGTAAAACACAGTGGAAAGATCCTTTATCTTGACCTTTTCAATAAATTTTCAATGGCTTTTGTTGTGTGATATCAAGCTGCAGCAAGTTAAAGATGGCTACATCTGTACACAATCTCTCTTTCTAGTTTCCCTTTATATTAGGAGGTCACATGTGTTGCTTATTGAGTCTTCTAATATAACTCACATTTTAGTGTCGGAATTCCATCATGGATCTGTCTGCGTCATATGCGAAATAGCAACAGAGCCCGTGTGGTGACATCGCACACATACGAACGTCATATACACCTCCCATAGAGGAGGCCTATCCATACTGTGAACTCAATTACATCTTCTTCCTGGACGTTGGTCCCTAAACTTTTTACATTGAGGGAACCCCTTGAAAACATTTTCCCATCCTGAGGAACCCCAACTATCACACACACATCGAACTCATTTCATGGACAACACCTACGCTTATTACTTATACTTATTCCTATACTTCTGTATAATATTTGGTCATATTTACTGCAAAATGCTTTAGTCTTATCTTTGCATGATCAAAGACATTCTATGGGAGAGCAGAGAAAGCATTAATTGATTCTTTAAAAAATAAATGTTTCTCCTCCTGCACCATGCCGTACATTTACGTGATTAGTGGGTGACGATGGTTTGCATAATAGAAAATATGGAACCAATGGGTTGCCTGTTATTGATGTCCTAACATGTATATTATATTGCAATTATTATTATTGCAATACAGAGCAGTATTGGAATGACTTCTAGAAGTGTTTATATGATCGCATATTAAAGTTCCCTTGTGGGACTATAATAAACATATAAAACAAAGTGGAATAAAGTTAATTGAAAAAACGTGTGCAAAGTGGGGAAAGTTAAACCGACATATTTTGGATCGCTGCAGTCATAACGACAGGTAAAATAAAAATTTGTGCTGCACGATAAACGGCGTGAAAGGAAGAAAAAAAACAGAACAATGGCAGAATCGTTGTTTTTCTACATTCCTCTCCTTAAAGAAATGAATGAAACTTAATCAATAAATTATATGTACCAAAAAATGGTGCCATTTTAAAATACAACTAATCCTACAAAAAACAATTCATCATAAAGCTATGAAAACATAAAAACATAATGGCTCTCGCAATGCGATGATACAAAAACAAAATAATTTGCTCCATCCTTAACATCCAAAATAGACCACTTCCTTAAAGTGTAGCTAAACGATTGACAAACTTCTGACATGTCATAGTGACATGTCAGAAGTTTGGATTGGTGGGGGTCCGAGTACTGAGACCCTCACCAATCTCTAGAACGAAGCAGCTGAAATGCTCGTGTGAGCGCTCAGCTGCTTCGTGTCTGTTCGGCTTTTTCCGGAAAGCCAATGTATCGGTGTATGAGTTTGCGGTCGGTCGGCTCAGCTGCAAGTGCAGCGAATCGCCAACTGTGACAGGTCACACGTTCCCATTGGTCTTTGACCTTGGTGGGAGGAGTTTTGTGCTGCCGACGCAAACACGGGCACCTCCCCTTCGGATGGTTCTCTGCTCCTGACAACGTTACAGCTCCTACTCACGAACACACCCCCAGACACGTCATAGGGGTTGTGTTTCGATAGGGAGGAGTTTTTTAGATAAATAGATGGCTCTTAACATATGTGAGGGAAGACGTTACACGCTGAGACAGGCGTACATCCCTGCATTGTGGGAACAGATGCAGCCAACAATCTCTGACATTGCATAAGATTCACTTTTTTCTTGCTCCAAAGCCTCCAATTGAAGAGGCTAAATGGCCTTATCTCCCCTGAAGAATTTTGGCCACAAGGAAACGCGTCGGGAGAAGGCATAACACTAGTTGCCTGGATATACAAAAAGGAACAAGGAGGTTTCCCAGTCCCTAGCTATAGAAACGACATGGACTTTGCTACATCATAAAACGGGTAGGGGGTTGATTACCCCAAACATAGCAATACCTACCTCTTTGAAAAACCTTTTACTTATATAGTAAAATTATTTGGAGCCTTACATGTATTCTGTAAAAATCTGGTTACAACCTGCGCAAATGGGCATTTGGTTACCGCACAGAATGTCACTTTTCCCTCAAAAGGGAGTACATCTTTATTTTAAAAGATTGTCCTTTGTGTATGAATTTGCGCACTTTTAAAAAACGAGTAAAAGTTATATTTTTATCAAACTCTATTTCTATTCCAGTGATTTATGTCACTATGACATGTCAGAAGTTTGTCAAACGTTTAGCTGCACTTTAAGTATGTCACTTGAATCCACCACTGATGGATCACAAGGTCCCCTAAGCGGAAAGGAGGAGCCAAATATTATCATTATCACATGTGGTACATGGTTTTCTGTCCCTATGATTGGTATTCAAGTGATCATTTAGAGAGTTAACATTACCCATTAGGTTGTATACCCTGTTCTCAAACGGTTTGATTTCCTTAATGATTGCCCTTAATTGGTTGCCGATGCTTGACATCTATGCTTGTCATGTGCGGCTTCACAATGCCGCATCATGACAAGCATAGACGTCATGCTGATCGCACTGGCACAGCAAGTGTGCCCTCAGGATCCGGACCGGGGCATCAACTGTAATACACAGCCACAGCCCCGTTCTAATGGTGGAGATCAGAGAAACCTCTGATCTTTGCCGTTAACCTCTTGGATGCCGCAAACAAAGCTCATCGCAGCAATCAAAGGGAAAATGAGAAGGGGTCCTTCATTTGTTAGTATCACAGGGAATCTCTGTGACACAATCGAGACATATGCCTTATTTTGGCAGACAGCCCAGGTTCTACTGAAGGACCACAATGGCTGTCTGACCATTTTTGTTGTTGTTGGGGCATACTTAGTACACAGGCAGTTGTTAGGGCATACCTATGAGTACACAGGCTAATGTATTGGCATATAGAAATATGCTAGTATATTCAAGTTAAAAAATAAAATGAAAACAAAAAAATCAATAAGAAAATACTGCGTGTATTTTCTTATTGATTTTTTTGTTTTCATTTTATTTTTTAACTTGAATATACTAGCATATTTTTGCAATAAATAAACTTTATTAAATATAAGTCCCAAAACCTAAAATAATATACACATATCTGGTATCGTCACGACTAGAGATGAGCGAACTTATGAAAAGTTCGGTTCGGCAAGTTCGCCGAATTTCGTGCAAAAGTTCGATTCGGACCGAACTAGTTCTGACCGAACCTGTAATACAAGAAAGCCCCTAAAAATCGTGTATAACACTGTTTTAAAGCCCTAGAAGCCCTGTATAACACTCTTAGGTCACCCATGAGTGTATCCAAGTACTTTTGAGCTGTCTTTAATGCAAAGTTGGTGTCAAAGTTACGCCAACATGTATGGCTCTAGGAAAACGGATGGGACACGGAGATAACTAACAGAAACCACTGCACTTGTGCATGTTGTATGCTTAATGCATTGTTAAAAAAGGTACAAAAATTTACCATTTTAGGCGGCTGATGCCTGCCAGGGTTCATACATATAAGGTGGTAAAAGAAGAAGCAATGGCTTTTGACAAGCCCTCCAAAAATTGACCCTTTTTATTGGCAGATGCCTGCCGGGGTTCATCCATACATGGATGTAAAAGCAACAAGCAATGGCTTTTCACAAGCCCTCCAAAAATTGACCCTTTTTATTGGCAGATGCCTGCCGAGGTTCTTCCATACATGGATGTAAAAGCAACAAGCAATGGCTTTTCACAAGCCCTCCAAAAATTGACCCTTTTTATTGGCAGATGCCTGCCGGGGTTCTTCCATACATTGATGTAAAAGCAACAAGCAATGGCTTTTGACAAGCCCTCCAAAAATTGACCCTTTTTATTGGCAGATGCCTGCCGGGGTTCTTCCATACATGGATGTAAAAGCATTAAAGCAACAAGCAATGGCTTTTCACAAGCCCTCCAAAAATTGACCCTTTTTATTGGCAGATGCCTGCCGGGGTTCTTCCATACATGGATGTAATAGCATTAAAGCAACAAGCAATGGCTTTTCACAAGCCCTCCAAAAATTGACCCTTTTTATTGGCAGATGCCTGCCGGGGTTCTTCCATACATTGATGTAAAAGCATTAAAGCAACAAGCAATGGCTTTTCACAAGCCCTCCAAAAATTGACCCTTTTTATTGGCAGATGCCTGCCGGGGTTCTTCCATACATGGATGTAAAAGCATTAAAGCAACAAGCAATGGCTTTTCACAAGCCCTCCAAAAATTGACCCTTTTTATTGGCAGATGCCTGCCGGGGTTCTTCCATACATGGATGTAAAAGCATTAAAGCAACAAGCAATGGCTTTTCACAAGCCCTCCAAAAATTGACCCTTTTTATTGGCAGATGCCTGCCGGGGTTCTTCCATACATGGATGTAAAAGCATTAAAGCAACAAGCAATGGCTTTTCACAAGCCCTCCAAAAATTGACCCTTTTTATTGGCAGATGCCTGCCGGGGTTCTTCCATACATGGATGTAAAAGCATTAAAGCAACAAGCAATGGCTTTTCACAAGCCCTCCAAAAATTGACCCTTTTTATTGGCAGATGCCTGCCGGGGTTCTTCCATACATTGATGTAAAAGCATTAAAGCAACAAGCAATGGCTTTTCACAAGCCCTCCAAAAATTGACCCTTTTTATTGGCAGATGCCTGCCGGGGTTCTTCCATACATGGATGTAAAAGCATTAAAGCAACAAGCAATGGCTTTTGACAAGCCCTCCAAAAATTGACCCTTTTTATTGGCAGATGCCTGCCGGGGTTCTTCCATACATGGATGTAAAAGCAACAAGCAATGGCTTTTCACAAGCCCTCCAAAAATTGACCCTTTTTATTGGCAAGGGTGAGTAGTAGCAGCACATTAAAAGACACTGGACGACAGTCACAGGACAAAGCCCTGTGGTGGGGCAGGCCTGCTTGTAGCAGACGGGCGGCAGTGGAGGTTTATTGGTGGTAGTAGTCGAGGTAGCCAACACAGACAGCAAGGGTGCAAGCAGTAGTAGCAGTAGTAGCAGCACATTAAAAAAAGAGACTGGACAGTCAGAGGAGGACAAAGCCCTGTGGTGGGGCAGGCCTCAGGCCTGCTTGTAGCAGACGGGCGGCAGTGGAGGTGTATTGGTGGTAGTAGTCGAGGTAGCCAACACAGACAGCAAGGGTGCAAGCAGTAGTAGCAGTAGTAGCAGCACATTAAAAAAAGAGACTGGACAGTCAGAGGAGGGCAAAGCCCTGTGGTGGGGCAGGCCTCAGGCCTGCTTGTAGCAGACGGCAGTGGAGGTGTATTGGTGGTAGTAGAGGTAGACTAGCCAACACAGACAGCAAGGGTGGTAGGACTGGTAGTAGCAGCAGCACATTAAAAAAAGAGACTGGACGACAGTCACAGGACATAGCCCTGTGGTGGGGTAGGCCTGCTTGTAGCAGACGGGCGGCAGTGTAGGTGTATTGGTGGTATTAGAGGTAGCCAACACAGACAGCAAGGGTGCAAGCAGTAGTAGCAGTAGTAGCAGCACATTAAAAAAAAGAGAGACTGGACAGTCACAGGAGGACAAAGCCCTGTGGTGGGGCAGGCCTCAGGCCTGCTTGTAGCAGACGGGCGGCAGTGGAGGTGTATTGGTGGTAGTAGTCGAGGTAGCCAACACAGACAGCAAGGGTGCAAGCAGTAGTAGTAGCAGCACATTAAAAAAAGAGACTGGACAGTCAGAGGAGGGCAAAGCCCTGTGGTGGGGCAGGCCTCAGGCCTGCTTGTAGCAGACGGGCGGCAGTGGAGGTGTATTGGTGGTAGTAGTCGAGGTAGCCAACACAGACAGCAAGGGTGCAAGCAGTAGTAGCAGTAGTAGCAGCACATTAAAAAAAGAGACTGGACAGTCAGAGGAGGGCAAAGCCCTGTGGTGGGGCAGGCCTCAGGCCTGCTTGTAGCAGACGGGCGGCAGTGGAGGTGTATTGGTGGTAGTAGTCGAGGTAGCCAACACAGACAGCAAGGGTGCAAGCAGTAGTAGCAGTAGTAGCAGCACATTAAAAAAAGAGACTGGACAGTCAGAGGAGGGCAAAGCCCTGTGGTGGGGCAGGCCTCAGGCCTGCTTGTAGCAGACGGGCGGCAGTGGAGGTGTATTGGTGGTAGTAGTCGAGGTAGCCAACACAGACAGCAAGGGTGCAAGCAGTAGTAGCAGTAGTAGCAGCACATTAAAAAAAGAGACTGGACAGTCAGAGGAGGACAAAGCCCTGTGGTGGGGCAGGCCTCAGGCCTGCTTGTAGCAGACGGGCGGCAGTGGAGGTGTATTGGTGGTAGTAGTCGAGGTAGCCAACACAGACAGCAAGGGTGCAAGCAGTAGTAGCAGTAGTAGCAGCACATTAAAAAAAGAGACTGGACAGTCAGAGGAGGGCAAAGCCCTGTGGTGGGGCAGGCCTCAGGCCTGCTTGTAGCAGACGGCAGTGGAGGTGTATTGGTGGTAGTAGAGGTAGACTAGCCAACACAGACAGCAAGGGTGGTAGGACTGGTAGTAGCAGCAGCACATTAAAAAAAGAGACTGGACGACAGTCACAGGACATAGCCCTGTGGTGGGGTAGGCCTGCTTGTAGCAGACGGGCGGCAGTGTAGGTGTATTGGTGGTATTAGAGGTAGCCAACACAGACAGCAAGGGTGCAAGCAGTAGTAGCAGTAGTAGCAGCACATCAAAAAAAAGAGAGACTGGACAGTCACAGGAGGACAAAGCCCTGTGGTGGGGCAGGCCTCAGGCCTGCTTGTAGCAGACGGGCGGCAGTGGAGGTGTATTGGTGGTAGACTGGTAGTAGCCGAGGTAGCCAACACAGACAGCAAGGGTGCAAGCAGTAGTAGCAGTAGTAGCAGCACATTAAAAAAAGAGACTGGACAGTCAGAGGAGGGCAAAGCCCTGTGGTGGGGCAGGCCTCAGGCCTGCTTGTAGCAGACGGGCGGCAGTGGAGGTGTATTGGTGGTAGTAGTCGAGGTAGCCAACACAGACAGCAAGGGTGCAAGCAGTAGTAGCAGTAGTAGCAGCACATTAAAAAAAGAGACTGGACAGTCAGAGGAGGGCAAAGCCCTGTGGTGGGGCAGGCCTCAGGCCTGCTTGTAGCAGACGGCAGTGGAGGTGTATTGGTGGTAGTAGAGGTAGACTAGCCAACACAGACAGCAAGGGTGGTAGGACTGGTAGTAGCAGCAGCACATTAAAAAAAGAGACTGGACGACAGTCACAGGACATAGCCCTGTGGTGGGGTAGGCCTGCTTGTAGCAGACGGGCGGCAGTGTAGGTGTATTGGTGGTATTAGAGGTAGCCAACACAGACAGCAAGGGTGCAAGCAGTAGTAGCAGTAGTAGCAGCACATTAAAAAAAAGAGAGACTGGACAGTCACAGGAGGACAAAGCCCTGTGGTGGGGCAGGCCTCAGGCCTGCTTGTAGCAGACGGGCGGCAGTGGAGGTGTATTGGTGGTAGACTGGTAGTAGCCGAGGTAGCCAACACAGACAGCAAGGGTGCAAGCAGTAGTAGCAGTAGTAGCAGCACATTAAAAAAAGAGACTGGACAGTCAGAGGAGGGCAAAGCCCTGTGGTGGGGCAGGCCTCAGGCCTGCTTGTAGCAGACGGGCGGCAGTGGAGGTGTATTGGTGGTAGTAGTCGAGGTAGCCAACACAGACAGCAAGGGTGCAAGCAGTAGTAGCAGTAGTAGCAGCACATTAAAAAAAGAGACTGGACAGTCAGAGGAGGGCAAAGCCCTGTGGTGGGGCAGGCCTCAGGCCTGCTTGTAGCAGACGGCAGTGGAGGTGTATTGGTGGTAGTAGAGGTAGACTAGCCAACACAGACAGCAAGGGTGGTAGGACTGGTAGTAGCAGCAGCACATTAAAAAAAGAGACTGGACGACAGTCACAGGACATAGCCCTGTGGTGGGGTAGGCCTGCTTGTAGCAGACGGGCGGCAGTGTAGGTGTATTGGTGGTATTAGAGGTAGCCAACACAGACAGCAAGGGTGCAAGCAGTAGTAGCAGTAGTAGCAGCACATTAAAAAAAAGAGAGACTGGACAGTCACAGGAGGACAAAGCCCTGTGGTGGGGCAGGCCTCAGGCCTGCTTGTAGCAGACGGGCGGCAGTGGAGGTGTATTGGTGGTAGTAGTCGAGGTAGCCAACACAGACAGCAAGGGTGCAAGCAGTAGTAGCAGTAGTAGCAGCACATTAAAAAAAGAGACTGGACAGTCAGAGGAGGGCAAAGCACTGTGGTGGGGCAGGCCTCAGGCCTGCTTGTAGCAGACGGGCGGCAGTGGAGGTGTATTGGTGGTAGTAGTCGAGGTAGCCAACACAGACAGCAAGGGTGCAAGCAGTAGTAGCAGTAGTAGCAGCACATTAAAAAAAGAGACTGGACAGTCACAGGAGGACAAAGCCCTGTAGTGGGGCAGGCCTCAGGCCTGCTTGTAGCAGATGGCAGTGTAGGTGTATTGGTGGTAGTAGAGGTACTAGCCAACACAGACAGCAAGGGTGCAAGCAGTAGTAGCAGTAGTAGCAGCACATTAAAAAAAGAGACTGGAGAGTCACAGGACAAAGCCCTCTGGTGGGGCAGGCCTGCTTGTAGCAGACGGCACTGGGGTGGATTGGTGGTAGAAGTAGTAGCAGCTGCAGCACCAACAGCGGCACATTAAAAAAAGAGTGGACAGGACAGAATCCCATAGTAGCAGGCGGCAGTAGCAGGCGGCAGCAGCAGCAGCAATGTAAGATCTAATCAGTGGCATCAGGCACAGGGGTTTTAAAATCCTCACCGATCCACGCTTGATTCATTTTCAGAAACGTGAGATTTTCCAAGCTGTTGGCGGACAATCTTGTTCGCTTAGGGGTGACGAAGCCCCCTGCTGCGCTGAATACCCTCTCTGACGCTACACTGGAGGGTGGACAAGACAGTACACTCATGGCAAACTGGGCCAGTTCTTGCCAATGATCCAATCTGCTGACCCAGAAGTCCATGGGGTCTGGGATCAGCATTTCTGACGGAGAAAGGGCACAGTCCAAGTACGAGTGAACCTGGTTGTTTAGGTGCTGCACCTGGAGATGGTGAACATCCCTTTGGTGACTAGTGCTACGATGTGTGTCAGGTCGGGGTATTGGATGTAAAAATGTTGTCATCATATTTTCCAAACTGAATTGGCTGCTGCTGCTGCTGCTGCTGCCGCTGCTGCCACGGCTGCCGCCTATTGCAGAGGTAGCTCTGCCAGAGGCGGTGGAACGATGAGACAGTGGGGAGCGGAGAGTGGCCCCCCGGTCAGACATGCTTGCAGCGGGTGTCTGCCGTTTGAAAGCCATGACAAGCTGGCTGCATAGCTTCTCTCTATAATAAGCCAATTTTGCCTCCCTCTCGGAAGGCGCAAAAAACTCCCCCATTCTGGCTTTATACCGAGGGTCTAAAAGTGTGGCTATCCAGTAGTCATCTCTTTGCTTCATGCTAACAATACGACAGTCAGCGCGCAAGTAACGAAGCATACAGCTCGCCATCCTGGCCAGCGTTTCAGAGGGCCCGGTTGGTTCCATCTCCGCCCCATACTGCCATGGTTGTCCATCATCAAGGTCGTCGTCAGACTCGTCATCACCACCATCACTGTCATGTTGTGCGGCTGCCTCGTCCCCTATCCCTTCCTGTGATTCCATCTCCAAATCCAGCTCCTCTTCAGGTCCTGTTTCCTCATCCTCCTCCTCCTCCTCAACATCCATAGCCAGATGTGATCCTTCCTCCATCCTTTGCTGAATCATCGCTGTGAGCGTTTGCTCCATAATGAATATCAGCGGCATAACATCGTTCATTCCGCTAGCGTCACGGCTCACAAATCGTGTGGCCTCTTCAAAGGGCCTCAAAACGCGACATGCGTCTCTAACCAGCTGCCAGTGCCTGAGCTCGAAATTACACTGGCTCCAAACGCTGCCCGTCTGCTGCATCAGGAAATCATTCACGGCTTTCCGCTGTTCGTACAGACGGTCCAACATGTGCAGGGTGGAATTCCATCGTGTTGGAACGTCGCAAATCAGGCTGTGTTCTGGGAGATTGTTTTGACGCTGCAAGTCCAGGAGGGCGTGCTTAAATGCATACGAACGTCTAAAGCGAACGCAAACCCTCCTGGACATGGCCAGCACACCCTTCAAACCAACATATGACTTTAAGAAGCGTGTTATGACCAGATTGATCACATGTGCCATGCAAGGAGCGTGTGTCAGGTGACCTAGACGCAGTGCAGCCACAACGTTCTTGCCGTTATCAGAGACAACATTGCCCAGTGTGAGTTTCAGAGGAGACAGCCAGCGTGCGATTTCCTCCTTGATGCACAGCAGCAGCTCCTGCCCTGTGTGGCTTTTCTCGCCCAGGCTCAGCAGGTGTAAGACAGCGTTGTGGCGCTTCACCTTGCACCTATGAAAAGAGGAGGGAGGAGGAGTGGAAGATACGCTGTGTCCTGTCGGGGACGGGAAGACCTCCAAGGAGGAAGGCAAGGAGGAGGAGGAGGAGTAGGAGGAGAAGGATGGTAGGCGCCTGGTGTCCGGAGTTGAACTAGAAACATACAAGCGTGGAGGTGGTAATGCCTGGCATTGCTGCGGTGGTGCATCGGACTGCAAAATATTGACCCAGTGGGCCGTGAAAGACATGTACTGTCCCTGCCCATAGTTGCTGCTCCACGTGTCGACGGTGGCATGTACCCTGCTGCACACGGATAATTGCAAGGACTTGGACACCTTTTCCTCCACATGCTTGTGCAAGGCAGGGACAGCTGTTTTGGAGAAGTAATGTCGGCTAGGTATTCGCCACCTAGGCTGAGCGCACGCCATCAATTGCTTGAAGCCGGCGGAGTCGACCAGGTGGTATGGCAGCGACTGCACCACCAACAACTTTGCCAGGTGTGAATTAAGCCGCACGACAAGTGGATGACTGGGTATATATTGTTGCTTATTGGACAACGATTCCGTAATGGATAACTGACGGGACATAGGAGGAGCACTAGATGACAGTGATGATGATGATGACAACGACATGGTGGATAAGGCCTGGCTACTACTTAGATGACAGGGACTCGGAGCAGCAGCAGCAGCGGAAGAGGGGTCTTCATTAGATGTACATGATGGTGGGGCATGTTGATTGTCCCACATGGCCTTGTGATGCCGTTCCATGTGTTTACGTAGAGCAGTAGTTCCTACATTGCTGCCCTGCCCACGCCTTACTTTCTGCTTGCAGATACGGCACTGTGCCATGTTTTCCTCCTCTGGGAAGGTACAGAAAAATTGCCACACGGCAGAGTACCGTAAAGAGGTAGTACCACGTCCACCACCACCACCACCACCACAACCACCCGAGCTTGCCCCTTGTCTGGCAGGCTTTTTTCGGGAACCTACACCAGCATCTGTGTCGCCGTCACCGGCTCCTGAGCTGACCCTACCGCTGCAACGTTTTGCAGATTGACTTCTGCCCCTACCTCGGCTTGGCTGTTTATCACATCCAGTGCCGCCACTACTACCCTCCTCCTCTGACGCCGTCATCACCTCGTCACCTGGTTCCCACGTCCTGTCTAAAACAACATCATCATCATAGCCTTCCTCATCATCCCCGCCACTTCTGTCACTGTGTTGTGAATGTGATGTGACATCATGGCGGGCTCCATGCCCCCCCTCATTACTGCGTCTGCCACCACGGCTACCACCACCAACACCCCCACTACCGCAGCTATGCGTCTCGGTCACCGCTTCCACCTCCACCACCGCCGCAACACACTCCGTTGGCTGACTCGCGGAAAACAAATCATCATCATCACTATGTTGTTCAGTATCTTCCTTCGCACCCGAGGAGATGTCTCTTAGGACTCTCAGGAAAGATGGCTTCCCGCTAGGAAGGGGGAGCGAAGACATAGATGATGGAATGGAAACGCTAGAAATACCTATATTACTACTGTCACCGTGCCAAGGAACTGTAGAGGATCTGGAATCCAACGAAACCTGGCTTGAAGCCAGATCGTCAGAGTCTTCCTGCTGAGATGACCGCGAGCCAGCCAACCAGTCCACAATGGCCGTATTGTCTAAAGTAACCCGCCCACCGGAGGAGATGGACAAGTCTGGCTTGCTGATACTACTACTAGCAGGCACATGGCAGCTGCTACTAGTGGAACTGGGCACATGTCTTGTGCCACAAATGCTGCTACTGGGTCTGGCACCAACAGATCCAACATTTGGACTGGAAGAGGAGACGGCATGGGTGTTTCTTCCTCTACCCCGTCCTTTCACAACCTTTTTTTTCCCAGACATTTCAGAGCCCCTTTTAAAAGCGTATTCACACACGGACACTGGCTTGGCAAATGGCAATGAATGAGAATTTCAATCAGCCTCGCTGCAGTGCACTCAGGGAATGCTGGGCCTTGTAGTACTACTAGGCTGCCTGTATGGCAAGTTGGATTGTTATTCCAGGGATGAGCCCCTTTTAAAAGCGTATTCACACACGGACACTGGCTTGGCAAATGGCAATGAATGAGAATTTCAATCAGCCTCGCTGCAGTGCACTCAGGGAATGCTGGGCCTTGTAGTACTACTAGGCTGCCTGTATGGCAAGTTGGATTGTTATTCCAGGGATGAGCCCCTTTTAAAAGCGTATTCACACACGGACACTGGCTTGGCAAATGGCAATGAATGAGAATTTCAATCAGCCTCGCTGCAGTGCACTCAGGGAATGCTGGGCCTTGTAGTACTACTACTACCACTACTACAAAGGCTGCCTGTATTGCAAGTTGGATGCAATGGGGATGAGCCCCTTCTAAAAGCGTATTCACACACGGACACTGGCTTGGCAAATGGCAATGAATGAGAATTTCAATCAGCCTCGCTGCAGTGCACTCAGGGAATGCTGGGCCTTGTAGTACTACTAGGCTGCCTGTATGGCAAGTTGGATTGTTATTCCAGGGATGAGCCCCTTTTAAAAGCGTATTCACACACGGACACTGGCTTGGCAAATGGCAATGAATGAGAATTTCAATCAGCCTCGCTGCAGTGCACTCAGGGAATGCTGGGCCTTGTAGTACTACTAGGCTGCCTGTATGGCAAGTTGGATTGTTATTCCAGGGATGAGCCCCTTTTAAAAGCGTATTCACACACGGACACTGGCTTGGCAAATGGCAATGAATGAGAATTTCAATCAGCCTCGCTGCAGTGCACTCAGGGAATGCTGGGCCTTGTAGTACTACTACTACCACTACTACAAAGGCTGCCTGTATTGCAAGTTGGATGCAATGGGGATGAGCCCCTTCTAAAAGCGTATTCACACACGGACACTGGCTTGGCAAATGGCAATGAATGAGAATTTCAATCAGCCTCGCTGCAGTGCACTCAGGGAATGCTGGGCCTTGTAGTACTACTAGGCTGCCTGTATGGCAAGTTGGATTGTTATTCCAGGGATGAGCCCCTTTTAAAAGCGTATTCACACACGGACACTGGCTTGGCAAATGGCAATGAATGAGAATTTCAATCAGCCTCGCTGCAGTGCACTCAGGGAATGCTGGGCCTTGTAGTACTACTAGGCTGCCTGTATGGCAAGTTGGATTGTTATTCCAGGGATGAGCCCCTTTTAAAAGCGTATTCACACACGGACACTGGCTTGGCAAATGGCAATGAATGAGAATTTCAATCAGCCTCGCTGCAGTGCACTCAGGGAATGCTGGGCGTTGTAGTACTTCTAGGCTGCCTGTATGGCAAGTTGGATTGTTATCCTGTTAATAACGGCCAGGGATGAGCCCCTTTTAAAAGCGTATTCACACACGGACACTGGCTTGGCAAATGGCAATGAATGAGAATTTCAATCAGCCTCGCTGCAGTGCACTCAGGGAATGCTGGGCCTTGTAGTACTACTACTACCACTACTACAAAGGCTGCCTGTATTGCAAGTTGGATGCAATGGGGATGAGCCCCTTCTAAAAGCGTATTCACACACGGACACTGGCTTGGCAAATGGCAATGAATGAGAATTTCAATCAGCCTCGCTGCAGTGCACTCAGGGAATGCTGGGCCTTGTAGTACTACTAGGCTGCCTGTATGGCAAGTTGGATTGTTATTCCAGGGATGAGCCCCTTTTAAAAGCGTATTCACACACGGACACTGGCTTGGCAAATGGCAATGAATGAGAATTTCAATCAGCCTCGCTGCAGTGCACTCAGGGAATGCTGGGCCTTGTAGTACTACTAGGCTGCCTGTATGGCAAGTTGGATTGTTATTCCAGGGATGAGCCCCTTTTAAAAGCGTATTCACACACGGACACTGGCTTGGCAAATGGCAATGAATGAGAATTTCAATCAGCCTCGCTGCAGTGCACTCAGGGAATGCTGGGCGTTGTAGTACTTCTAGGCTGCCTGTATGGCAAGTTGGATTGTTATCCTGTTAATAACGGCCAGGGATGAGCCCCTTTTAAAAGCGTATTCACACACGGACACTGGCTTGGCAAATGGCAATGAATGAGAATTTCAATCAGCCTCGCTGCAGTGCACTCAGGGAATGCTGGGCCTTGTAGTACTACTACTACCACTACTACAAAGGCTGCCTGTATTGCAAGTTGGATGCAATGGGGATGAGCCCCTTCTAAAAGCGTATTCACACACGGACACTGGCTTGGCAAATGGCAATGAATGAGAATTTCAATCAGCCTCGCTGCAGTGCACTCAGGGAATGCTGGGCCTTGTAGTACTACTAGGCTGCCTGTATGGCAAGTTGGATTGTTATTCCAGGGATGAGCCCCTTTTAAAAGCGTATTCACACACGGACACTGGCTTGGCAAATGGCAATGAATGAGAATTTCAATCAGCCTCGCTGCAGTGCACTCAGGGAATGCTGGGCGTTGTAGTACTTCTAGGCTGCCTGTATGGCAAGTTGGATTGTTATCCTGTTAATAACGGCCAGGGATGAGCCCCTTTTAAAAGCGTATTCACACACGGACACTGGCTTGGCAAATGGCAATGAATGAGAATTTCAATCAGCCTCGCTGCAGTGCACTCAGGGAATGCTGGGCCTTGTAGTACTACTACTACCACTACTACAAAGGCTGCCTGTATTGCAAGTTGGATGCAATGGGGATGAGCCCCTTCTAAAAGCGTATTCACACACGGACACTGGCTTGGCAAATGGCAATGAATGAGAATTTCAATCAGCCTCGCTGCAGTGCACTCAGGGAATGCTGGGCGTTGTAGTACTTCTAGGCTGCCTGTATGGCAAGTTGGATTGTTATTCCAGGGATGAGCCCCTTTTAAAAGCGTATTCACACACGGACACTGGCTTGGCAAATGGCAATGAATGAGAATTTCAATCAGCCTCGCTGCAGTGCACTCAGGGAATGCTGGGCCTTATAGTACTACTAGGCTGCCTGTATTGCAAGTTGGATGCAACGGGGATGAGCCCCTTATAAAAGCGTATTCACACACTGGCTGAGTAGTGAGTAGTGGATGAGCCCCTTCGATTTCTGAATTCCTGCCTTTTAGATTCCTAAAGCTTTCCCTTACTGCACAGAGATGCTATTCCTACAGCTCCTGTCTGTAAAATGGCCGCTGAGCTCCGTGCATAGACTTTTATTGCAGGCTTGAGCCCGCCCCTATGCTGCCTCCCGATAGGCTGGGAGAGCCGTTTGCAAGGCATTATGGGGTAGCCTGATGTCAGGTGATCTTCTGTAATCCTCCATTTTAGATGTAACATGTGGCAGGCGCCAAAATGTAGCCGGGTTCGGTCAAAACGGGTTCGGCCGAACCCGGTAAAGTTCGGATTCGCTGCGAACCGAACTTTTCCTGAAGTTCGGACCGAAACCGGGTTCGGTTGTCCCGGTTCGCTCATCTCTAGTCACGACCGTAACAACCTGCACATCAAATATATAGTGTCATTTATGAGATTAGAGCGTGCTGAAAAAAATAAAAAGAAACTGCAGCAGAACTGCTTTTTTTCTGCATTTTTGCCAAAATAAAAATGTATATCAATTAAACAATAATGTGAATGTACCAAAAATTAGCACCTAAACATCAAATGGCATCATAAAATACAACTCATTCCGCACAAAACAAAGTCTCATACAGCTACGTTAAACAACAAACAAAAAAGCTATGAGTGCCGGAATGCAAAGAGGAAAGAAAAAAATAGTTCTGTCCTCAAAGCCGAAATTGGCCATGTTATTAAGGGGTTAATTGAAAATGCATAAACATTTACTTGGTATAATCTCTATGGTTGAATCTAAGTGCAATAAATTAATCATTAGGTACTACTGATGAATATTATTATCTCATAAAATTGACATTTTCTTTTACATCTTAGGTTCCGTGGCTACAGCATGTCGAGATCCTGGAGTTCCAATGAATGGAACTAGGAATGGCGATGGTCGAGAACCTGGGGATACTGTTATTTTTCAATGTGATCCTGGATATGAGTTACAAGGGGAGGAAAGAATTACTTGCATCCAAGTGGATAACCGTTTCTTTTGGCAGCCTAGTCCTCCATCATGTATAGGTAAGGTGTAACTCTTGTGTTTTTTTGTCAACACTTTATAAATTCATTGGTACCTTTCATAATGAAGTTGGGCGTTTTCAGGATTGACACAAGTCTTATCCACTGTCCGCGAGCAATGTATGAAGAGAATACCTTATTGTACATAGTAAGCTCAAAATTATGAGTATATGAGGTGCGTTGTAATACACATTGCGCTAAACTTCTGGCTATGAAGGTGCTACAGGGGAGCTGGATACAGGAGTTAGAAAGAGAGCCCAACTTTTCTGCATCCCTATCCATGCATGAATCTCTCTTGTTAGAGCTCCTTACGTTGATTTCTATGCAGACATCTAACAGCTCTGTCGCTGATTTATTTACTACCTAATAATATAACTAGCTCTTTTTTTTTTTTTTGCTTTCCAGCTCCATGTGGAGGTAATCTAACTGGTTCTGCTGGTTTCATTTTATCTCCAAATTTCCCTCACCCCTATCCGCACAGCAGAGACTGTGACTGGACTATTACAGTCAATCCAGACTATGTCATTTCCTTGGCTTTCATCAGGTAAGTGTATACAACCTTATGTGCCCTGGTTTAGACAGCAAACAGCAAATACGCCAAGTCCTGAACTCCGTTTTAATGGTTACGAATTGGACATAATTAAAGGGGGTTGCATCATATTCTAAACTAGGGTCTACATTTGTGTTATGAAAAACCACCACTCTTGTCCATTGGCTGTGTATGATATTGCATTCATTTGAAAGGCGATGAGCCACAATATCGGGCACAGCACTTGGAAATGAATGGTGCTGTTTATGGGGATAAAGCAGACCCTTTTCTAATCTCATACAAGTCCTTCAAATTCTACAAGGTACAGATTCAAATTATTTCTAATCTCGACTTCTGCTCAAATGGGGGATTCTCAGAGGCATAACATGTGGCTCTTGGGCCCAATGCAAAATCTGAATCTAGGACCTCAACTATCATATGTCATTATAGTACTGGTGCCCCCCTATGTGGTCCAGGGGCTATTGGACCCCATACGACACCAGGGCCTAGATGCAACTGCAAGTTCTGCTCCCCTAAAGTTACATCCCTGGGGTCTTTTTGTTTTTTCATTTACTCCGGATTCCCATGTGGAAGTTGTAGACTGACATTGCCTATTGGCATCGAATTTGGTTGCCCATAGTGGTTTTAATTTTTTAATTTACAGGTCTAGGCCTGGGGGAAAATCAATCTATAGTTAAAGGGGTACATCAAGGGGCAGTAATCCCAAGTTTACATGTATTTTATTAAAATCCTCTCTATTAAAGGTAGAAACTATAGAATTCCATCACACTAATGCTGCAGATTTATGGATATTCTTTACATAGAAGGAAAGTGGCCAACAAAATTATAGAACGCATACCTGATTTCCGCAGCTTTAACATTTAAGCTACTTTCACTGTATTTTATCCTTTTAGTCATTATGAACTTCCTGTGGAATTACATTTTAGTGGTTTATTATGCAGCAGATCAAGAGATGCTCAAACACAAAATTACTTTATTTAATTACACTGCAACAGAAAGTTTGAATTGAATTTCACAGTGTATTTTATTTTCATCCTGGAGCTTTGCCATTTTCAGATTTTGATTTTGTTTATTAAAGTAAGAAAATCATTATAATAACTACAACACTGAGTTTACGATGTGTGAGTCAATGGTTCTCCTTTGTAATACTTCCTGGCAGATGATTATAGAATTCTGCTGCATGTTCTGTGGTTGTTCCGACTGTTTTGATACTGTTTATTCATTCCATTTTCTAAAATGTGTACAGTACTTTGTGAAGGTTCCAGTGGCTTTTATGCTCTGATCAAGGCTATGGCTTCACGGTGACACAAAGTTGCGGTACACAATCCCAATCTTTGCATATGGTAAAAAGCTGCATGCAAACTTGTGATCATCGCAAAATGTGACGTGTTCATATGTTTTGCACTGGCTGCTTCTGAATTTTTCCTTAGAGAAATATTTAAGTTGTGGTTCGGGTGCAGTATCTTGTGATTTTACCATGACCTCCGTGCGACTCTGTGTCATCAAGGAACCATAGCCTAAAGGTTTTGTCAAAGACATGCCCAAGATTATTTCTCAAAAGTTCTAATGTTTAATGTTTATGTAAGAAGCATTCAAACAACCACATAATCCCTGAATCACAATAATTTGGTAACTTGTTGTCAAACCAATTTTGCAAGTTTTATCATTAAACAGGTTTTCCGGTTCCAAAAAGTCAATTGTTTAAAAAAAATTCTAGAAACGTAAAAATGTGGTGCCGTAACAGCATCACCACTCAATGGGGTCCACAACTGGTTCCTGATATCATGGAAACATGGTGACAGTTTCTGCCAGCCCTAAGTGGCCAGTCTAAAGCAGATATAGCAGATTTAGAGTCCAGAGACTAAATTATCTGGCAGAGGGGGTGGGGTGATAATAGCAAAAGGTAGTCGAGTAACAGTCCAGGTACAGTACACAGATAATTGGCAACAGGTTGCAGCATGAGGCAGAAACGTGGTCATGAAACAATCCAAGTATGGTAAACAAATGACCAGCAACAGTTTGTAGGTTAAGGCCCCATGCACACCATGTAGAATTCATCAGTAATTGTCGTCCATAATTACAGACCGTAATTACGGACGTATTCATTTCTATTGCTCATGGACACCTTCCTGTATATTTACGGGAAGGTGTCCATGCCATAGAAAGGCTCCGCAAAAGATAGGACATGTCCTATTTTTTGCTTTTTATGGACTGTGCTCCCATACTTTATGCAAACCGTGATTACGGGCACGGTTGTGTGCATGGGGCCTAAGGTAGATAGGAACTAGACTAAAGGCAGCATACTCAATAGTCTGGCAATTAGGAATACAAGAACCAGACTTTATAGTAAGCCAAAATTGGGAGACCAATCAACTAATCAAGGCAAGGAGTACAGAGGGGCAAAAGTCAAGAGAAACTTGACAGATTTAGTGGTTGAGCTGTCCAGCAGCCCCAGTTGTCTCAGTGAGAAGGGCTTCTACTTGCGACACAGGAGCTTTAATGTTCAAATCCTGACAGCTAGTGATGGGGAAGAGCTGTCAATGTATTTATTATTTTTCTTTCTTTTTTTAAGTTTTAGCCATTTGAATAATTATAAAACCCATTTAAGTGCTGTTTAAAGTGCTGGACAAGTGATTTTAAATTTTTAGCTACAAAAAACCCCAGTGTCTTTCCAGACTGACCTGTCTTTTTCTTGCATCTTCAGTGTTCTCAAATGCGTGTTTATAATGTAGGTAATAGCAGTCATCCATCTTGGTACCGCGTATCCTCCTTTTTTTCCAAATATCTTCTAATGATCTAGGTCTCCTCATATCAAAAATAAGATAGGTGTGATTTTCATTCCTTCTATAAACTTAACAGGTTACTTGACAGAAGGACTCAACAAACTAGAAAGAATAAACTCAATAATTCTTAACATTTTACCCAAATTGTAATTTAGTGAAGCAACTATCACAATTGACCCTAGAACAAGCGGATAGTTCAAGGTTATTTAAAGATACTGTACAACGGGTATCTCACATGGATATTAAATGGAGTTGGACATGTGTGGTTGTTATGTACGGTATATTATATTTGGGGATTGTTTTCTAACTGTAGCTTTTGTCTATTTGTAGTTTTCCCAATTGAATGTGTAATGGGTTGCTAATTGCTTCTATATTTCAGATGAGTTGCTTATCCTTAATCACCATGTTGCTAACTGGTGATGGACAGGAGAGAAAAGAAACATAATTAATAGGGTACATCTGCTTATCAGAAAATAATTAGATATAGCAGAGTGAATGGAAGCCGTTTTCCACATGTTACTGTTAGAGGTCTTTGCTAATTTTCTCTCTTAAAGTAGACACTTTTACCAAATCACAGTTCAGGACATTGTCATTGGAACAAAAGACAAAGTAAATGTTACCGACAGGGCGCACAAATAGATATCTATGCAAAAAAAGGCAAACTATTATTTTATTAGAGGAATTCAGAGAAAACATGTAGGTATGGCCATAATATTTAGTAGATTATCATTTGGAATCAATCCTGGAGGTGGCATCCATAGTGTTATTCATGACAGAGTTGAGGGGGACCCAAATTAAAATAGGCCCTTTTCGTATGCTGGTTATAACTGCCGAATCTCTAACCAGCTGGGAATGGATAACTTGGTGCTTGTTTGGCACTCCCATCTTATTTCCATGATCCTTGTGTTAATTCCTCACACCCTTTTTCGTATGAGAGGAGAGGTAATGTGTGGAGAGGTAATTCCTATACTGGTACTCACCACCCGTTAAAATAAGGGGTTCAGGAAAATTAATCTGGACCCCTCTCTCCAGTATCCCCATATCAACCAATTGGTCTACCTCTATGGTACGTACTCTATTGTTGTTGCTGAAACATTAACCATGATGTTGACTAATTTCAAAAAGACTCTCAAAAATTAAATTCCACTAATACAGTAAATAATATCAGCAGAAAATAATGTTAGCAGCTAGTGTTACCTATATACATCTGAATATAATTACCCTCATTTAGTAATCAACCAGCTTTGCTTCAAATATGTCCCTTTTTTTATTTTTGCACCCTCAAGCCCCTTTTTCTACGCTTTCCCATTTGACTTATAATCAATCATTCTAGAACAAAGTTCATATGTAAAAATGAATAATGTGTACATTCATTTTAGAAATTACATAAAATAATGAATCGGCTCACAGTTATGTTATCTAATGCATCAGTTCCTTTACTAAGCGCACATTATGTAATTTAAAGGGGCTTTCCCACTTCTGGATCCCTCACCTATCAGGAGAATAGGGGTCACGTGACCGTTTTTTGGAAAGCCAAGGGGGCTGGCAGTGGCCACATATAGAATGAGGTGGCTGCGCATGTACATGGCTCTCTCCATTCAAATCTATGGGAGTTACATAAACAGCAGTGAAAGCACTGCAGACGATAGACTATACTATATTTTATATATATACATATATATATATATATATATATATATATATATTTATATATATATATATATATATATATATATAGTCCAATAAAAGGCAGCACTCCAATTGATAGTGAAAAAAAATGGCTTTTTATTAGCCCTTGTGCAACGTTTCGGCTCTTTACATGGAGCCTTTCTCAGCATTCTGGTGCTGCTGGACGGTGGACTTTTTATATATATATAGCACAGAGGTGCTTTGATTAATGGTTTTGTAAAATAATTTCTACATTTTTTTATCCTCAACAATGGTTTACTGCTCATTTGTTACATAAGATGATGTTAGATATTGACTGTTACATACCCAGATAGGTGCAAAAGGGACATTGGTTATATCTTTCTGAATCTCTTAATGATAAGATTCTGTAGTGGTACTTTGGCTCACATTGCCTTCATGCCGTAGGGTCATGTATGTAAACAAGGCAACATCTATGGTTTTTCTCCACCAATCCTAAGACAAACTTGCAAGTTAATTATCATGTATAACCTTTTGAATATGAAGTCAAGTAGGTTCTCAGTATTTCCATAACAAATTTGTACAATGTAGATATTTGTAGTCATACATTACATCAGGGCAAAAATTATGACTTGGTAGATAACCTCTTCCACACATCCGCGGTAAATGTACGATGGAAGTCAGAAAAGGAAGTATGGAGCGGGCTCAGGGGCTGAACCCGCTCAATAATCTGTATTTGTCAGCTGTGTATTACTGCTGACACCCTGCTCTAGCAGCTGGATTTGGATACATCCCGCTGTTTAAGTGTTTAGCTGCTATGGTCAACAGCGACTGTCGAATCTAAACCGTTAGATAGATGAGTGCAACCCCCTTTGTCACCCCATTGCTCCCCCCCACGAAGCAATCGCACTGTGCCGGTGGTTATCATGGCAGCCTGGGGGCCTAATGAAGCTTCCAAATCTGTCATCTTTGTTCTCCTAGCCCTGAAAGATACAGAGCTTAACAGGGGAGTGATAAAAGTGCGTTATACTGTGTATTGTACCAGCAATCTAACAATTACTTGAAAAAAGTCCCGTAGTGGGACAAGAAAAGTTTTTTTTTTTAAACTAAATGAATAATATTTTTACAAATGTACAAAAAAAATATTAAGAGTAAAAAGAAAAAATATTTTGAAAGTTATGAAAACTATGAAAATAATAAACATATTTGGTATTGCCGTGGCAGTAAAAGTCTAGACTATTCTAATATACGTAATGTAATTTATCCGACAAGGCGAACACCGTCAAATAAAATCTAAAAAACGCTAGAATGCCATTTTTGGTCAGTTTGCCCCCTAAAAAACGTAAATATAAAAAAATATATTTATATGGCACATCCAATTGCACCACTAAAAATTGCAACTGGTCCCGCCAGAAAAAGCCCTTATACGGCTATATTGATGGAAAAATAAAGACGTTATGGCTCTTGCAATGAGAAAGGAAAATTTCAAATTGAAAAAATGAAAATAGGCTGGGCCGGAAGGGGTTAAAGGCTAGGCTTTGTTTAATTGACAGAACCCAGACTAGGGTCTTGCATGATTCATTGAGATTCGCTTAAAAACACATCCGTCATAGCATCATGGCTACATTAAGAATGGAACTTATGATGCTAATGTGAACAGAGCTCAATATTCAGTTGAATGAAACGTGATTGGCCTCTCTACTGAGAGATCCCTGATATTTTTAACAAACTTTATTTTAATAATCATGGTTTACATCAGTTGCTACTGAAAATATGAAATATGGAGATACTTATAAATGATAAAAGATCAAGTCGTTTTGGGATTACGTTTGTAGCCCTCTTGAGATGTTCCATTTCTCATTATGTTGCTGAGAATTATTTTTTTAGAAAGATGTCATAAAAGTCAATAAGCGAAGATATTACAGTATATCTAGTGCAATGCCACCCACAGTGTGTCTGCCAAGTCCCTCAAAAAATAAACATGCAAAATAGCTCTTAGAAGAAAGAAGAATGTTGGTGACTACCTTGTAAGTCAATGTCTGAACCTTTAACCTCGTCCCGACATATGACACACAGTTACATCATAGGCGGGTAGGGGAAGTATGGAGTGGGCTCACGGGCTGATCTCGCTCCATACAAACCGGGTGTCGGCTGTATGCTACAGCCGACACTTCACAGTAACGAGAGGGATTGCTGGGATTTGGTTTCTAAAACCCCCAGTGATCAGCTGTTATTGCCGGGGAAGTTGCAGCTAGCGATATATTGTGGGCAGCCTCTCCTAACTGTAGCATATGGCAGCCAATAAAATAAATGGCCAACCATGTAAATACATGGACAGGCCAAGTCCACCTGAGCGAGAGCCATTGTTACTAACATACTCTTTAATATACCTTTCTATGACTGTCCAATCATCCAGAATATCTGAGAATCCAGCACCTATCAGGTCCTATTAATGCCAGATTATGAATTAATTTAATGTGTTTTCTTATTTTTTGTACATATCATTCATGTAAGCAATTTGCCTTCTGCAGTAGCTTTTTGCTGGCATAGTATGACTGATGGTTAATTTTCTTGTGTTCTTCTTTGCATAAATTGCATTGAAACCTACAGTATACAAAATTGGAAAAGTTTTTTTTGGGGGTTATGTGATTGTTTTACTTTATTTGATATAATTATATCCAAAGAGTGAACCCTTTTCAAATCAAAGGGCAAACAATATTTTTGCTCAGCAATATAATGTATTTTGTACAGGCACAGTCAAAAGTGGAATAGATGGCAATGTGTTCGGAAAGGGTTGCAGGAGGGCATGTACGAGCAAATTAATTAAACTCATTTGAATGTGGAGAAGTCATTGAAATGTATGAGTGCTAATTAATTGACTGGTTTTTGTCTAACAGTTTCAGCATCGAGCCAAATTATGACTTCCTGTATATTTATGACGGGCCAGATGGAAACAGTCCCCTGATTGGAAGTTTCCAGGACAGCAAATTACCAGAAAGAATTGAGAGCGGTTCCAACAACATGCATTTGGCTTTTAGGAGTGACGGATCTGTCAGTTTCACCGGCTTTCATTTGGAATACAAAGGTGGAGTTGTCTCTTAGTTCTTAAGACTTTTCTTTAATAGTTGCAGTAAAGTAATGCTGTTATATTTGTACATTGCACCTTAATGCTTTCTAATAGTCGCTATGTTATATATATATATATATATATATATATATATATATACATATATATATATATATATATATATATATATATATATATATATATATATAAATGTGTGTATATATATATATATATATATATATAAAATGACTAGTCTAAATTAATTTGAACAATTTTGCATCCACTTATTTTACTCACTTCAGAGAAACTTAAGTAACAGATGGAACAACTTTAAATATAGTCTTGATTTAAGAATATTTTACCATTTTGTACCTACAGCTTCTATGCTATCTATGTATCTCCATGGTTACAGACTACAAGCACACCTATGTAGTCTGATCCTTCAGTCATGTGTTATTTTCTTCTTTCTGCCTCCTCTTTTACTGTCTACAGGGTAGCAATAACAGAGGACAGAGGAAGTAACACACAAATACAGGATTAAACTATTCATAGGGCTTGTAGACCCTAAAGATACATAAGTGTACATTCATTGGAGCAATAAAAAAATTGGTTGCAAAAGGGAACATACCGTTTAAGATGTCCTTGAATTCATCAAACGAAGTTCCAATGTCTAGAGTCCCAATTTTTTTTGGGGGGGATTGAAAGATCTCAACATTATTACAATTTAATTCCATAAAAATAGTCTTTGAAAATAGGTCCATAAAAATATGGACAATCGTCAGGTTTTTGTTGTTTTCTTTAAAAAAAAGTGTGTCCATA
Source organism: Rhinoderma darwinii (assembly GCF_050947455.1). Classification (NCBI taxonomy): domain Eukaryota; kingdom Metazoa; phylum Chordata; class Amphibia; order Anura; family Rhinodermatidae; genus Rhinoderma; species Rhinoderma darwinii. Next base: position 33,590,316 of record NC_134691.1, read on the forward strand.
ATTTTTTGTGACGCTGGGATACTTGTACAGATTATTGTGATTGTAATTATTGTGATTCTACAGTTTACATAAGAGGCTGAGCTGTAGAAATCTATTACTTATCACCTAAATGATTTAATTTTTGGTTTTCCAATTTGTAAACATTTTGGCCATCTGTGAATTTTTTAATAAATAGTCAATAAAAAACAAAGGAGATATGCTTCCTTTGGTACTTCGATCTTAAATGAGTTTTTCCACAATTTACAATTACCAAATATTCACAGAATAGGTGATAAATGTCTAATCGGTGGGGGCCCTACCACTAGGACACCCACCGATCCTTAGAATGGGGGTACCTCCTTACTGCATGATCGCAGTGAGAGGTGATCGAGCCTACGCGGTGCCGCTCCATTCAAAATTGATGGGACTGATGAGGACAGCCAACTACAGGGCCCAAGATTATAGACATTGAATGGAGAGCCAGGGTGCATGCTCAACCACCACTCCATTTGAGCTGCTTCTCACTGCAATCATGCAGGGAGGAAAAATCACAGGCTCCAGCGGTAGGGTCCCCTGCGATCAGACTTTTTTTTTTAACCTATCCACTGGAAAGGTGATAAATGTCAATTGTGGGAAATCTCTTAAATAATATTCTAGCTTTATTTAAAAGTGCTAGAAAAAGTAGATTAATATTTAATTTCCAAACACTTTTTCCTCAAGGTGATAGTTGACCTCTGAAACATAAATTTGTTTGATGTGACATGACTTAATCTTCATTTACCACAAAACTGGGTTACTCCATGATAAAAAAAAAAATATATGTTTTAAACTATAGGATGAATTTAAGCTTAGTTTGATTTCAAAAATGATTATTACTAACTTGGGGTAGAAACTGACTCATAATATAAAAATAAAATTGAACTAAAAAATATCAAATTTGAGAAAATGTATCTAGCATTATAGGTCTCATGAACATGGCTGTATTATGGATCCATAGTGTACTAATTCATAATATGGCACCCATAGAATTCAATAGCCCCCATACTTGTGCCTCCAATCTTACCCACAAAATTCAAGAGAATAAAAAATATAGTGTCTCTCATCATTCCATGTTGCTTTTAGTGGAGATTAAGAAGCCTCATGGAGGCACCATAAGTTTCCGTAATACAGACCTGTAAGGCAGAGGCGTAGCTAAGTTCTCCAGCACCCGGTGCAAAGATTCAGTTCGGCGCCCCCCCCCCAACCTCTTTCCCGACATCTCCTTCCCCCTCGCCGTGTTTGTTTTCTCTACCAATCGACGTGTCATTTATTTTTATGTAACGCGAGCATAAAATTATTTGTACATTTCACAAGCAATATGGTTCTATACACAACACCAGAACCAAGCTCGGTACATATATACAGCCCCAGAACAAATACAGCTAAATTTAGTGCAACCCCTTCCGTATAGGTGTGTACGGCGTAAAACTACAGCTCCCAGCATGGCCCGAACAATGGTAAGGATATGCTGGGAGATGCCGTTTCACAAAAAATAAATCCTATCATAATCATACCACCCATCATCTCGCTGCAGATCATACAGTGACTACAGTGCTGATTAGAGGCAGAATGAACATTTACATTAAGTGACTCACCGGTGACGTCTCAGATTCTAGTTCTTTTTCTCCATTTCGTCCAGACCTCTAAGATGACTTCTCCCGGTCACAGCCCATTTCTGCAGTTTGCCGCTCACATTTCTTCAGCTTCTCACTTTTCCAACATTTCTGCACCTATAAATAAATATAAAGTTATCATTATACCACACACTATGCCCCTAAATATAATAGCGCCATACACTGCACCTCTAATTATAATAGCACCATACACCGTGTCTCACACACACACTGTGCCCCCTGTAGATAGTGCCTGCCATAGAGCCTCCTGTAGATAGTGCCTGCCATAGAGCCCCTGTAGATAGTGCCCCCATATAGACCACCCCTGTATATAGTGTCCCACAAATAACTCCCACTATAGTGCTCTACAGATAGCCCACCCCTGTATATAGCCCCCTGTAGATATAGCCCACCCCTGTATATAGAGCTCTACAGATAGCCCAACCATGTATGTAGCCCCCCTGTATATATAGCCCACCCCTGTATATAGTGCTCCACATATAGTCCACCCCTGTATATAGTGTTTCACAGATAGCCCACCCCTGTATATAGCCCCCCCTTGTACATATAGTCCACCCCTGTATATAGTGCTCCACTAGATAGTCCACCCCTGTATATAGTGTTCCACAGATAGCCCACCCCTGTATATACTATATACAAGGGTGGGCTATCTGTGGAGCACTATATACAGGGGTGGACTATATGTACAAGGGGGCTATATACAGGGGTGGGCTTTCTGTGGAGCACTATGGGGGAGCTATTTGTGGGATACTATATACAGGGGTGGGCTATATCTACAGGGGGACTATATACAGGGGTGGGCTATATCTACAGGGGGACTATATCTACAGGGGGACCATATCTACAGGGGGACCATATCTACAGGGCTGGGCTATACAAAGGGCTGGGATATACACAGGGGGGCTATATCTACAGGGGTGGGCTATACACAGGGGGGCTATATCTACAGGGGTGGGCTATACATAGGGGGCTATATACAGGGGTGGGCTATATACAGGGGGAATATATCTACAGGGGGCTATATCTACAGGGCTGGGCTATATACAGGGCGACTATATCTACAGGGCTGGGCTATATACTGGGGTGGGCTATCTATGGAGCACCATATACAGGGGTGGGCTATATCTACAGGGGGCTATATACTATATAGCCCACCCCTTTATATGGTGCTCTATAGACAGCCCACTCCAGTATATAGCCCCCCTGTAGATATAGTCCCCCTGTATATAGCCCCCTGTAGATATAGTCCCCCTGTATATAGCCCAGCAGATATAGTCCCCCTGTATATAGCCCAGCCCTGTAGATATAGTCCCCCTGTATATAGCCCCCCTGTAGATATAGTCCCCCTGTATATAGCTCCCCTGTAGATATAGTCCCCCTGTAGATATAGTCCCCCTGTAGATATAGTCCCCCTGTATATAGCCCAGCCCTGTAGATATAGTCCCCCTGTATATAGTCCAGCCCTGTAGATATAGTCCCCCTGTATATAGCCCAGCAGATATAGTCCCCCTGTATATAGCCCAGCAGAAATAGTCCCCCTGTATATAGCCCACCCCTGTAGATATAGTCCCCCTGTATATAGCCCACCCCTGTAGATATAGTCCCCCTGTATATAGCCCCCTGTAGATATAGTCCCCCTGTATATAGTCCCCCTGTATATAGCCCAGCAGATATAGTCCCCCTGTATATAGCCCAGCCCTGTAGATATAGTCCCCCTGTATATAGCCCAGCCCTGTAGATATAGTCCCCCTGTATATAGCCCAGCCCTGTAGATATAGTCCCCCTGTAGATAGACACCCCCCGAAGATAAAGTCCCAGGTGTAGACAAAGTCCCCCCCCCCCCGCAGATACAGTCACACTTCTATTACAATTTAAAAAAAAAAATTCAAACTCACCTTATTCCCGCTCCCACGCCATCCGGCAGCCATGGAGACCTGCTCTCTTCTGCGCAGGTCTCCTGGGGGTTGAACGCGGCGTCTATGAAAGGCGCTGATTGGCTGGGCAGGATGACTTTCCCTGCCAGTCAGTCAGCGCCTTTCATCGATGGAAGCGTCACTGGTACAAAAGGTACCAGTCGCTTCATTCGTGGAGAGGCGCTGAATGGCCGGGCACGGAACGTGCCCGGTCATTCATTGCTTCTAATTGTACCTGTGTCCTTGCGACACAGGTACAATTATAGTGCAGGAGGAGGTGGCGCTGGCGCTCCCCTCTGAACTGCGCCCGGGGCACATGCCCCGCTTGCCCCCCCCTAGCTACGCCCCTGTGTAAGGGGACTTAATGCCATGTGCATGGACCCATATGAACAAAGCAAAGAAGATGTTTGCACAGAATGAATCTTGATGTTACACACATAGTTTCTACAACAGAAATGAGTACTAAGAAGCATTTTACATATAATGTAAACTATATACTGTATAGTGAAGCTTGGAAGCAATAAAGGGGTTTTCCAGGATTATAAAAACATGGCTGCTTTCTTCCAAAAACAGTGCCACAGCAGATATGTGTTTCTAATCCTGAACAACTCCTTTAAACTCTATTCAAAGATGTCTGTCCACTTTGGACATCCCATAGTTTGATTTAAAGACTCTCATGGGGTCGTTGCTTATGCCTTGGCTCTATTCCTCTTCATGACAGATTCACTCTACAACTACTGAACATACAATTTATCACCCATGTTCTGAATCAACACAAATGCTCATTAAAAATGCAGATTAAGTGAAATTCTCCTTTAAGTGCAATACACTTGGGGCTAGCTTTAGGGGGGTGTGACCTGTACAGTCTCAAAGAGCATATATTCTGTTATTATTGAAGAGGCCCGACTGGCGCTAATGACGTGGGCACCTAGAGCTTGCACCCCCAATCCCACACTTTGTGCCAAACCTATGGAAAATCAGCTGAACATAATACAGCTCCATTCCCTAGTTTATTGATTGGGCATTGTTATTTAGGCAACTGTCTGGCAGTGTTATGTGGTCACTTTACGGCAATGTTATTTGTATGCTGTATGGTTGTATTATTTGTGCATTATATGGTATATCATAAGGTTGGGGGCATCAATAAAAGGTTCTGCACAGGGTACCATTCAACGAGCCCTGAGTACAGACATGTACTATAGTTCTATACTAATTCATGCAAATGTATTTTCACATAGCCAAAGACCAACATTAGATATGAATGTCTTGGTTGAATGTCTTTGAAATTTCATTGCCATTTTCTTGTTTTTGGTGACATTTTGGCAAAACAGTCACCCTTCTTAAGTTATTTGACTTATGAAAGTGTATCTTAATGGAAGGTATAGATAACTGTTAGTGTTGGTTTGAATGAACACTCTCAAGACTTAAAGAACTTCCATAAACGTAATTCAACTGCTTACGGTCAAGAACGCAGCCCTATGTTAGCTAAGTACTCCAAAAGATCAATAATACCTTTAAAAAAAAAGGGTCCACGTACTTATAACTTCTGAGAAAAGTTGACCTTTAAAGTTCCCACTTTGACTTAGCAATCGTCAACTTAACATTTTTTTAAAAGTTGTATAAAATGTTTTAAGGAACTTTCCTAACAAGACTGTCATGTCGCATTCATTTATACTAAGTAAGATGCATTTTGTAGGAATTTAAGACTCACAAGCTAGAAGCGCCTGAAATGTAGTTATATGCCAGGATTGGGATCCACTTGGGACAGCAACTACTGAATCCATTTTGTTTATTTGCTATATTACTTGTTAGCTGTTATAATTTTATTTCTTATTAACCTCACAGAAAGATATCAACAAATATTGATCCAGTATCTACCTCTCTATTAAAGGGGTTGTCTTGTTTTGAAAACCCATTTTCAAACAAACACTCTATTAGTAAATTCTGAGTTAATATAAGGGGAGGGGCACCCCTATTCTGGACCCTAATTTTTTAGCCAGGTTGGAGAGTGGCTACAAAGAGTGTCTCTCTCTAACTCTGGAGCTTTACATAGACAGCACATAGCCTTCAATAAGAACTGTGTAATACTTTATTTCCCCTGTGGTGGTGCTGCAGTGATGTTGAACAAGCGCTGCATTGTTTCCTCATGGATTAAAGTTGATCATCTTAGATCCCAGCAGCAGTACATCCTATGATCAGCTTATTATCAGGGAACCCTCAAACAAAAATGCATTTGACAAAGCCAACAACTCTTACAAAAGCTATAAGAAGAAACTGCTCAGCCACCCACATCACATGCCTACATGCAGTTAGCTGAATATTGATGGATCTTAAACAGCATTTAAAAATATCTTTAAAGTAGGGGAAATAGAAGCTGGGAGGTAAATAACCTCCTGAAAAGGCACCTAACGCCTAAGATTTAATTTTCATGTGTTGGGTATAAGAGATCCAAGGAACCCATATCTTCTTTTTTTTTTTGAGCTAATAGACCCCCATTCTCTCCCAGTTCTTAATTCTATCTTGCTCTTCATCCCTTCTGGGTGATCACATCATCCCCTTTGAGGACCAGAATAGGGTTTCGATACCAATACCACAAGATTCTTCTGAAAATATTATTGCTGATATCTTCATAATACAGTATGTACTTCTTTAGACCCTTTAAATTCTGTCTATTACATGTGATTATGATGTTTTGACCCCCAATGTTACATCTTTGTATTAGCTCACCTTAATATTCTGTAACAAAAATATGTTCAGGGCAAAAATAGATGTTTTCATTTGTACCAATTTCTTTGGTACAGATACTTTGGTCAATACATGGCCAGTTGGACTACTCTTAAGCACTTATCTTTATGCATTATATAAGCTAGATGGAAAATTATATGCAGACAAACTTTTACTGTTGCAAAAAAAGTCATTTCCATCTGGTCTTTCGAGTCTTTGATGTATTAAGTACTTGTGCTTTGTTTTCTGCAGCAAAACTTCGAGAATCCTGTTTTGACCCTGGAAATATAATGAATGGCACAAGACTTGGTATGGATTATAAGCTTGGATCCACCGTTACATATTATTGTGATGCTGGCTATGTCCTTCAAGGATATTCAACACTTACATGTATCATGGGAGATGATGGAAGACCTGGGTGGAACCGAGTATTACCAAGCTGTCATGGTGAGACTTTTCTATAATAAACACCAATAGAAAATAATTCCCAACGATTTAATGCTGATTTATGAATTAGTACGGCATATGCTCATTATGAACACCTTCCCTATAGTCACTAATTATTCTGTATCTTAAAGATGTAAGTTGCGTTATTTAAAACTCCAAGTTCAATTTGAATCATTAGTAATTGCTAGACACATTATCAAAATCACCAAATCAGTACAAATTGCCAAATCAGTACCATAGATAGGGGGACTTTTGCAGAATCTTCTCGGACTGTTAATGTATTCAGATTTATTAGGTAATATCAAATTACATGAGGTGAGAATGTTAAAAGCCCAGGATTTTTAGTGACCTTCGATGAAATGCCAGCAAATTATTATGCCCCATGGTGGTGAGACCATGAAATCTTTACTAAATTTTTTTTACTGTTTAATAATATTTTGTGTTAATATTTTAGCCTATTTATTTTTAGCATTTTATTTACATTTGTATTTATCTAGTGCATATTCGATGTTTGTTCACAATTTTTCGTAGTTTCATAAACAACCTAAAAAATTGTCTTGCCGCTGTTGGTATTAGACAGTAGAGTTTGTACATAGATAAAACAGTTGTAACCTATGAGAAATAGTTAGTGTTTGCCACAGTTTTAATAATGAACATAGATGGTTCATTTTTGTCATGGGGATAAAACAATTTTATTAGTAATGAAATACAAAAATAATGTAACATTTCTAATTAGTATTCCATTTCCTCAAACATCTAGCCACAACATTTTAAATGCATATAGAGAACAAAAACATGATTATTTTTTTTTGTTGACCATCCTGTCAATAAAGGCGACTACCATACAAGAGGTCATTTTACTTTGCAATGTATATATGATATTTTATTATGCATATAAACACTATTAAGATTTTGGTAGGGCATTGTGTGGATTTTATTTTAAATAATTCCAGTAAAAGTATATCTGCCTTAGATATGTGTTATATATATATATATATATATATATATATATATATATATATACTATATAATATCTGTGTGTTATTGATTGAATGTCAAATGGTGACAAAAACATTATCTGGAGTATGTGGACAGTTAGAATTCTCCATGTATATAGTAAACTAGAACACACTGTGCAATGGTGACTAGAGGGTCTGGGGTTGCACTGTATTGTGTATAGCTCAAGTTTTCATGATACCTTTCATCTTACATACCCTAACCTTACAATATTTTTGAATTTTAATAAGTAATGTCACAACACTTCCACCAGTCTTTGGTTGACATAATTCTTTAGCACGTTCTGTACCTTACATAGGTTGAAAAAAGACACAGGTTTATCAAGTTCAACCTTTCTCAATTAATTACACGTCATTCATTACTTGATTAATTATAACCCAATGCCATTCGTCAGTAAATAATCATCTAGTATTTATTTAAATGCTGACATAGTATCTGCCATTACTACCACTTGGGGAAGTGTATTCCATAGTTTGACTACTCTAACTGTAAAGAACCCTTTCCTATATTGATGTCTGAAACGTCTTTCTTCCACACGCAATGGATGTCCCCTGGCCCTTTTTAGTGTCCTTGGAAAGTACAGATCATGTGCTAGTTCTTTGTATTGACCACACATTTATTTATACATGTTAATAAGGTCACCTCTAAGGTGTCTGTTTTCCAAGCTGAACAAATCCAAATCTTTCTAGTCTTTCATTCTAAGCGGCACCTCCCATCCCATTCAATAATCGCCAGCCTTTGAACCCTCTCCAATTCTCCTAAATCCTTTTTACAATTTGAAGTTCAAAACTAAATTCCATATTCAAGATGTCGCCTTACAAGGGATTTATACAGGGATAAGATTACATGTGAATCACAGGTTTTTCTCACTCTTCTCATACACCCTAAAATCCTATTTGCTTTTGCAGCTGCTACCTGACATTGAGTGTTGCTGCTTTCCTATTATTTCCTATTTATAACCAGTATACCCATGCACTTATTATCTTGTTCTATTATCCCCAGTTTTATTACATTTCATTTATATGCATTAATACTATGATTGTGTCTTAGGTGCATTACTTTACATGTTTTTGACTTTGACTAAAGAGGCATAGACCTGTATATAAATGAACAATTATTATATATCAGTGAAGGCATAGAAGGAGTGGTCCCAGTTAAAGGGTTTATCTTACTAAAGAAAACCTCTTTCATAGCTGCTGCGGCTAATTCCCGCAAGTCCGGCTTTTGACACCCCTGGCTGATTTTCTCGGGAGAAGCATTGGCCAGCCGGACATCTCCCCTGCAGCGACTTCAGAAGGATAACTAGTTAGGGATCCCCTTTATGACATCCATATGTCCTAATAGGCTCTATGGACAGATATTGTCTTTATGACATAACCCCTAGAATTTCTGTGGTTATAAGCTCAGAACATATGGAAAAACATTATCTACCTTTACATTGAACATTTTGAGGCAGAAGTCAAGTATTGAGAGTTATTTCAGTAAGTTACATTACCAAGCATAATGATTTTAATTAGTCAACCTCATTTCCTAAGTGGAATTATCCTGTAATATACCATTTTAATTTAAAATGTACAGTTACTCATCCAACTTATGAAATTGCATTGCTGTCTTATGCAGACCGCTCAAATCTTTCTCTCTGGTGACTCATCCTTCTATCATAGCACTTATACCTCATCACGTTGCATTACTCCGTGGCTCTAGCTTGTCAATGTCCAGTGGCAATCACTTCCAAATGAGTGACTTTGACAGACATTAACAAGAAGACTTTTTACCATGTGCTCCGCAAATAACATACTTCCAGGTCATGGTGTCTATTAATTGCATGCAATTTTCAATTTGAGCATTCACATATCATTCAATTTATAGCAGTATAGATAGTTTGTTCAAGGCTAATACCATGTTGACCTTAATATAAGAGAACATTGAGATCGACGTAGCTAGAATTATGGTTTTGTGTATGACAGCAATATGTTGTAACTGACCACGTAAACAGTCAAAGTAAAGAGTGGATTCTCCATCTGATAAAAAGACAGCAGACTTTTATTTGTGGCGGCATGCACATCCTCGATGGATTCAATCTACAATTCAGATTTTCCATCTCTATTGAAGAAATTATAATCCGAGGGGGAATTTATTTTCCCCTAAATTTTTTTACATTGCAGGTGTATTGTTAATAAATGAAGACAATTTGGTCTAGACAATTTTTGATCTCCCTACAATAAAGTCTCTTGCTGTATATCGCTTTAATGCAGGGCTTGAGTTCATGCCACTGAATCCTTTTAATATGATAGATGACATTAGCACAGTTGGTACTCTGTCAAGAACACAATTAAGGAGCGATGTCATGATATCCTTCACAGCTGTGATGCATTTTCTGTATATGCTATATAGCTCAGTGTCATCTTAAGAATTCTACAATTTATTTTATAAGGAAAAATAAGTACAGAACTTTTTTTTTCCAGCATTTTTTATTTCAAATTCAACTTTTTCCATCAGAAGTTTGAGAAGTGAAATTTGTCATGTATTGTTTGTTAAGGAGTATATATTAAAAAAATACTAGTAAGAATACGTTTTGTGGGTTTCCAGCTATTAGTATTTCTATTCAATAATTTGCTATTATTGCACCCGTGTTTAGCATTCCACATTCTGGATGTAACATGCAAACCCACCATGGTTCTGCTGCATCATAGAAATCTATTTAACACAGGTACAATACACACATAAAGGCCCTTTTACACAGGCCAATTATCGGGCAAATGAGCGTAAGCAGAACGCTCATTCCCATTCACACTCGTTCATTTGCTGATTGCATCGTTTACACAACCAAATATATTATCATTTTCAGCAGCACATCTCCCTTTGTAAACAGGGAGACATGCTGCCGACATGCTAGAAATGTAACAATCGCTCATCCCCATACATAGCTCCTTTTGAAAAGAGCAAACGAGCGCCGATGAACGAGATGTCTCATTGATCGGCCCTCGTTTACACGGAACACGTCAGGCCATGTGAGAGGAACCTTAGAATAAGGCCTCACAACAAATATGGACATCATTACCACTAACACAGGGGTGGTTGTCAACCAGATTTTCTAGAGTCCTACATGGCAAATCTATCTAGTTAAAAGAACACTGATCACACCAAAAATAAAAACTTTCCATGACTAAGGACACTGCACGTGTCTGAAACGCGTAGGTGAAATACGAAAGCGATTCACCCTTTTGGCATTTTGATACATTTTTTAATTCGTTATGCAATAAAATTGGAATCGTGATTCTTTTTATTCATGCATAAGCGCTGGATCATAGTCCTTTTTTCTTCTAATTTTGTGAGTAGTTGTAAAATAACTTGCTGCAGAAGTAGCCTCCGGTATTCAATAAGACAGAAAGTTTGTTAAGAACTGCCCCTTAGCTAAACCACATCTCACAGTCTTTTAACATCCCAAAAACTGAAGAGATCATCAGGAAATTAACAACTGTGTTCTCTGCAGGATTTCTACTTGCAGGAACATTTGTTATGTACCGACTCATGGCTTGAAACCACGGCCATTGCCCCAAAGATAAATGGAGAAGGAAGAATAGGAGGACAATACAGGGGTGACACAGAACAGTTTTACTTCCAATGAGGCACGCACCTGACGGGTCAAAACATGGGCACAGTACTTAGCTGTAACAGCAAACAGTTGATAAGCTTGATGGTTACACTCACTCAGAGGCGCAATGCTGCACTGTTAAAGTCAACAAGATGGCGGGACACAGTGATGGGGCTGGTCTTTGATTTGCAGCACAGGGATTGTTCATCAACCCACAGTCAGTCAAATTGTCCCCTGTCACCATGATACGCAGCACAGTAAGTGGACTTCCAATCTGTGGCATACCTTCCCTTCTTCAGGGCTTCCAGACAGCTCGCTTTTCAATGGGTGCCGCCTTGCATTCCCCTGCAACAGCGAGTATCTCCCCCCTGGCCTTTCTACTTCAGTCACATCCTGCCCGCTTACATGACAGCTTTAATTTCGTCCGTCACTCTGACCAATTACGAAATGTTGGACTCGCAACTCTTATATCGTTCGCTACTCAGCAGTTGTGGGTCACTCCTGTCCACAAAAGTAATTGCATCGCCCACCTCAGTGGCTTCAAGCCCCTTCCATATGAAGGCTGTTAAATACTCCCCTAAAGAACATCACGGTGTAGCTAATGTAATTTGCCACATGGCCGCCATCCCTGTGTCTCTTTAGAGAAACAGTACAATATTTACGTAATAACCTATTAACAATATAATACACAACCTGCAAACATAAGGGGCATTAACTATCATGCATGAACACATTTAATCTCAGAAAATCCTCCTGACTGACAAACATTGTGGGCAAGTTTATATCTGTTAATTTTTACCATACAATTCTAGGCTTTGAGTCTTCAAATAGCGATAAGTAAGAAGATCATTATGGTTTTACTAGACAAATTTGCCAGGTTAGGTTCACACTGCTCTCTTACTTACATTTAGTAGGCACATTTGATGAATGCCACTGAACGTATGCCACAACATTACCAACTGTATGCATTTACAGTTGCATATGTGTCATTGACTTCCATTGTAAAAAGAGTGTATTGTGCCGTTTTCTTTTTTGCAAGAACCCCCATAGATTGAAAAACATGCAAGACTACATTTTTCAATCCATCTATAAAATTGGTATCCCAATGTATCACAGCCTAGCATACTACAAAAGTGAAACTCTTTTGGCACACGTTTAGCTGATAGAAGTCTATAGGCACAATAAAGGAATATGTGAGGAGCATTTCCCAATGTATATGCTAAATGAAGTGCCCAAGTGGCGTAGTGCCCAAATACATTGTGTACCTAGCCTTAGGCCCTGTTCACATCCCGTCTGTGATATCTGTTTTTAGGCCCTGTTCACATCCCGTCTATGATATCTGTTTAGCATGTATGTCAGGAGAGCTCCCAACGTGCACGCTAAATTTGTCGATAGGGCTTCATTAACCTGATGATAGCCAAAAGGGTGTCCACATGGTACAAGGTTTTCTTTTTAACATGGGAGCCTACAGGTGAAGTATGCCACTGTATGGCATATGTCACATGCATCCATTTGATGGATATGTCATTGGCTTTTTAATAACGTTTCATGTTGTATCTGTTTAACCACTGTTAGGCTGGATTCACAACAGCATTTACCATTTCTTTGTGCTGCTCTGTCAGATTAGCAGAACAAGGGGAAAAACCAGAAACGCTTGTTCCGTTGCACCACGCACACCACCGGCGGCCAACAGAACCAATTGACTTTAATAGGTTCTGTCGGGTTTCGGTCGGGTTGTCCTTGGTTTTACCTGAAATATTACTGCGCTACTATTGTTTCCGATGTTATTGGCCAGATCTGCGACAGAGGCTCCCTTATATAGTAGTGTAAAAAACACTTTATTATATCATACCAATAAACAAAAGGCATATATTGAAACACTGCTTTAGTTGGTCTATTCATTTGCAATGCCCTTGAAGCCTACCTAATAAGTTTGGGATGTGAACCAAATCCACAATTTTCTTTCCATTATGAATGCCTGTGAAGATTATCCAGTGTAATATACTAAACCATTTGGCACTGAACGATGGCAGTTAAGAGCAAGATCTAATTAAAGAATGTAGATGAAACAATCATTCTAAGAAGGCATGACAAATAATAATTTCTTTCCACATCGCCCAATAAGACACATCATTTCTAGATTATGGCATGGAAATGCAAACTTTTGTACAGCTGATGCGAGTGGTGTTTTTGGCTGGAATATTCAATATAGAATAAAATAGAATCTTGTAAGGATTTAATTATTGTTATTCCCTGTACAACCCCTTTCCAAAAAAAGCAACATTTTAAAACATGGGTGCAGTGACGCTTTGGGCATTAGAGTAATAACCGTGGACCCATGGCCGGAAGGAGCCCACAAATACATCGTCACACCTACCATTCGCGGAAAGGGGTCCATTTACTGTTCTTGTCATCCCCAGTGCATTAAGGTTGAAGTAGAAGGTCTTAAAAAAATGATATTATGTCTTATAGCTATGACGATTATTAGTGAGAGGCCCATGACTATTTTTTTTCTTGGGGCACAGACCACTCTTAGTCCACCCTAGTTTTTAAATGACACTTTTTTAATAAATATCCTAGATTAATAGTCTATTACTGGAAAGCAATCTGTGGTTTTAAAACCTTATGTAATATCGAGTGTGTTTGCAATTTATAAATGGAGGAATGAAACACATCCGTCATCATGCACTTTGACAACTATTTTAGAAGTCAGGTATCGGTCATGTCATTGATAGGTCAGGTGATTGATTAAACACATGGAGCTTAATCTGCATTTCTAATGCAGCACCCAGATGTTGAGAATAGTTCATTTACACTTTTAATTACTGTTAACCTATTTTATGTGTATTGATTGAGAGTAATCTTTTTTTCCAAATTGGTTTAATTAGCCTATTTCTGCAAGCAGGCAGTTTGCTAATATAGTAAGACAATGTCCAGTATCACTATCTGGAAAAAGAACACTTTGGAAGAAACACTTTTAAAACTGTTAAATCATAATTTCAACTTTCAACTTTTTTACATAGTATTAATCTACTTTAAATTTTGAGTAACTGTGTAAATATCACATTACTTTTATGATACTGATCCTGAGTTACAGCCTATATTATACTGGTATTATGCTGGTTGTTATTGGAAGCAGTCGGCAAGCTTGTTGACAGACACACCCCGAACAGTTTATCTGAGCTCTATAATGCAGTGGGAGAGTTAATTTTGAATACATCATATTATTCAATACTACATTTAAACTGCATGGTGTTCAGCACATATACTTTCATTATTTTAAGTCTTTTTTTTTTTTTTGTGTCAAAGACATTTGTGCCAATTAATAAGGCAATATTAGAGGTCTAAGACCAAGGTTTTATTTTATACATTGCTGGCAGTTTTATCTTTTTTTTTTTTAATTTAAAAAACCTCTTTGTGAAATGTTTCATGTACTTTATTTAGTTTCATTGATATGTAAGTCTGTAGATGAAAATTATGTGTTTGTTCTTTATTATCCAATGCTGAAGCTATTACGGTCTCCAAGTAATAACAGAGTACAGAACCCTTCCTTGGAGACCAGGGAGTGACAGGGGAGATGCATCCAGAGTCTCTTAATTCTGTATATCCTGCCTTATGTAGGCCGCTATCAGAACAATATCACCTACTGTCTAATGATAATGAGATGACTCTGCTCATTCTGTCCCACTTTATATAGTAAAGCTGACAAATCAGGAAATATCAGCTTATTATGTCTGCTCTAGTGGCAGATTAAAACTGAGAATATTTAAATATTTTTTTTATGTAAACAGTAATAATAAGCAGGAACACATTCAACTCCTTGGAGACACAGACAGTTTTAATTTTTTAATTTTCGTTTTTCGAAGCAAAGACGTATGAGGGCTTGTTTTTGCGAGATAAATGGTAACATTTAATGTACAATACCATATAATGTACTGGGAAACTAAAAAATAAATATTTGTAGAATGTGAAAAAACTGATTCTTCCATTGTTTTTTTTTGTTGTTGAATTTTTACAGAGCTCACCGTGTGGTAAAAAACAAACTAACTTTATTCTGCAGGTTAAGATAATTATGATGATATCAAATACGCAGTGATTACCTTTTGTGTTTACCTTTGTTTATTGCTTTCATATTTTTTTCATAATCTATCTATCTATCTATCTATCTATCTATCTATCTATCTATCTATCTATCTATCTATCTATCTATCTATCTATCGATATATATATATATAGTAGTATATTGCCTTTATCTGTGCTTTTCTATTAAGCCTTCGCTCTGGCAAGGTTCCATAATAGTGCACTGGTGGCATACATGGAGGACTTTAATAGGCCTCCAGCTGCCAAGGCAACCGATCGACGCCCCGTGATTCCATTGTGGGGGGACAATCAGGGGACAGAGTGAGCCCCCTCTCTCTGACTAATTGCCTAGATGCCGCGTTCACTTTTGATTGTGGCATCTGAGGGGTTAAAAGGACCTAGGTAAGAGTTGTCCCCAATACCAGGTATTGCAGGCAGGTGTCAGCTTTTTGAGACAGTCATCTCCTGCCAGATATGGCGCAGGCTCAGCTCTTTGGGGGTAACGTACATTGCTGCCATGGGGCCAGAAGAAAATAAACATGTTCATAATGGAAAACTATAATAATGAGAAGCTTTATCATTTATATTCTACTGTAGGTGGATCCTCCATCAGTTACCAGGAAAATAAAACACATTTTTTCTGGTTTCCTACTGTTATACATATTTTGCATTGTGCTAGGATGTTTCTTGGTTTTCCGAGCCCTACCTCTACTCAAAATATAATCCAATCTCTACAATTACTTTATTTGATGCATAGTGTACATGCCCTTCATTTAAAGAGACAGTAACAATGAAGCAATATTCACAATAGATAGAATAACAATTGTTTATAAACTGAATGAAGAATAAGATCCTTCATATGTCAGACTAGAAGCCACTAGACCCAAATTAATTATTGATCTGTGTCACCAAGCGCATTGCTAAACTCATTAAACAGCTGTCTACATTGAATGAGTGCTGCATATTGTATTATAGCATCTGAATAGGCAGATCCTAAATAAAAACTGTCTTGATTTTTAATGTTTCCTATATATTTACATTTCAGATTTGTAGAATTATACTTGATGGAAACATACCCAGAGCTAACCATTATATACTACATGGTGGAGGTCTCACAATAGCTAGTGACTGTATAGTGGCGATAATAATGGCACTATGATTGCTATAAATAAACTCTAGCATCACTATTATGCTTGCAGCAGTATTATAGGGACACTCGATAACAAAACAACAGGTCCACCAGCACCAAGCATAAATGGATCCAGTTTGAGTGCAGGTCTCTATAGAATCCGGACTCCTGATCCCATAACTGCCATTGAAAATGATAAAAATATGAAACAGCACTCCAGGTTAGATAAATACAAAAATGTTGTTTATTCACCCATACAGCTTCATGGGTGAAAAAAAAAAGTTGTATTTTTCTAACCTGTAGTGTAGAGATAAGCAAACCGGGACAACCGAACCCGGTTTCGGTCCGAACATCGGGAAAAGTTCGGTTCGCAGCGAATCTGAACTTCACCGGGTTCGGCCGAACACGTTTTGAACGAACCCGGTCAAAAATATTATACAAATCGGCAGCCACTTGTCTCTATCAATCACTGATAGAGAAAAGAGGCTGCTGATTAAAAATAAAATAAAAAGCATTTCATACGTACCCGGTCGTTGTCTTGGTGACGAGTCCCTTTTCTTCCTCCAGTCCGACTTTCTTTTCTGACGCGGCAGCCTGTGATTGGCTGCAGAGGCCTCTGCAGCCTGAGATTGGCTGCAGAGGCCGCGGCAGCCTGTGATTGGCTGCAGCAGTCACATGGGCTGTAACATCATCCAGGAATGTCGGGCCGGATGTCGAGAGGGACGCGTCACCAAGGCAACGGCCAGGAGACAGGACTGGAGGAAGCAGAAAGTTCTCGGTAAGTATCAATGTCTTTTTTTTTTTTTACAGGTTACTCTATATTCTGATCGGAATTCACTGTCCAGGGTGCTGAAACAGTTACTGCCGATCAGTTAACTCTTTCAGCACCCTGGACAGTGACTATTTACTGATGTCGCCTAGCAACATGATTGGCAAGTCACCACGTAATGGTAAGAGCAGAGTTCACAGCAGCACAGAGTATTTCAGGAGATGAGCATGCGGATCTTGTGCGGGGTGGTGACTTGCCAATCATGTGAAGGTGTTATTGAGGACAGGGGTGGAGGAGAGGTAACAGACTGAGCTACGTAATGGTAAGAGCAGAGTTCACAGCAGCACTGAATCTGCACGCTCCTCTCCTGAAATACTCTGTGCTGCTGTGAACTCTGCTCTTAACATTACGTAGCTCAGTCTGTTACCTCTCCTCCACTCCTGTCCTCAATAACACCTTCACATGATTGGCAAGTCACCACCCCGCACAAGATCCGCACGCTCATCTCCTGAAATACTCTGTGCTGCCTTAAACTCTGTGGACAGGTCAGGATCCTGTTTCTTTTAAATGCTGCACTGTAGCGCAGCCTTATATAGTGGATCGAGCGGGCTCCCCAGCAGCATTTAAAAGAAACAGGATCCTGACCTGTCCACAGAGTTTAAGGCAGCACAGAGTGTTTCAGGAGAGGAGCGTGTGATTGGCTGCAGAGGCCGCTGCAGCCTGTGATTGGCTGCAGAGGCCGCTTCAGCCTGTGATTAGCTGCAGAGGCGGTCACGTGGGATGAAGCGTCATCCCTGGAGGCCGGCCTTCTGACGTCATCCTGACGTGCGTGACCGCCACTACAGCCTGTGATTGGCTGCAGCGGCGACATGGATGAAACGTCATCGCTGGAGGCCGGACAGGAGGAAAGTAAGTATGAATTTTTTTTATTTTATTCTTTTATTACATTAAAATGTTATTTTCCGCGCGCCGAGCATGGTACTGTCAAGGTTGCTGAAAGAGTTAGTGCAGCCCATTAACTCTTTCAGCACCCTGGACAGTACCAAGCTCGGCGCACGTAAATTACAGGTTCGGTCAGAACTAGTTCGGTCCGAATCAAACTTTTTCGTGAAATTCGGCGAACTAGCCGAACTGAACTTTTCATAAGTTCGCTCATCACAGTGTAGTGCTATTTCAACTTTTCCTCATTGAAAATGGGGACACTCTGTCTCTCAGCACTAATGTGAAGGAACTCTGGCAGACATTGGCATAGAAGAACCTTTTGCTAATTATGAAGAAACTCTGTTTAGTACGGTTATGGGGAAACTCTGTTTGGAACTGTTATGGTGTTCATTAACCTACTCTTCATGACGCATAGCATTATTATGGGGAAACACTGGCTAGCATTGTTTATGAAGAAAATGCAAGTATTGCAGGATATGGAAGAACTCTCGTTGGCACTGTTATGGATGAGCTCCTGGAGTGGATTACCATCTCTATTAGTCTTGCCAGTGTTGATATCCTGCATTATGATGCATTATTATGGCCTACACCAATTTAATAGAGTTGTAATCCTGTCATTATAATGTCCAACATTAAATTATAATAAGATGGTTCTGTATGCTCTAAACCAGTCAACACAGCAAAGCCTAAAAGTGTGAAAACTGGATATTTCAGGATATATTATATGGATAGCCACACATTTTTCTATCTATCTATCTATCTATCTATCTATCTATCTGTCTGTCTGTCTGTCTGTCTGTCTGTCTGTCTGTCTGTCTATCTATCTATCTATCTATCTATCTATCTGTCTGTCTGTCTGTCTGTCTGTCTATCTATCTATCTAGCTATCATCATCAATTTAGATAGATAGATAGACAGACAGACAGACAGATAGATAGATAGATAGATAGATAGATAGATAGATAGATAGATAGATAGATAGATAGATAGATAGATAGATAGATAGATAGATAGATAGATAGATAGATAGATACTGTATATCCACAATAAATATATAGTGAGTACATCTATGTTGACAAAATTAAAATTTCTGACCAAATAAAATTTGTTTCATCCGATAAATAATTCTTAAAATGGTTAACCTCTAGTTGTTATCCTTACATCAGCTAATACTTTTTATTTTAAGTCAATGTAACTGATTAATGAGAATGATTTATTGTGCTTGATATTATTACCCATAACAATCATCTAAAAAATAAAGTAATAATCAAAATTATATGTTATACATATTATTACAGTTTAAAGATGAACATGATATTTAGGGTCTCAAATAGCCAACAAGACTGCCTGAGAACCCTCCAGTTCAGACACAGTAATTGGCCCCAAAAGTCCAGCAGAAGACAACCTTATTTGAAGATGACTTTAGAGTCCAAAGACTTGCTACAAGGGTCTATTTGTTATGGGTTGATTAAAAATGGTCTATGAGAACCTATCAATAATTTGTCCTGCGTGTGCAATGATAACAACGTCTACAATGCAATTAAAAATCTATGTGCACATGTTCTGTATAGATGGAGGATGGAACCTTAAGTTGGTATTACATGGCCCGACGAGAGCTGTGTAAACGAGTGCCGATCAATGAGACAGCTCGTTGATCGGCGCTCGTTTGCTCCCTCATCACGGTGCTATGGATGGAGAGGAGCGCTTATTACTCCGATTGCTCATCCCCATACATTTTTATCATGTCGGGAGCACGTCTCCCTGTTTACACAGAGTGCTTCCGACAACGATAATAGTTTAGG
This sequence comes from Rhinoderma darwinii, assembly GCF_050947455.1. Classification (NCBI taxonomy): domain Eukaryota; kingdom Metazoa; phylum Chordata; class Amphibia; order Anura; family Rhinodermatidae; genus Rhinoderma; species Rhinoderma darwinii. The sequence continues at coordinate 33,610,386 of NC_134691.1, forward strand.
CATTTAAAACGATGCAATCAACTGATGAATCATCGGCTGATTGTTGCCCAGGGCAATTATCGGGAATGAGCGTTCTGTTAAGGCTCGTTTGCCCGATAATTGGCCAGTGTAAAAGGGCTTTTAGAATTATTTTTCTAGGAACCCTGAAACTATTTCTCTTACATTTACTGACAATGGTCCTATCTTTGTTTCTACAGTCACTTCAGAAGCACTGAATTCAGGTTGGCATTCAGTTACAGAGAGGAATTACAACATGATACATTATGCCTTTTATTTTTAATTCCATAAAAGTACCTCCATGTTCTTAACTTCCACATAACAGAGGCTCATGATTCAAAAGAAGGCAGATTAGCATATTTTGTGGCAAGCTGTTTTGTATCTTTGCTTCACTAAAAGCTATTTACTGTACCTAGAGCTGTGTGCTTTATAACTTAATTTGCATGGAAACAAAGACTAAAGTAGATTTAAGCATGAAGAAGAGAAGTTAGAAATACAGAGATTATTGTCTGTTGGATATAAACCCCTTGCAAACAAATAGTCACAGTAGCAAAATCAGATTTGCTGATAAACTCTACAATGCTGAATTGCTGCAAATGTCTCCCAAGAGGTAGAACGACATACGGAGATCTGAAGCCGTAATTAACTTATCTCACTGCTTTACTCTCCAAATGTGTCACTTAGAAAAGTACCTCAGTTTGTTAGACTAATATCTTTATACAAGTAATGTTTTGCACAGAAAGAAAAATAGGAGTCATCATTGTTGAGGTGAAGCTAGAAATTAAGATGTTTATATTATTGCTTTATCTTCGTGGAAAGACCATTTTGCATACTTGGATTAAAAGTTTTAAAGAGATGAAACTTAAACAAAGTGTACTGTAAGGTTCTCTCATCAGGACAATCCCCGTCCATATGACCTATCATAATATATGGAAGTCTTAGAGGGATTACTTGTGGCCTTTCTCTATGAGTCAGCGTAAAGAACCGATGCAAATGGTCTCATTCTTGCTCTGGTGGACTTGCCTATTAATGTATTAAATGGATGTCCATTCTTTGGAATTTCTGCCATGTAATACTACATTTTGCCTGCAGTGGCCAAAATGTATTAGTGGCTGGAGTTTTTTTAACCCAGACCCGTGGCGATTAGTTGATTGCTGGGCCGGCTTCAATATAGAAAGGGGTACACATGTAGAAACAAACTCTTTAATACAGACATAATTTAACATCTGTATTATGGTTATGTGTCTTAGACTCCCTTCGGTTCTACTGAACCAAACTAAAGGCCCTTTAACATGGGCCAATAATCAGGCAAACGAGCGTTCATATGATCGCTCATTTCCAATTATTACCCTGTGTAACCAGGGCAACGATCAGCTGATGAACGATATAACACTCTTTAATCGGCTGATCGTATCGTCTAGGCAGCATACAATATCATCATTGTTGGCAGTACATATACCTGTGTAAACGGAGACGTGCTGCCGATATGATACAAATGCATGGGAATGAGCGATCGTAGTAACGAGCATTGTGAAAGGAGCAAACGAGCGCCGATCAACGAGCTGATTGGAGCTCGTTCTTGCGGCCATTATTGGTGTAATAATGGCCATAAAAGGACCCTTAAACCACTATAGGTTTCTATGGTAGTCTAAGTAGCTATGTTTTAGCTCCATGTGGTCCTAGGTCTGCCCTATTATGACCTTATAAAACCGACCTAAAATAAGAATAGTAAGCCATAGAAACAAAAACTTTTATCAAAATCAGTCTAACTTTTTGAATAAGGGAAAATTTTGAGTCTTTAAACCATATGCTGGCATAGATATTTTTCTACAATCAGGATGATTTATTTTTTGGGGAAATTCTCAGATGATTGTTGCTAAACACTATTATTACTTCACGAATATAAAAAAATGTGTCCACTACATTGACCAATAGAACAAAGTTGGAAATAACTATTCTGTCCCTGTAATTACACTGATTATTGGTATAACTGCTTATTATGGCTCATTATTATCATACCGGCTGATTTAACTCAATAGCTTTAGCTTTAAATCCCACTCTAAGTCAGAGTTAAAGCAAGGTTAAAAAATTATTTGCTTAAAAAAGCAGACTTTTATGTATTGTTCTTATTTTGTCTAATTTTTGTTAACCATGCACTGTACTAAAATAAACCAGATCCAGGGAAATAAGCAGAATTCATAGGCCCTTGTTGCAAAGTCAATGATGCCCCCCCTTGTTGATAGCAAACTGAACTGTAGTTGAGATAACAGCAAAACAACTACTTTTATTTGAGCAGCAACAAAAGAATGGTGAGAAGTGTTAAGGCCCTATTACACCGGCTGATAATCGACCGGTGAAGAGTGCGCCGGTCAACGATACATCGTTGATCAGCGCTCGTTTGCTCCTGTCACACGGAGCTATGCATGGGGATGAGCGGTCGTAACTCCGATCGCTCATCCCCATACGTTATTATCACATCTGCAGCACATCTTACTATTTACAGAGGGAGATGAGCTGCCGACAACGATAATATTTCACTTTTTTAAAACAATACGACCAGAAGATGATCAAGCGTTTGCTCATTCGTCTGCTGATCGCTGCCCTGTTTACACAGGGCAATTAACGGCAAGGAGCGTTCTATGAAAGCTTGTCGCCCAGTGTAAAACCCCCTTTATACAGCAAATCTTCTTCACAAAGGAGAACCCACATAGAAAGGTAAATGCCCTTTTATATGGGCCCATGATTGGGCAAAAGATCGTTCATATGAATGCTTGTTCCCGATCATTGCCCTGCGTAAACAGGGCAACGATCGTTTATTGGCTGATCTGCTAGTTTATGCAGCAATAAATGTAAACAGGGTGATGTGGAAATGTATGGGGATGAATGATCGTAGTAAACGGCGCAAATGAGCAGTGATCCACTAGCTACCTCGTTGATCGGCACTCATTTTCACGACCCATATGCAGCCGTGTAATAGGACCTTTAGACGGAAAAAAAACACCACAAAATAAAGGAACAATGTTCCTGAGGGGGCCCCTCCAGCCTCTGAGAATCATAGCAGCTGATATGGCTGCTTTGGGTATAGTTACACCCATGTTGAGATCTGATGAGGCTGTACTACCATAAAGAACTGTACTGAACTTGACAACATAGAAAGAGTTTTTGACATTTATATATATAAAATTACAGACCATGTCTGTGATCATTTATGGGTAAAATAAATTGCCCTACTTTGTAGGATAGTTTTCTCATTTATAGATATCTAAAGTATACAGTATGACTCCATAATTACTGAGATGGTTACTGTCTTGCTATTTAGAAATATAACGTTTATCATAGACCTTTTAAGGGTAAGATAATCATTTCAAGCTCTGACAAATAAAAACCATGAATCCTGTTGAAACACCTATATTTTTGTCCAACTTTTTTATTTGAAGGCAATGGAAACCTTTGAAGGTATTTTTTATTGAAACAATGATTTTTTGTGATTTTAAGCACTTTTTGATTTGCCTTTTACGATACAGCTTCTACAGTATGTATCCTGTTTACAGATAAGCTGCAGCGTTCTCTCTCAGCCGATTCCGTAAGTTCAGCTGAACTAATGGCTCAGCCGAGAGCGAGTCCTGCATGTCTCTGACACAGAGAATCCAGCTAATATTGATCACATCTTAGTTCATAACTTAGATGATCAGATCCTGTGTGTCAGAGACTCGCAGGATGCAATCTCAGCTGAACCGTGAGTTTAGCTGGACTAACGAAATCGGCTGAGAGAGAACAATACAGCTGTATACAAAATACATAAAAGCTGTATCGTAAAAAGTGAAACATTTTTTTTAATAAAACTAAATTCAAAAAGTGGTTAGAATCACAAAAACATTGATTTATAAATAAAAAAAAAACATTCAAAGGTGTACATATCCTTTTTACAGTAGACCAAACAGAGTACTGTAATTATTGAAATAATGCACGGTCCTTGCAGTGTAGCTTGTTCATATCTTTAGGCTGAATCTGAAGCTAACCTCTTACTTAAGGCAGCTATACACATATGATATTAGTTAAAAGTCCAGTGTCCCTAATGGCACATACATTTGGCTTGGTTAATTGTGCATGTCTTATCTAAGGAGGGATGAAAGGGGTCAGCACAGGTTTAGACTGGCCCACCAGAGTACCATAAGATCCACCAGTGGATCCAGGCTCTGACACAATAATGAGACCCAAAGGTCCATCAGAAGACAACCGTATTTGGAGCTGACTTTAGAGACTAGCCACTAGGTTCACAAATAATCTATTTCTTTTTATTGATGATATGTCCTGTGTGTACAAAGATAACCACGAAGACTATGATGCAATTAAAAGCTGAAGTGCACATGTTCTGTAAAGATTGAACAATTTCAACGTTTAACACTGGGTCAGCAGCTTCCAGACACTTCAAGGGTGGTTCATTCATGGTGAGAAGAAACATATTAGCAGAAAAACATGGTAAACCTCTTTTATTCCAAGAATGGGTAGCTGTTAGGAGTCTGTCTACATTCTACACACTCCATATAATGCATAAAAGAGTTTTTGCAGTTCCTACTGAAAACAATGGGACCTACTGACAAAAACCTCTGGTGTGTATGGGCAACTTGAATGTTACCTGTCACCCAGGACAAGCAGTTACTCTAAGTACCGAGAATGACTTTTGTTTTATTCATATGGTTTTCAGAGTCCTAGTTAAGAAAAAAAAGTTTTTGTACATTTTTGTACAATTCACCTCAATGTAACCAGACGAAGGGTCCTTTTACACCGGCCGTTAAGCGGCCGGTGCAGCGAGCGCCCATCAACGACAGGGAGACGCGCTACTGACAATGATAATCTCTTACTTTTTTAAAACGATACGACCAACAGATGTTCGAGCGTTTGCTCGTTCCCCTACTGATCGTTCCTCTGTTTACTCAGGGCAATTATCGGCAATGAGCATTGTATTAACACGTCTGCCCGATAATCGTCCGTTGTAAAACCCCCTTTAGTAGTTTTGACAAATAAAATATTTCCCATCAAAAATCAATGGGGTTATTATCACAAATTACTGAACGAAGAGTTGAGTCGGACAGGGACAACCTGTGAATGAAATAAGCTCAATGGGGTGTTGTAGTGAAGAGAATTTGTTCAGGGTCAGTCAGCATGACATAATACTATACTGATGCAGATGAGACTTTATTCTCTTTTCTAATTTATGTTGAAATTCACTCTTAAATAATTTTGTGATCTTTTCTAGCACCATGTGGAAGCCGATCTACAGGATCAGAAGGGACTGTGTTATCACCGAACTATCCCAAAAACTACAGTGTGGGCCATAACTGTGTATATTCTGTAGCTGTTCCTAAGGAGTTTGGTGAGTAAATCACATTAGCCAGTTAAACGTATAGAATATCTATAAAACTGTAATAAATAAATACTGTGATAGTCTTTGTAAGGCAATTCCAATAGAAACATAATTATTTTTATGAAATATTTTCATATATAATGCAATATTGGGGTAATAAAAATTATATTCCGACCCTGACATTTTGTCATGGTCCCTATAGGGCCATGGTAGAATTCAACAAGGTGAAAAATTAATATACCTGCTTCCCTTAATGGCTATGTTTGTTGGCTAGGTGTTTTACCTTCCCTTTTAATGTTAATGGTTTAATGGAAGTCAAAATGTTAACTTACGTTACTGTAGATATTCAATGTGGTTAAATTTGTGCTGACATTTCTTCATATTGTGCTTGGAAGACCAAAGACATGTAGAAGCAGTACAGTATATTATATAGGATTTTAGTGTTGCCAAAAAAATATGGGCAGCCTACAGTATAGATATACTTTATATATACAGTCTACCCCATTTGGTTCTGTAAACTCTTGGGCCCATTTAGAAATATCTAGGCATACAAGTCGATCCAGTAAGGGAAAAAAAAAATTGAATTCTTGCTGAAGTGTCCACCTGCTAATGACTTGGCTCATCTCAACTTTCTACAAGCCTTGAGGCTGCTGATTATGCTGATTAATACAGGATATGCTGGTATATGTAGTACGTTAGGCTAAATTAATTTATCTGAAACTTGTCGGATTTTTCATACTTTTGATATAAAGTACTATTTTTCTCTGAGAAATATGTAGTAATACTAATTAATATCTAAACTTGTTGACGGTTATAAAAATGTAAATTTTTATCTCATTTGTTTCAAAATGGTTTCCATTGAAAAAGCTGGGATCTGCTTAAATGTTGATTGCCCTCTAATTTTGTAGCAAAAGTTGTAGCTACTGCAAAAAGTTAGAGGGAACTGACATCTAAACATATTTCATTGTTTTCAATGGAAACCATTTTGAAGCAATTATAACATGTTTTAGGAAAGGGAATCAGGCTTCATCATTGACATCTGGCGAGACTTTTTGTTTTTTAAAAGGTAGAGAGAACTGTTCCACCACTCAAAATGTTTGGATGAAGCCTCCTCATGGGGATACTAAACCTGAGCTACAACATTGGCGACAAGATTATTTCAACTGTATGTCCCTTGACTATCAAATAGAGTTTTGTTCCTTCAAGGTGATTGATGGTGGCTACTTCAGAGCTCTCTAATGCAGCTCCATGCAGTTGCTTCTTGCTACCAATTATACTGTACGTAGTTCATTGGAGGCTATGTACAGTGTAACCGTTTGAAGCTCCACAAAAGTGGAGTTTAACTAATACCAATTACCTCAAGGACCGGGAAACTAGGAGCTTGCTAAAAGAAGCAAATTTCAGAGTCTGAAATGTTGACATACCCAACCAATTATTGGAGTTAAAGAGTCTGTCACCACATTATAAGTGGCCTATATTGTACATGATGTCATCGGTGCTGTAATGTAGATTACAGCAGTGTTTTTTATTTAGAAAAACTATCATTTTTGTTATGACCTATATTAGCTTTATTCTAATGAGATTCTTCATGGTCAACTGGGCGTGTTTTTACTTTAGACCAAGTGGGCGTTGTACAGAGGAGTGTATGACGCTGACCAATCAGTGACCAATCAGCGTCATACACTTCTCTCCGTTCATTTACACTGAAGATAGCGATATAGCTATATCGCTATGTGCAGCCACATAAACACACTATAACGTTACTGCAGTGTCCTGACAGTGAATATACATTACCTCCAGCCAGGACGTGATGTATATTCAGAATCCTGTCACTTCTGTAGCGTCTCTGTGATATTTACAGCAAGGCAAGCGTAATCTCGCGAGATTACGATGTAACCTGTCATTTCAAACGAGATTACGCTTGCCTTGCTGTAAATATCAGACAGACGCTACAGAAGTGACAGGATTCTGAATAGACATCACGTCCTGGCAGGAGGTAATGTATATTCATTGTCTGGACACTGCAGTAACGTTATAGTGTGTTTATGTGGCTGCACATAGCAATATAGATATATCGCTATGTGCTGTGCAAATGAATGGGGAGAAGTGTATGATGCTGATTGGTCACTGATTGGTCAGCGTCATACACTTCTCTGTACAACGCCCACCTGGCCAAAAAGTAAAACACGCCCAGTTGTTCATTAAGAAACTCATCAGCATAAAGCTAATATAGGTCATAACTCCGTAAAAAAATATTGTTTTTCTAAATAAAAAACACTGTTGTAATCTACATTACAGCGCCTATCACATCATGTACAATATAGGCCACTTATAATGTGGTGACAGAGCCTCTTTAACTGGAGTTATTTTGCAAAATTTAAATATAGAAACATTGGACACAGATGGAGATACCCTTTAAGTGGAATATTAGATATGTTTAAGATATGGGTAATGCTCTACCACATGGGGATTATTTCAGAGATATAGATGTTGCATGCCTTATCTTTAGAGATGGTGCTTGTTATTTTCATTCCCAATGAAATGCTGTCGGGGAGGGTTATGTTGTGTTGACACCATTCCGATGTCAATGTTATATATTAATATATACTTCTATGGTTTACATCTCTCCTAGTGTTGAGACACAAAGGTATTAATCATACAGATGTAACGTTAGTAAATGTTAAGAAATGTCATCCATTGAGACCTATTAGTAAGCTGAAAGCATGTCAGAAATCTTACTGTGCCAATTGACTTGTTTCAGTTTGATAAATATATTATGTTAAGAAACACTTGTATTCTATTATAGATGATTATGCTGCGTGAAGTATACTTTAATTGTGTAATTAACCATATAACCATATATCTTCATGTACTATTGTTTTCTGGTGGAGTGCAAAGGCATCACATTCTTGTATACATTGCAAAAAACCATACTCACCTATTTAATTTTTGGCCAAGAGAATCCAGCTGTAGTAATTAATTTTTTAATAATGAATGGCAAAATATTTTTTATAACTGACATAAAGAGATGATTAAATCAAATTCGGTGCGAATTTTTCAAAAGTTTCGGATTCTGCAAAATTTGAAAACCTTTGGGGTTTGCGGTTTATGAATCGTGGCAAAATGGTGGCTGCCGGTGAACGCCAGCCATCGTTTTACAGATTAGAAAACTGATTACATGATCTTGGACAGGCTTTCCCATAATTCCTCGCAGACAGCCTGCCAAAAATACACTGCGCTTATCCTTCCCTATAGCACCGCCAATCATGAGGGATATAGGTGAATGACATTACTAATGCTAGCTTGGCATTAAGGAACTTGAAGGGGGTTGGATGCAGTTATAGAAGACCTCAGACAATCAGACATTAATTTTTAAGGTATTTGGGACTCTTGTGATTTGCGGACAATTTATTCCGACTGTATCAAATTGAATGTGGAACCAAATGAGGCTTATTTTTTTTGTATAATTCTTGTTCTTAAAGCATTAAATAGAAACAAAAACTAGTAAAACTTTTCCCCCGAACATTTGTCAGGGCATGACCACACATGGCGGAATTCCTCCGCAACTGTCCGCATCGATGCCGCACAGAATCTGCGTTGCAGATTCTGCAGCGGATCTGCACAAAATGTGCAGTACATTGATGCGGACTAGCTGCTGCAGACTGCGGGAAAAGTGCTTCCCTTCTCCCTATCAGTGCAGGATAGAGAGAAGGGACAGCACTTTCCCTAGTGAAAGGAAACGATTTTCATACTTACCGGCCGTTGTCTTGGTGACGCGTCCCTCTTTCGGCATCCAGCCCGACCTCCCTGGATGACGCGCCAGTCCATGTGACCGCTGCAGCCTGTGCTTTGCCTGTGATTGGCTGCAGCCGTCACTTACACTGAAACGTCATCCTGGGAGGCCGGACTGGAGACAGACGCAGGGAGTTCTCGGTAAGTATGAACTTATATGTTTTTTTACAGATACATGTATATTGGGATCGGTAGTCACTGTCCCGGGTGCAGAAACAGTTACTGCCGATCGCTTAACTCTTTCAGCACCCTGGACAGTGACTATTTACTGACGTCTCCTAGCAACGCTCCCGTCATTACGGGAGCCCCATTGACTTCCTCAGTCTGGCTGTAGACCTAGAAATACATAGGTCCAGCCAGAATGAAGAAATGTCAAGTTAAAAAAGCAAGACGTATCCGCAGCACACATGACATGTGCATGACAGCTGCGGACTTCATTGCGGAACTTTGAATCTCCATTGAAGTCAATGGAGAAATTCTGCCATGAGTCCGCCACTGCTCCGCAACAGACAGAGCATGCTGCGGACACCAAATTCCGCTCCGCAGCCTATGCTCCGCAGCGGAATTGTACGCATCGTGTAAACGAACACTGCTAATTTAAAGTGAAAGTCAATGGAGAAACGGCTCCGCTGCGGATTAACGCTGCGGAGTGTCCGCAGCGGAATTTAAGTGGAATTCCGCCATGTGTGAACCCGCCCTCATAGTAAAGGCCCCAATAATGTTTAAGAGTAAGTGGGAGATGTGGGTCCATTAAGCTGGGATATCAGGGGAGGTATCTTAAAAGGGTCTTTTGAAAGGTCAGTCCAACACAGACCATATGAATGTATAAATACATAAAAAATATATACTGTACATGGTCTTGTGGTAGATCCTTCTTCCTGTGGAGTCGTTAATGAGTACAATATTATATCGAAAGGTTGAGGACAGGACCGTTGGATTTTCAAATTCGACCAATAAAACATAGAGTTGGAGGTACCAAAACCAGAAGTGAGGGAATCAGAAATAATTTAGATTTTTCTAAAAACCATGAAGCTGGTGAACCCTTCTACCACCTATAGATGAGCAAATACTTGAAAATTCCTTTCTTTATTGATTTTCCAGGATAAAAATTAACCTAATTCATGTCATATAGAGAACATTATAAATTAATTCTACATTGCTTATGCATAAAACATTGTGGAGATGATCTCATATCTGGAAGTGCATCATTCTGACTGGGCTCTAGACTACAGTACCTGGTGACATTACTTTTTTAGAAGAGATCCCTACTTGGTGCTCATTTTACATTTCTTGTCTGCACATTATTGAACTCCCTGTTCCAGCTCTCTACAAATGAGCAGACGGGTTTGCCTGATTAAGATTTTAATGAAGTTCTGCTACATCTCTGCTATACTAAAGTTGTCAACCTGTAAAAGCAAACTACAGCCTGACACCTTAAAGTAGCAAGCAAACATATATTCCAAAAATCATGATACAATATATTTTAGGAGACTTAAAGGGGTTTTCCCATGAGAGACGTTTATGACATATCCACAGGATATGTCATAAATGTCAAATAGATGCAGGTCAGATCTCTGGGACCTGCACCTATCTCTAGAACGGCGCCCGCTAAACCCCGTTCTAGCTTTGTCTGATCTGACTGACTCCCAGCCACTTGCTGATTATATGGTTGGGAGTTACAAAAACAGTGTAGCTCGTTGAGCTACACTGTTTCCATAACTCCCATAGTAGTGAATGGCAGTTATGGAAGCAGCGTGGCATGCAAGCTACACAGTTTCCGTAACTACCATTCAGTTCTATGGGACTTACAGAAACAGCGTAGCTCAGCGAGCTACGCTGTTTTCATAACTCACAACCATATAACCTTTTTCATGGTCGGAATTCACCTAATTCGGCCGCAACAAAGAGTGGCTGAACGGGGTTTTGTGGGCCCCGTTCTGGAGATATGTGCGGGTCCCAGAGGTGGCCTATCCTGTGCATATGTCATAAATGTCTCTCATGGGAAAAGCCCTTTAACTGGTTGCCGATACAGGACGAGAATGCTCGTCCTGAGCGGCGAGTACTTTGCGCATTAGGACGAGCATTCTCGTCCTGTGTGACAGCCGTCTCTGCGCGCTATCGAGAGCGGGGCAGCGGCTGTAATACACAGCCACGGCCCCGCTCTGACAGCATAGAGGAGAGAAACATCTTCTCTCCGCTGTTAACCCTTTGAACGCCGCAATGAAAGCTGATCGCGGCGTTCAAGGAGAGGGGACTGCACATTGATCGCGTCACAGAAAATAACTGTGACGCGATCAAAGCCCACAACTTGTATGGGCAGACAGCCCAGGGTCCATTGAAGGGCCCCAGGGCTGTCTGAACATATTTCCTGTTGTTAGGGCATACTGAGGTATACCCTAACAACTGCATGTGTACAATCAGTACACAGGCTAATGTATTGGCATATAGATCTATGCCAGTACATTACAGTTACAAAATCAAAATCAAAATGATAAATCCCTTTATGGGATTAAAAAAAAAAGTTAAATGAATGTAAAAAAAAAAGAATGCTAAATAAATAAATAAAAAGTAAGTATCACCACGACCGTAACAACCTGTACAACAAATGTATAACATTATTTATGATGATCGGTGTATGGTGTAAAAAAAGAAATATTAAAAGTGCTGAGGTACTGCTTTTTTTCTGCATTTTCGCCAAAATAAAAATGTATAGAAATTAAACGATAATGTATTTGTACCAAAAAATGGTACCTACATAAAGTACAACTCGTCCCGCAGAAAACAAAGTCTCATATAACTACGTCGTACAAAAAATACAAGAGTTATGAGCGTCGGGATGCAAAGAGGGAAATGTAAAAAAATTGCTCTGTTCTCAAGGCCAAAATTGGCCGTGTCCTTAAGGGGTTAAGGCCCTTTAACACTGGCTAATTATCAGGCAAACGTGCATTCACAGAATGCTTGTTCCTGATCATATCCTTGTGTAAACAGGGCATAATCAACCAATGGACGAGCAAACGCTCGTTCATCGACTAAATGCATAAACTTTTATAGTTAGCAGCACATCTACCTGTGTAAACAGAGAGACGTGCTGCCGACATCATAGACATGTATGGGGATGAGTGATCAGAGTAACGAGCGTTCATCCCCATACATTACTGATTATAGCTCCTTGTGAAAGGAGAAAACGAGCGCCGATCAACGAGCTGAATCATTGATCGGCGCTCGTTTACACAGCCCCCGTCAGGCCATGTAATGCTACCTATATATGTTTATCCTGACATGTCCGATTTAGTGATTGCTTAGTCTGGAAAATATTTTCTGCATTGTGGCATTCTTCTGTTAGTCCTCCTAGAAATGTATGAATAATTTGACAAGCGGGTGTTACCATCTACTTCTCAATAGGGTGTGCCCCTATACAGTGTTAGGGCAGGTTCAGACGTGGCGGAATTGCTGTGGAATTCTCCAGCGGCCGTTTTTTACATTTGTTTCTATTCATTTTTTGGAAAGTTAATTCAGACGTTGCGGAAAACTCCGCTGCGGACCATAGGCTGCAGTGCAGAATTTTCCCTCCGCAGCATGCACTGTCTGTTGTGGAGAAGAAGCGGAATTTCACTGCGTATTTCAGCCTTTGCAATGCAAAAACTGAAATCTGTGGCAAGTTAGCTGTGTTTCCTGCAACATCTGAATTACCTGTCAAATATGCAAATGTTGCTGCAGATTCGTTGCGTAATTGCCCCAAATCTGCACCAACATTTGCAGCGGAAAAACTCTGCCACGTCTGGCCGTGCCCTAACACTATTAGCACTGTTTGGACTAGAGTGTGCAGGGACACATCCTAATGAAAAAATAAATTATTCTAAGTTGTCAATTTCATCATAAATATCCGGGAGGAATAACAGAGGCACAACACAGAGTTCTAAGAAAGGATTCCACAGAATTTTTATTTCATACAGGTATTTATTGACAGATATGTCAGCAGAGTGAATAGGTTCACTTTAACATGCTTATTAAAGGAGTATTCCCAACTTAGACATTTCTGGCATATCCACAGGGTATACCAAAAATGTCTGATAGATGCTGGTCACAGATCTGGGTCCCACACTTATATTCAGAATGGGGGTCATCTGAACTCTGTTTTTGATCCCAGTCTGAAATTAGTAGTCAGAGGGCCGGGCATGCGTGCGGCTTTCTCGATTTTGTTTAATGGAAGTTACGGAAACAGCCGAGCAAGCACAGCTCGGCTGGTTCCATAACTCTTATATAACAGCATGGAACTAGCCCCTCTTGTGCACATGCACGATCCTCTCTCCTCTAGTCCCCTCCTGGAATATGCAGCCAGCAGCCACCACTCCAGGCGAGACTGGGGTTAGATGACAACCGTTCTCGATATAGGTGTGGGTACCAGAGCTGTGACCTGTATCTATTAGACAATTATGACTTATCCTGTGGTTATGCCATAAATATCTAAGTTGAGAATACCCTTTTAAGGACACACATACAGTATGTTTATGTAATTCAGAAAACGCATAGTCTGAAAATATTTTTTTAATTTTGTTTGTAAAATTTTGATAAAGAGAAAATATGACTATTAATTGGAATAACAGGGATATCCAGCAGTTGGTGATGCTAATGATGATAGAATAATTTGGACTGTTGCTTTGCACCAGGCGATGTCACAGGTGGCGATTACGGGAGCAGAACTTGGTGATGTTACAGACATTTTATTGTTACACTGGAGAGCACACAACAATGACTCCAAGTTATGTTTTCTATGCAAATGTTAGAAACAGTGGCACAAATGGCATCTGATGTGCCGGCGGCCAGATTGCAAAATGCTATTCATATGTCAAACAGCTAAATATCGGTATAAGGGGAAATGGACTGAATTTCTTCATAGTACGAAAGTATTCAGAGTTAAAATGAGAATTATAAACTATGTCAGATATTTAACCATATAGCATAGGAGATAAATTTTTTCATCTTTATTAACAATAGTTAATGCAATTGGTTTTGACATCAATAGAGGGGAAACAGGGTCCTCTTACACTGCCCAACATGGGCCGGGTAAACAACCGCCGATCAACGAGACAGCTCGTTTTGAAAGGAGCAATGAATAAGATTGTTAATCCGATCGCTCGTCCCCATGCATTTCCATCATGTCGGCAGCACATCTCCCTGTTCACACAGGTACGTAGATGTGCTGCCGACCCCGTTGGCTCATTCATCGGCTGATCATTGCCCTGTTTACACAGGGCAATGATTGGGAGTGAACGTTTATAGGAACGCTTTTTTGCACAATAATTAGCCCGTGTAAAAGGGCCTTTAGTACAATAATATACAATGCCCCATATTGTTCACACGTTCCCAGTGACAGATTGCCTTTAAAACATCAGGTACATACAGTAAGTGGCATATTAACATATAAGTGAAATTTACCCAGAAACGTTTCAGCATCTTGCCTACTACAAAGAAATCTGTCACAGAGATCTACCTATTGTTACAAATACCGTTATTTGTTGTTCTCGTAGTTTTTAAATAAACTACTTATAGAAAAAAAATATTGCAATTTTCACACAGGTCGCTGAGCTCAGTTTTCACCATTATCATTAGGGGACAGGATTACAATCAAAGATAACACCTCAATTATAAATCTAGAGGTAGATAACACAGGATAACACCTTTGACAATAGTTGATGGTTACATCTCAGATCCTCCTCCCACTCCCTGCACAGTGGCCTCTGTATGTGACACAGAGCATGCCCACAACAGTCTCCCGTAGAAAAAGTTTATTAAATGGGTTATCCCAACATAAAATCTTATCACCTATCTACAGGATAAGGTGTTTGATAAGTGTTTGATCGTTGGGGTTCCCACCAGGGAGATCCTCACTGATCAAGAGCACGGGTGGTCCCGAGTGCTCTGTTTCAGGTTATCTCCAGCAGTCTCATACATAATTAATGGAGCGAAGTATCGCATTTATTACTGCCACACTATTCAAACAGGTTACTTTGAACCCCCATTCTCTTGATTGGTGGGGATCCCAGTGATCAATCTGCGGAAAGCGATAAGTTGTTTTCATGGGCTAACTCCTTTAATTTTCAATCTTAGTTTTCGTATGCTTCATCCAGTAAAGCAAATATCTGTGACTGCTGTTGCAATTGAGCAGGCAAGATGGCTGCCCCCCTTAGCCAAGTAAAGAAAAAAACTATAAAACATATTATCAGAAATTAAAAACAGATGACAAAATATGAAAAATTATAAAAAATACTATCAGAAGTTAAAAACAGATTAGAAAAAAATTGGCATATTTTTCAATACATTTTTTAATTAATACAAATAAATAACATAAGTTTGACAACAAGATAATGAATAAAGCTTTATAATGGCTAATGAGATTGGAAATAAATAATTTCTCCAAACTAAAACTAAAAGTTTTCATTTCATGGCTCAATTTAAAAAGAGAAAAAAAAAAAAACTTGACGGCAGTGTAGCCATTTTCAATGTTTCATTATTCTGTCACGCAAAATCACAGCTGCAATATTTCATACGGTGACAGATTTCAGCTGCAAGATAAATGATTCGCAAAAGGACACAGCATGCCACGGGCTCACTGTTTTGTAAACATGCAATGCTCATCACTGCTGACACTCTCCCACCGACATTTCAAAATGGTGTAATGATGTTTAATTGTTAAAAGATTCATTTAAGGGTTGATGAAAATGATGATATAGATGTTTACATTTCTCTGACATTTATTCCTATTAATGTAACCTAATTGATATATATTATCCTGCATGGGATTACTGCTTATATTATATAACTAGCTGTGCCCACGACTACGCAACGTACCGATGTAGTTTTTTATAAGTATACTCCTAGCCTTGGACCATACTCAAAGCAAAGTGAGAAAAAAAAACAAAGACAATAAACAAACTTCAATTTAAAATAGTTTTCTTTTAGTAGTCAGGTTCACTACGACAACGCTTCCCTGTAAACAATGTTAGCGGCAGAACCACCAGGAATGTGGGCATAAAGATTGGTTTAGTTGCTAACACGGGAGAGAGCCACATAGATCTGGCTGTGCACAAAGCAGCTGACACTGAGGTCCACACCCGCAACACGCAGCATTTGGCCCTGCGCTTTGTTGATGTTCATGGGTATAAAAACGGTATCACCTGCACTGTATCCTGTTAAAATCTCAGCTTCTATCACGTTTTGTTGTAGATCTGTGATTTTTAGTCCGGTGCCGTTACATAGTTTTGGTGGGCTTACATTTCTAAGGAGAATTATGGGGACGCCGACTTTTAAATACATTTTGTGTGACGGAAGACTGGGTGTGCTTAGGGAATTTAAAAATTCCACCGAATAGTTGGTAGCGTCTTCTTGTTCAATGACTGAAGATATATTCAGTGTTTATTTCTGCTGCCTGGTCGTTGCGAGTGGTCAAAATAGCTCTTTCGTTATTTGCGTCACCATACACAGAAGAAATTAGGTCTTGCAGTGATGGAACAGTACAACATAAATTATCAGGCAAAATAACTTTCCCTTCTTCTTGCGGATATGTGCCGTCGCCAATTTTTATTAATAAATCTGAAAACTCTTGTGTGTATTTGGGTTGCCTCCTGTTTGGTCCCGCATATTTATTGTTAAATGCATTGGTATAATGTTGCGCCACAGACTTGAGCTCTTTAGGCAGGCTCTAATTTCATCTGCCCTTGTTCCTCGTGGCATGACTGGCAAAGTCTGCCTTAAATCGCCACAGAAAATAAATGGCATACCACCCATGGGCTGGTCATTTTGTCTGATATCTCGCAAGGTTCTATCTACTGCTTCTAGCGCTTTACGGTTTGCCATAGTGCAATCGTCCCATATTACTAAGCAGCAATCACGTAGAACCCTTGCTTTGTCGCTGTTTCTAGAAACTTTACACACTGGGCTTTCCTTAAGATTCAAGTCAAACGGGATCTTGAACATTGTATGGGCGGTTTTGCCTCCGGGCAACAATGTGGCTGCTATGCCCGATGAAGCGACAGCAAGAGCAATTTTGCTTTGATTGCGTATTTGGTTCCAGATGACTTTGGTGAGAAATGTTTTTCCCGTCCCACCGGGTGCATTTAGAAACAGGATTTCTCCCAAAGTACCATCTACGCTATGACACACGCGATCGAATATCATACGCTGTTCCGTTGTCAGACTTGAGTCACCATTTTGGAATGTTTCGGCCAGTTCTGCTGGATTATAGTTTATTTCCGCCGCGTACTCCCTGTTAATATGTTCCCCGTCTAAAGCTAGTGCGGGCATACCATATTGAGAGACAGGATTACCCCATATAGATGTAACTATGTCTTGGATCGCAAGCAAACATCGATTCATATTACTTTCACGCAACGTGTCGTTCAGTTCGCCGTTATTGTTTAGTTGTACATTCCTGAAAAAGTCTTCAACTAATTTTTCCTGATAATTTTGCCACAACTGTGAAGCATCCGAAAGTCCACAGAAAAACAGCAAAATGGCAAACAATTGATGCAAGCGATGTGGACTATCGCTGACGCATGCTTCGGCAAAAGCGTAATCCCAATGCTGATCACCATCTAGCAAGTGACGCACTCGGCAAGCAGCCTGGTAAGTAGGATATTCAATATCGTCAACCTTTCGTAATTCGGCAAAAGAAGTAGGTACTCGCACTGTATGATGAAGTAAGCGTAAGTAATAGCATTGGGAGTTGTTTGGATGCACCGTATAGACTCTTCCAACGATGTGTTCTTTTAAAATGCCGGGCTCGCCATTCACAGCTGTTCTACGTCTTTTACGGTTGAAAACACCTTACTGCTTATTATAAGTATAATATGACGGAACTTTGTTATATAACAGTCTTTTTTACGAAATCATCTGTTTCACAAAGTTGAAAGCATGCCAGCAAAGTGGTTTGTCTCGGGTTTTCTAACCGCTCTGCCACATTTTCAGGGTTGAAGTACACCTGTTGCCCGTCTTCAAGGTGAACATCAAGATGCATCACTGGCGGATGTCTCTCAAGAATGTGGAATCTCAAAATGCGCCACACTGCCTCAGCAAGGCTTATATATCGGCCAGATTGGAACTTCGTAACTTCGTCATGTTCATTATTATTTCTCAACGCAAACGTGGCCTGGTCACTACCCTTGTTGACATATTTACATATATATTTGATGTTTTCGACGCTGTTACATATTTTGACGTTGATGTGAGCTTGAAATGTTCTTGATAACACCGGTGAATAGGGTACAACCCATTGATTGTCCAAAACAATTTCTTGACCATGTAACCTGACTGTAGCTGTGAAACCGCCTTGTAGGTGTGATCTTCGACGATACAATGGATGCCCGTTTTCCCCCGACATCGTTTGCTCTAATAGCGATCTAGGGTATCTTTTAGAGCAATGACCCTCCTGCATGCCAGGAGATTTTCTATTTAAAGTGCCGCATGGCCCATGAACCATGTACGTCTTTACAATCTCGTGCAATATCGGATCCTCGTTCCGGTCAGGAAATTCAGCAGTTATGATCATGTCAACAGCATTGTGACAAATTTTTTTCTTGCAGCCACAGGAAAATGTGGGTGTGTGGCAAGCCACGCTTTTGCCACTCAATGCTGTACATGAAACAAAGAGCTGAACGGAATACTTTTTGTTTTGTCATCAGGTCGATCATCAACTTTAGTTATAAGTGGAAAACTCTGGCTACAATATCATGCCTATCATAAGACGCCTGTCCTGTGAGAAGTTCTTGGGAACTTTCGTACCACTTTGGATTAGTTGTGAACATTATGAAAAGATCAGGATGGCAGTATATTCGGACGTAGCAGAAAGCATCTTGTGTATGTTCATGCATGTAACACGGACCACCGGTAAAACTGGATGGCAGGATAACTAATTTCCCTAAGTTTTCCACGTTATTATCTTAAATGCATTGGCATCTTTCAAATGCACATAATCTTCGACGCGTAAACGTGTCTGGTTACTGCGTATGTACACTAAACGCTCCATCTCTATTTTCGCATACATATCCACAATAAATTGGCTGAACAATCCTCAAAATCGTTGCAAATAGATAAAACGATTACGCCTTATCTGCAGCAGGTATGAATAAAATTTTTGGGCTGATATATTCTTATGAAAATTTGTTACCCTAGTAGTAGGATTAACTTGGTAGAGTCAAAAATTGTACCCATCTTCGCTGTGGCAAACAATTAAAGGATATTGCAGGGAGTCGTAAGCTCCGTTGCAGGCGATTGTCGTGAGTGCGCAACACGATGTCACGCCTATTGCACTCCTGATCAACTAAAACCACTGCAACTTCATCTGTGATGGGGGCGTTATACCTGGCACGGTGTTCAGCAACATGACGTCTATCTGCGCTGATGATCATTTTGTAATCATTGCTTTGCCCCTGCGGAATAGACTGTACTGCAGCTTTGAAACTATGCACGTACGGATTCACTTGATGCAGCATGTTTTGAAGTGGAGATATAACGTTACTATTTAGTTGTGGAAAGTTCTGATTTCTGATATTGGCCTGTTCATTGTAATCTGATACGAAATAAATCTGAAGAAATGTTGGCTCATCTTGTAGTAGCAAAGATCCGATGAGATGGTAAACTTGGCCTTGCACCTTGAAGGTTGGCATGAATGGTCCCTCTGTAATTAGTTTTGCCCCAAAAGATGTCATTTGGAATGCGCTGTTATATAAACGCATACGGTCTAGAAGTGTTTTGATTGTGGATGGTTACCATTTAAAAGTTGTTTTATAAGCTCTGGAGGTTCCTGAAGTTTTTCAATGTGAACTTTACCACTTGAATAACAGATTAGATTTTGTTCTAATCTCCATTTGAGAGTACCGCAAAAATTGCAAATTATGACCATACCACCTACGGAAGCGAATTCAGCATAGTCAATCCTAGGGGAATACATAAAACCTGCTGTTTACTTATTGACCCAAGGAACAACATTGTTTGCCGCACCATACTCCTGAGACTCATCTGAATCTTCTGATGAAATAGACATTTCAGTCAATAAATAACTTTCATTATCTTGGCGCATGCGTTCATAATTCTCACTAGCTGATTCCAATCGTCGTTAATATTGGTCTTCACTTTTGAGAGCTCTGGCATAGTTGAGACGTTTGCGATTGGCGGTTAATCGCGCTTCACGTTCTTCACTACTTTCAAGCTCTCGAGAGGCTTCTGTGCGAGCTCTCTGACAACTTAAGCGAGATTCTCTGTCGGTGAAAGTTTCAGACTCGCGTGACGATGCATGGTGCTGTCGGTTAGCAGATAGTCTCGCTTCGCATTCCTCGTTACTCTCCAGAGACCGTGAGGCCGCTATGCGAGCACGCCGTTTACTTAGCCGAGACTCACGCTGGGTAGAAGTTTCTGATGCGCGAGTTCTGGCCTGACGTTCCTGAGCTGCAGTAAGTGTCGCCTCCTGATCTTCTTCAGATTCTTGAGACCTAATTAGTCTCATTCTTTTTGCATTTCTGCTATATTGAAAAATATTTGATCTTTTTCTGGAAGGCATTTACCCTCTCGAGACCGAGAGGACGCTGTCCGAGCCCTTTGAGCCAACCAATCAGATTACAGTTTTTTGAGGCAGCTAGGTGCATGAAAGCAGTGAGCAGATTGGTTGCTTTATCTCTCTTCGATGTGTACTATCCAATACAGACAAATGTTGTATCTTTTGTCCATAGCAACCAATCAGATTGTAGTTTACATTCTTGTGAGGCAGCAAGTGAATGATAACAGCTATCTAAATTGTTACTATATCTCTTTACTATGTGTAAAAATCAATGTAGACAAATGTTGGGGCTGTTGTCCATAACAACCAATCAGATTACAGTTCTTTTTTTCTGAGGCAGCTTGGACAATGAAAGCAGAAACCTGATTGGTAGTTATATGTGCCTCCGATGCATAAAAAAAACAATATAGACAAAAGTTGGAGTTGTTGTCCTTAACAACCAATCAGATCATAGCTGCAATTTGCCTGAGGCAATCTAATTGATTGCAACCTCTCCCTTATATAACAATCAGTATAGATGAAATTTGGAGCAGTTGCCCATAGCAACCTACTGGTGTCTATTTTTCCAAGACAATGCAAAATGAAAGTAAAAATGTGATTGGTTGCCATGGTTTCCAAGCGGTTGTTGTTGTTGTTGTTGTTGTTGTTGTACTAATGCAATGTAAGTGAATTTTTGAAAATATTAAATTTGCATATCTTCTGATTGAGTGAACCGATTGTGATGAAATAAAATCTAAATGTTACTTCAAGTTGACCCCTATGTTTTTCTGAAAACTCCAACCGAATTGGGTGAGTAGTTTTTACGTGATGCGTGCACAAACAGACAAACAGACAAAAAATCCAAAAATGATCTTCATGCATTCTATCACTTATCCTTCATCCCACCAATTACCTTTTTTCGCAAATATTTTCAATGTAAAGACACGCAAAGTTTACAGATTTTTTATATGTAGAGATTGTATGTAGAGATATTAATTCATTACTCAGATGCACTTAAAGGTGTAAATTCTTTTACAGAGTTGTGTTCCCTTTTCGAGAACCATCAAAAAACTCAGACGGTTTGTTAAAGTCCAAAATTATATTATATAATGAAGCCAACAGCATTCTGGAAAGAAAGGCCCAATTCACATAACATTTTTTCACTACCTTTAGCATTTTACTCCGGAAATGCTCCCTACTTACATGCTAAACATTTCCATACGGCTCCAATAGCTTGATATAGGCCAAAAGAGTGCCCGTTTGGCCTCCGTCAGGCAAGTATACATAAATACCTTTTCTATAGGTATGAAATAGCGTAGTAGACTATGCTATTCAATACAACAAGAAAAAAAAATATACCGCGCTCTATAATTTTTTTTAACATAGGATCCTTTGGGTGACATACTGTATGTCACTGTGAGGCATACTTTACAGGCATCCTCTTAACATAGACGTCATGAGCTTTTCAATAGCTATTCATGGCATATACCGTAAATGGAGCAATGGGTGATGTAAGCCACTGTATGGCATAGGTCACAGCCTCCATTATACATTTACGTTGGGCACCCATAGACTTTTATGTGGCCCTAATGAAAATTGTAATGTGCCATGTAGTGCTATTCTCCTCTATAATCATTGGCTTTTTATGGAGGAAACATAATGTGGCATATAGTGACTGTGGGGAGAATTTATTAAGACTGGCATCTCATATGTCCTAATATAAAGAAAGTTGGAGTAAAATGTGCACCAGAAAGTGAGATCTTCATGAGGCATGCGCTTGAATAAATTTGCCCCATAATTTATGACAGTTTTTGAAGTCAATTAGAATAAATTTGTCAGGTTATGGGTGGCCCTGCCCCTTCAACTTAACTCCTCCCCCTTTGTTATTTTGTTTGTTTTTTTTTCTTCCCCAGGAGTGTCAAATGGCACAAAAGTGGCAATTTTTACCTACTGTGCAATACATTTCCCCCTATGTGTCTCCATTCTCGCCGGCACTGCTGTGCATAAGGCCGTTAAAAAGTACAGCTAAGCAATATTCTGCAGTGTAAATGATTTTATTATTGAGGAAAGTATCTGTATACTATGTAATCTAATCACAAACCGTTCAATAAACTGCAATAATCACATGTCCCATGTGTAGCTGAGTGTTGGAGATATTGTATTCAGCGATTAATTACAGCTGAAAAATACATTTTCTTTACAAATTAAAAGTAGCAGAAACAATATATTTATAGGATACGTGCAACAACATGACAACGAGTCAACTAGAATGTAATATGGTAAATTCGATTGAATTGTATAGATATTAAAATCAAGTACCTGCGACAAACCATTACTGGCAGATGACTGGGGGTAATGTAATATATAGAAGCAGTTTATTTAGAATATTTAATATACAGCGTGTTATTAAAGAAGCTTCGATAATCAGGAACTTCAATTGTATTTGATGCCACTCACATTTACATCTCAAAAAGAACGAAGTCCAAGGTTTACAATGTCACATCCAATAAAGGAAATAGCATTGAATGTTCCTGCGTAGTTTTTTTTTTTTAATATATACATTGTGGGTCATTTACAGTGTCATCAGCAACATAAATACATTGAAACCTCTCTAAAAGACCATCTCTTGGAGAAGACCACCCCTGATCTTGACCAAATGTATACTGGTCCTCTATGTTGAGAGGACCACCCCTGATCTTGACCAAATGTATACTGGTCCTCTATGTTGAGAGGACCACCCCTGATCTTGACCAAATGTATACTGGTCCTCTATGTTGAGAGGACCACCACTCTAGAAGACAATTCTTCAATGCAATTTTGATTCGCCATCTCAATAGGTTTCACAGTAGTTATATGCTACAAAGTAATTTCTTCCTCACTTTTTTCATTATAATTGGGCTCATTTTACCCTCACTCTTAACCCGATTAAAGGGGTTATCTGAGTTTTTAAAATACATGCCCTATCCTGTGTATAGGCCATCAATATTCGATTGTGGCGGTTCAACTCTCGGCACCCCCGCCAAACAGCTGTTTAAAGGTCATGCACCACTGTCCTATTCACTTGAATGAACACCCGCAATGCAATCAAGTCAAGGCGATGGTTTTCATTGCAGTTGGGCGCCTAACAAAGGCCGCCAGGTCTGCCATCAGTGCATGCCTTTAAGGCCATGCAAAAAGGCATAATGCACTGCAATACTGAAGCTCTCAAATGATCGCATAGTAATGTCCCAAAATGGGACCAAAAAAAAAGAAGTAAAAAAGTGTTTCATAAAGTTATTAATTATAAATGAAAAGTCTCAAGTAAAAAAAATGAAAAACCTATTTTTTTCCCTTACAAAATGCTTTATAATAATAGTAACAATAATAACAAAAATGCTACACATAATTGATATTGCTGCGTCCGTAACAACCTGAACTGAACCTATAAAACTGTTATATGAATTAATCTGCACTGTGAAAATAAAATAAAATAAAACCACAATGCCAGAATTGCTGTTTTCTGTCCACCCTGCCTTCCAATAAATGCAATAAAAAACAACAAAGTCATATGTACCCCCAAAATGGTAACAATAAAAACTACAAGTCGTCCCGCGAAAAATCAGTCCTCAAACAATAACGTTGGCAGAAAAATGAAAATGTTATGGCTCTTAGAATATGGCCACAAAAACAAATCATTATTTTTTTTAAAGTGTTTTATTTATTAAGTAGTAAAACATAAAAAAAATTGGTATCATTGTAATAACCCGCACAATAAAGTTATTATGTTATTTATACCACACGGTAAACAGCGTAAATTTAAGACGCAAAAAGAATGATGGAATTTCAGTTTTATTTTCATTACCCCCCAAAAAGTTAATAAAAGTTAAATAATAAATTATATGTACCCCAAAATACTGCCATTAAAAATTACAGCTTTTCCCACAAAAAGAAGCCTTAACAATAGCTGTGCCTACGGAAAAATAATGTGATACGATGATTATAAAATTGATCGAGACTTGCATGTAACTATATTAACCCGTTAGTGACCACCCCATAGTGTTTTTACGTCGGTCACTAACGGGCCTTATTCCGATGCCATAGACTTTTTACGTTGCTGCATCGGAATAAGTAAACAGAGCAGGGAGCTGTCAAATCTCCATGCTCTCAGCTGCCAGAGGCAGCTGAGGGCTGGGGGCGTCCCTGCTCGACCGGGTGAGATTGATATTAGTATCGATCTCACCCGTTTAACCCCTCAGATGCGGTGCACAATAGCGTGCACCGCATCTGGGTGGTTTTGGAGAGAGGGAGGGAGCTCCCTCTCTCTCCCACCGACACCCGGCGATACGATCGCCGAGTGTCTGTGTCTCCTATGGCAGCCGGGGGCCTAATAAAGGCCCCCAGGTCTGCCTGTAGTAAATGCCTGCTAGATCATGCCTCTGGCATGACCTAGCAAATGCTTGTCCATTTTACACGGACAGGCATAATACACCGCAATACAGAAGTATTGCAGTGTATTATGAATGCGATTGGATAATTGCATAGTGAAGCCCCCTAGTGGGACTAGTAAAAAAGTAAAAAAAAAAGTTTAATAAAAAGTGAAAAAAAAAATGAAAAATCCACTTTTCCCCCTTACAAACTGCTTTATTATTAACAAACAAAATAAAGTAAAAAAGTTACACATATTTGGTATCACCGCGTCCGTAACGACCCCGACTATAAACTTATTACATAATTTAACCCGCACGATGAACGTCATAAAAAATAAAATTGCTGTTTTCTTTGAATCCAGCCTTAAAAAAAATGTGATAAAAAGTGATCAAAAAGTCGCATCTACTCCAAAATGGTACCGATAAAAACTACAAGTCGTCCCGCAAAAAAAAGCCCTCTTACAATTGCATTGGCGAAAAAATAAAACATTACGGCTCTTCAAATATGGAGAAGCAAATTCAAATAATTTTGAAAAAAGTGTTTCACTGTGTAAAAGTAGTTTAACATATAAAAACTATACCAATTTGGTATAGTTGCAATTGCAATAACCCACTGAATAAACTTATTGTGTTATTTATACCACACAGTAAACGGCGTAAAG